>NC_065963.1:5532260-6133712 GCF_021464435.1 Cataglyphis hispanica
CGGCGATCTGCATAAGTAAACTTGAGACGGCATAGTTTTTGTGAGTCTATAAGACTTTACGATAAAGATTTTAAGACTAGTGCTGTTCCGGGAATAAGACGGAAAAAAAAGAATGACAAAGTTTTTCTTTCATTGATTCAGACCTTGTCTACAATTTATGTATAGAAAATCTGAAGTTCCGGGACAGATTTGGCAAAAGTTTCATCAATGAAACAATAGATCAATTATGATTGAAAGATCGGAAAGAATAATTTATCTCTCTTCTTCTAGTCCCCGTATTGTCTACAGATTTTAATGCACATGCCAGTAACGTTCATAAAACTAAAATCAAAACAACGGATTTTGCTGTAATGATTCTTTGTGTCGAAGCACAGAACATCTAATCACATCGGACATAACGATTCAGGAAGCAACCTCCGGCTTCGATACACCGCCCACCATTGAGAATAGCGCAAGGACAGCATCTTTGTCGAGTCACTCGAAAATATTCCTTCACACTTTCTGTAGCTTTTCATAAAACGTTCTTAGATCCTCATTGTTATATACAAAATAAAATAGGGCATTCCGATCAAAATTAACTTCGAAGAATTTTATTGGACGGCAAAAAAGGACGGTGTCGTAGAAATTTCTTCGGCATTGATTCTCTCTTCTTTCGGCAGTCGGAAACGAGGACGATTGAGACAGGGCGAATCATTGCACTGCAGCAAACGAACAATTGCGTGTCAAGTGTCAAGCGGACGCGTGCCGTCGTCAGACAAACGCGAACGACTCGAGACTGCAAGAATAAAAAGAAGATCGATGGCGCTTCTAGAGGAATGGAGTTCCTGAAATACAGTCTTGACTAGTGTCATCAATTTTCTCGTATTAAATCGCTCTCTTTCACGTTGTCGCTCCGTAATGTCGCAGATTTTGCTGGTCGTCTCTTTCTAATCTTCGTCTTCTTCGATGCGTTCTTACACGCTGATCAGATTATTTATTACTTGTATGCGTAAACACGCACCTCCGCAAAAAATTATTGAGCTGAGCTGTCTTCCGCGAAAAAAAAAACTGATATATCTCCCAGCGGCTCATATACACAATGTGATACACATCGATATTTTTATATTTTAATATCACGATTGCGATTCAAATATCGCTTAGGATGGAGCGATCTTGACGAAGTATCCGGAGAATCGTGTGCGATTTTCTTAGGATTATTATGTTACTAATAATAGCGAGTTATCGAAACGGCTGCTATATCCTCGCTCTTCCCGGTAAAGTTCAACGGTTCGGTTCTTATCAAGTCGCCAGTCGCGTTATCGGCACTTTCATTTTGCCCAGCGGTTTTTCCCTCCACTGCACCTTCTTTGCAGATTCGTTTTACATTCGTTATCCTTCACTTGCACATGTTCATCGTAGATTCTCAATCCGAGACGTATCTGCTCCACCTACGTAATAAACGCACGTCAATTATTTATGTTTGACTTTTCTTCTTTCTATACATTTTGTTTTACATCATGTCACACCATGTATCAGAAAGAAACATCATCTGTACAATTTCTATCACGAATCTCGGTCTTCAAGGGAAGACGAGCCGAGTTCCTCGAAGACCCTTCAAATCTGACGACAGAAAAAATATACAGATCCGTGGAGGAGTAGGCGTAAAAATTGCCGGGAAGACCACCGAGAAAAAAATTATTTTCGACTACATTCAAAGATAAAATATCACGCAACAAAATTATAATATAGAATTTGTAGTATTAATTATCAAATAATTCTGTAGATGATTCATTTCGATTTTTACGTAAACTATTTATTATCTCGATTCCTTTATTTTTTCAGCAATGAAACGACAAGAAACGTAAAAATAATAGAGAGGAAATATAATACAGACAGTAATGGCAATTCTTGAAGATGTGACCATTAATTAATTAATGTATTATTTCTCCTAATCAATTTCATAGGAAGAAATTAAAATGATCATGAGTACTTTAACGAATATGAGTTCACGTGACTCACTAGTGACACATGTGCAGTGTCCATCGATTTTGACGAAATTGCACATTTCATCAAAGATATACGAGATGACAAGCGCGAGCACGTGCACACTTCACGAGTATTCGTCGCTCACTGACGAAGCGACTGTAAGTGTCGCTTACATCGTCGTCGAAATACTCGTCATGCTCGTCGTCATTATAATCGACTCTTTCTATCCATCAATTATCATACTTTCAGATTTGCCCAAAATCTCACAACAGATAAATCAGATTACAATCACATATTCTAACATTTCCATATAAATTCAAAATTGAACTTGAGAATCAAGAGTTCGTACTATTCTTATTTATATAAAACGTTATTTTCTTATTTTTGCATCTCCTTTAATCTTTCATTCTTGGAATAATTCTCTTGGATGTAAAACTATGTATTTTTGTATTTATTTTTTTATCTCGCTTCGTACATTTTTTTGGCTTCTCTGTCTTTCTCTTTTTCTTCAAATAAATTTTTAAATGTATAAGGATTATCTTTAAAATTTTCTTTCTGATTAAAATTAAAATGGTCAAGCACAGCGTAAACTAGTATTTCTACATTTTTCTGACTATGATCCTATGTAGAGAACTACAGGTGGAGTTTTTCTTCTTCAACTGAGTGTTCGTTTAAATACAACCGAATGACACAATGTAACGCATTGCTTAGAGTCCATTTTATATTTCATTGTTATATACGCGCGTGCATGTAGGCGTATGGCGCGTGTCGACGCTCAAACGCAAGAGCAATCGGCGAGGGATCTGTATGAGATCATGCGATTCAGTTGCGTAATTCGTGCCCGCCGCATTAATATAATCGCCGTTGACTGCTACTTTCTCATGTTTTATTAATCCACGTCACATTGCGAGTGATCCTGATTCTCATTGTCTTTGTAAACTCAGAAAATTATCCCAGAATCGCAAAACTATATCAGAGATATTTTTAGTGCATTGAAAAACACACACTCTTCTTTCAATCAATAACAAGTACGCAATCGAAAATATATGCTATCTCGAATGTGTATGTACTCATTAATTTCATTCAAATTAAGTTTATTACTAATTAACATAGATACGTTTATAAATACGTAATGAAGATGAAACGGCTGAATAATCATTGCTGCTCGCAAAGTATTGCAAGGCCGATTATTCCAGATATACTTTGACGACGCTATGAGATAATGTCCTCTCTTAGTCTTCGAGAGCATTCGAGAGAATTATTAAATCATCTCTTCCATTTATCTGACTGCAGTCAGTTACATAGGCATAACGAAACGAGAGAATCACTGGTTCCTATCTTCTTCTCTATGATCGCTTGATTTTGGTCAACGGGCGACGACTAGATAAGACGTTGCGGGTCGTCAAGATCGACCTTTGATTGAATGGAGGATGGATTAAAATCAAGATTCATCTTATATCGAGTCCATTGCATTAGCATCACTTAATTTATTTGTATACTATCTTTCTTATTTGTATACTATCTTTCTTATTTGTTATATAATAATATATAAAATTCAGATTCTATCGATTATTTAATGTGAGCTAAATTACTGAATGACACTGATGTATTTTATACAATATTTTTTTGTACAAATTTATATTAAATAATTAATCAAAATCTATCGAACGAGGTTTACAAGCACGCGATTCATGCCAATTTGAATATGCAGATCAATTGCGGAATTAACGAATATAAGATAAAATAGCTCTTTAGCCTATAATCATCAGATGATAATCATATATGTTGTATATTCATAATGATGAATGTTATCAATAAAGTGGTTTGTGTAATTATCAGAAATGCATCAGTTAAGATAGAGTATCGACAAGATGATCTTATATATCATGATGACATGCATATAAAGATTGTTTGAAAACCATCAAATAATATTTCAAAAATTAGTCTTAAAATAGCATGTATAAAATCTGTGAATGAATTTTTTTGTCGTTTATAAAGATTGAACATAAAGATATTAAATTTCTGAAAAAACCCTATGCATTATTTTAAATATAGAAAAGATTTTCACTTGTACATAAATAAAAAACTAATCTACAGAATAAATATTTTAAAACTTACTTTTGTTGAAAAGGCATCCTCGCACTCTGTACAGAAGAGATTCTCCTCCTTTTCATGCAACAGCATATGAGATTTGAGACTTGCCATTCTGGCATATTTCCTACTACATTCGGGGCATTTCGGATCGCCGATATTATGCGTTGCCATATGAAGCGTGAAATTTGTCTGCAATGATGCCATTGTATGGAGTTACTAGACTGAATCAGATCATTGTATTAAAGATTAAAAGAGAAGTAACTTTCACTACAGTTCATCTACTTTTACAAAAAATCAACCAATAGATCTATTCGGTGAAATCATTGTGTCTGTTTTAGCTTGTTAGCTATCTCTTTGTTACAGTATATTTTTTACTATGAATTAATTAAAACTTAAATATAGTACTTGATATATTTTTTCATTAATAAGAAAGATAGCAAAAGAACTTACTGGAATATTAAAAGATGCTGGACATTTTGGACATCTGTGTGGTTTTTCTTCAGCATGGTTTTCCATATGTCTACGGTATAACATCTGTTTAGTAAATTCTTGCCCACATATGTCGCACTTCAAAGATTGTGTATTCTACAACAGAAATATTAATAAAATATGATTTCCAGATTGGAAATTTTCAACTAATTAGGAAATTTTATAAAATTACTTCAATTAAGTTTTTATAAAATATAATTTATTATATAAATATAATTTATTTTATTCAGCTTTATAATGTGAGCACATTTTATAATAATTAAAATAAAAATAGCAAAAATATTTCTAATATTAATACTGCAATATTACCTCAGTCTTTTTTGGTCTTCCTGGAGACTTTTTATGTACGGATGTAGATACAGATGTAGATTTATTTTTAACGTGATTGTCAATTGTTGCCTGTTCTTCTGTCTGCCTCTTACAATTTTCTTCTTTATTTAATAATGCATTGTTATCTTCTCTGACAGATAACAAGGGTTCTGTAATTGCACATTCGTTTAAATTCTGTACTACTTTCAGTTGTTCTGTAATCGCAGATACATTCTGTTGCATTGGAAGTAAGTTTACTTGTTGCATCGCAGTTCCTTGTGGATCTTCCACATTTAATTGAAAAATAGGCTAAAACAGAAAAGTTTATTATATAAAACTGTTTAATTAAAAAAACTTTCTGCTTATGTATTTAATGTTTTTAAGATGCTTTAAATACACATACAGGATGCAAAACAAAGTTTCCATCCATAGTCTTTATTAGTGCTGAGGATACTATGTTATTTTGTGCCATTAACGTAATAGGAGTTGTCATAATTTCCAATGTGCCATCTTCATGTTCTGAAAAAAATTATATCTTCAATGATCTTTAACAAAATATGCAGTACATTATAGACTCTAATATGCTACATCTTTACTAATTATTCATTTAATATATTAAATATTATCTACTATCTTACCACCCACTGCGAAAAGTGTATGACCATCATCTGTCGTGATAAAACCAATCGGCGCTGTATCATTGGAGTCAGTAAATTCCATTATTACATTCTGCTCTGTCAACATATTGGCAGACATATTCTTAACACGATGACAATAGCAATCATCAGATAATAAACAAAATCACTCCTGCAAGTTTGTACTTGTCCATACATAATTTGCTGCAAGTCAAACATAGCATGTTTAACTGTCAATCCTTAATGTAAGAGAGGAAGAGAGAGAAAGAGTGTACGCGTATGTGTGAGAGAAAGAAAGAGCTGCCATTACATTAAGATAATTAAATATCAATCTCTGCGATTCTAACCTATGAAACTATTTCGTTAGTTCTCGAACAATATTAAAATGAAATTACCCTTATACTTTTGGTTGCGTATAAAAAACGCCATCGATGAGACTCTTTCGTTCACGATATATTTGCCTCGCAGATGTTTTCTTCATCTACCACATGTAAATGTCACCATATGTTGTTCTTCTACCACCGTTCTTCGTGTTTGCTCTTTCTCGTTTTTTCAAAGTGTGAATAGTCGTTGATTTACGTTCGTCACGGATGAAATGCATATTTCTCCTTTTCAATCGATTCTCTGTTGCGATTAGATAATCGCTCCTGTCAAATTGACGCTTAATCAACATATGTAAAATTTATCAACGGCGCTCGCCATCGTATATACTGTTGTATACATCGTATATATACATATACACTATATATACAATTATTCATGAAAAGTAGTAATGGACATCATTAATTATACTGAAAAAAAATAAATTATTTTAATTCCAATAATTATGACAACTTATGAGAATTGTGATAAATAAATTTTCGTATAGACGCAGGGAAAATGTTTTATCCTCTAATCTTTATCATCTTATTTGATATCCAAAACAGAGTCGATCATTTAATTTTGATTATCTTATAAATTTGTTTATTTTGATATCAGAATTTTTGAATTTGCTAAAATTATTATTATCCGTTACAATCTTTCCAATTGATATAAAAGATAATAAACACTAGCTATTAATTAAATGACGGGAAAAAGAGAGGAGTGATGAGGAGATATCAAAATTTTGTAATTAAACTAATTAAATTGAAAATAATATAGATGCTAAAGTATTTGCCATATATAGCTATTATTGGTTTATTACAAGATATTATTAATATATGCAGAAAATATTATTAATATATACACAAAATAAATTTTTTTATACATAATTTGTTAAAATTAAAATTAAAATTATATAATATATATTATGATTGTTTTAAAATACCAATAAAAGTCTATTTATTTAATATTTTTATCATATATATTGCTCCCCTTATTTCCTAAAATAAATATAAATTAATTTTTATCAATAATCGAAAAATTGATATAGCATGGACATGAACCAATCGGTTGTTTTATCATGTCACCGAAAATGAATATGGCCATGTAGTATCAAGCTGTAAAATAAACGTAAAGGCGCTACTGTACGGGAGCTATTGTACGAAAAACACCAGCCTCTCTTAGGCTACTCTCTGATAGAAGGCAAGTGTTTATCAATGCTTATTATTTGTGGTTAGCTACGGACAGTTCATTAATTACAGTAAATATCGTGTTAAAATTATTTGTTAATAACTAATTAATTTACTGGAAAAGTATGCCGGGTGGAGTTGAACACCGATCTGTTACACCACTGATACAATTGATTCGAGATTTAGGCCGTGGTGTAAGTATAACGTTATTTACTCCAATTATATAATTTTTCCTATGTATTTTCTAATATTTTTATTTGTTAAGTTATATTGTTATTGATTTATCAATATCAAAAAAAAATTTCTGAACAAATCATCTATCTTAAGACTATTAGTATCTTAATTAGTTGTTTTATTACGAGGTTATATATCTTCAAAATGTTGGATTCAATTTGGAAAAATCGAACAAGAAATATTTTTAGGGAAAATATATCGTACTTAAGTTATTTTTTTTTATTTTCAATATACTTGTTTTTTTATGCAGAAATTTCAGATTTTTGAATTACATTTCTACAAGATATAATTTCGATAAACATCATATGTTATATTATATTTATATATATATATATATATATATATATATATATATATATATATATAGAACATGTATAGATTAATTTTTTTTTAATGAGATAACTCTCTTGATGATTTCTGAAATTATATGTTGCAGAGGAAAGTTGTGATAGCGAATAGATTTCCTGATGAACAAGCAGCGCGTACTCAACCTCCGCCACATGTACCAGGAGGACCTTATCATAAGACTTCTCAGATTTATTATTACACTCGAGATGCAAGGGGAGAAGTTGGACCACCATTATTGATTAGTGGATCAAAACAGATTGGCATAGAGTAAGTAAAATTTATCAATTAATTTAAATTTGCCTAGAAGAATCAAAATTAATGTAAATATTTTTGAAACATATATATGCCTTTGGTACATAATTGCATAAATAAGTAGCAGAATAATTTATAAATAGAAAAGGGGAATTCTTTTACTCACACATATTCCTTAAAACTCTTAGGAATGAATGTCCTGCTGAAGAGAAATACCTTAGCCCAGGAAAAACTTACAATTGGGATTCTTAATTTCATAAAGTTCACCTAGAAGATATTATGCTGCAAATTATACATTGATGTAATATATTATACAATGGTAGATTTGCTCTGATAATTATTGTACATAGAAAATAAATTAAGCTACTTAATTATTTATTGTATAATTGACTGTTCACTTTATATCCCTCTAAAAAATTATCTTAAGTAAAATTACAAAGACATCAGAGCAAAACAAACTGAAATGAAGATGCACACATAAATATTCTTTATATTTTATACAAAATATTATACTTTATAGATAGTATTTTGTACAAATGTTGGAGTCAGATTTTTGATACTGAGGATTGAAATGTGCTGCTAAAATATATTTTATAAAAGTCAGGATTAAAGTAATTTAATTTTTAATCATTAACACATTGTATAAATTAATAATAAACAGGAATGTCTCGTATACATAGATATGCTGCGAAAAACAGACATGTATACATATATATATATATATATATATATATATATATATATATATATATATATGTATCGGCACAATATCTCATAGATAAATATAATACATTATTACATACATATACAGAGTAAAATATGCGTTTTCACAAAATACATGCGGGACTAAAAATAATATTGACATCGATATAAATTTGTACAGCCTCGCTTAATTAGCTATCACACTGTAATATCTAATAATATCTAACATGGTATGTTAAATTCTTGGATTCTAATTAGATAACAACAGTTATATAGCGAGCGCAAAGCGTTCGCCAACTAACAATTACAGAAATTACAAGGAGAAACAGGAGGAGAAAGAAGTGAAATAACTTCTCTTCTCCAACAACAGTTTAATAGGGGATTTGATTCTGATAATATTGTATCATATCATAAGTTTTAGTACGGAAATTGAGGTAGCTGTTACGTATTACATTAATCATGAAGATTGCCGCATCTCGATCGGTAGCAGTGGGCACGAATCGGCTACGTAGGAGCTTGATTGTTTGTCCACGGAAGCAGGGTAATCCTGTGTCAAGCATAAGAGAGACGAGAGAGATGATGGCTTCCTGGTAAGGCCTATAAAATAGAGAACATTCAAATAGATATATTTAAGCAGTATATATATTTATATTTCTTATTACGAATAAATATTTTAATTTTTGCGCTTACCTGACAGCGAGAAAAGCTTGCACGCACAATTCCATGAACCAACGGAACGGCGCAGCCTCCATTTTGCCACCCATGACGAGTACCATCTCATCGGTGAGCTTGATATCAGGCTCGAAGCCCAGGTTACCGCCGGGCGAGCTCTCGAACATGAAACCGAAGTCGATGTGTATGATATGGCCTTGAGTATCTATCATAATATTGCCATTGTGTCGGTCTTTTATTTGCAGAAGATAGGTTATCACACTGTACGCTGCCATCGATTTGACAAAGTTACGACGAACGTTTTGAAATTCTTTGGTTGTTTCGTCCCCGTGTTGCGTGATGAAGTATTGATACATATCACTGTCTGTTGTACGTCCGAGCTGGTCCCTCGATGTTGCGTGCGGCACGCATTCTATCACGCCGCACTAAATACAGGAATATAATTATAAATGAGAGATACTTATTAAATATACTAACGAAAAAAATGTCGATATTTATCTCACCCCAGGAGCTGTGGCCACCACTCTATAGGGAAATAAGAACAAGTTCAGCCCAACCTTTTGGAATATATTCTTAAAAATGCTAATCACTTGCAGAGCCAGCATGTCTTGCCTGACATCATCGCCAACCTTGAAAATAGCGGCTTGCCATGTCTGTTCTTCCAGTTCTTTTTTGGTCTCGAACTTCCCGTTAGTCGAGACCGCTAGCGCGATATTCTCGAGTTCATTGATACCGTATCTCTGTACTTTGAAACGTGCTAAGAACGGTGCCTTAGCAGCGCTGTAATTATAAGTCAAATATATAATACTTTATAATAAAAGCATCTTATGTAAATCATTGTTTCGTGATCATCTTTCTAAATCGTACCTCTGCATAGGAGTACCACTTTGATAATCTATATCGATAACCATCGCTTCAGGATTCGATGGTAGATAGCAACCGGGTTGTACTTTCACTCTCGCTAAGGCTTCTAGACATGCGGCTTTGCGTTCTGGCCCCTTGGGATATGGTCGGATTTCACCCGAAATATTGGTAATCTTTTCGAAAAAGTCGAACTCCCTCTCGTAAAATTGTTTTGCTGGGCCAGACAGTGAATTTAGGATATTTTTCGTCAACGAATCTAATATGTCATATAGCACGGAATCCTTCACCTGCTTATCCTCGTCCACATACATATTAGTGTGCATATTCCATATCAGTTGATGCGCTACTACCTAAAACGCATTATAAATCAAAACAGTTACAAGCGAATTTCTTTTCCGATTTAACTTAATCACAAATCTTATTACCTGCGATCGTTTAGCGATTTTCTTGATAAATTCGATTACATAGCCCATTGCATCGTGACGGACGGCTTGTACTAGCTGAGGTATATAGAAAAGCACAGCGTCGGCGGGATAACTATCTAATACTTGCACTGCGTACTGCGCCGAAATAGGGTGATGCGGAAATTGTCGCGAGAAATATGCCAGTGCTTGAATCGGAGACACTCTTGCCCATGTTAACATATAAACTAACTGAAATATAGAATTAGATAATTATATCATAAATGCATTAAATGGAATAATAATATCCAATGTATAAATATGTAGTAACATTATATATCTCTAAGACTATTAATTGTATATTGATATATTGCAAATTATTAAATAGTGACCCGCTAACTAAAAGTTATTATGCATAACGTATTCAAAATCTTACTTCAGGTACATCGTTGAGCAGCGTGTCCGTCGTGACAAGATATTGCAATGCTTCCGACACATGCATGACTGGTATAGGTTTAAGACGCACCAAACCGCAGATCTCCTTGATAATGACTTCGTGATTCTTCAATCGCACTGGTAGGAATATTGCCAGGACGGGACTGATCTCCCACGCGAGTCGCGTATACTCGCGCCAACGATCGTTCATTCCTTTGGCGCGCCAGTCCGCAATACTTCCTTCTCCTTGCAGTGCGAGTTCCGGTCTTCCGCTAGGATTACGCCAGACCTACACGATATATTCAAAAGCATTATTTTCACATCAAACAGCGATAAAACATAATATATAATAAAAATTCATTGAGCATTCTCACCAGTAACATCTCGATTTCAACTGCTAACAGCTCGAGAATCAAATTTCTTTTCTTGATATAATCCTTTACGAGAACATTGGCATTTACAATTCGTTTGCTGCGATTGCTACGCTTGCCTAATGTATTGCTACTGGTAGACATTGGCATGGTATTCATCCACACATTGCTGGACGACTTTGAAAAGTCGTTCGGTGTGGGAGCAAGCGTGGCGGCTAATGAACCGATTGTCTCGCTCGGAACAATTACCGCGGTTGTACAGGTTTGAGAAGTAACTATTTCAAATTCGTTATCGACTCCTGTCATCATTAAGTACTTTTTGTCGCTATGCATTACCTGTAGAAAGTGAGCAAAGCAGAGTAACGCGGACAAATAACGATATTGAGGAATTAAAAGAGATATTTGTAAAACCTTTATGATTATAACAATACGTCTTAATTTATAAGGTATAAGTATAATTTGCTCTTACCTGCCAAAAGCGTATTAATGTAACTATGTCCTCGCTAAGTTGATCAATCTCTTGGGTCGGTAATTGGCGTTCGCGACAGAAATAATCCAGGCAATTGGAATAAATGCGTTCACGCAAAACGTTTTTGCTCAAAGTCCTGCAAGAATGAATCCACTTATATAATTATTTTTTATCACAGTTATTATTTAAAAAATTATTCATTTCGTTTATTTACCTCGGTAAAACGTCACCTTGTAACAGCACCAAACCGCACGAAAGTAGCTTGAAACGAACACCAACCGCGGCAACGTGCCGATTAATACCAGGTTCCTCACCGGACGCACCGACAGTCATGGGTAACGAGCGATGTAACAGTACGGCAATCATATCGACTGTTTCCTGGCAACAGTACTTGGCTGTCTCGACAAGCTCGACGATAAAGGTCACCCAGATATCATGTGGTTTCACATGCGGCGGATTGGGCCCGAGCTTGCAACCTTCATAGACTGCGAGCGGACTGACCTCTTCCTCGTTTGGTGCGAACAGACCCATCCTCTTGTCAACAGTGTACTGCCATGCGAGCAACATCTCTTGCAAGAAACGCAATTTCAGATCGGGTCGTACAGTCAAGATCCATTGCCAGCACTCGACCGCTGTCGTCATAGCCGCGGTCGTAAACAGTTCTATCTGCGAGCATGCGACTGTGTGTAGCAATCGTCTATGTATTCCTGAAAAAATAATTAATGAAATTACGTGAAGTGAAGTTGAATGGAATGGCCTGTTCAAATTTATAAAGTTTAGTTACTATTCAAATTTACCGGGCATGGATATTAAGAGAGCAGTGGCACGCCAGAGAGCCCCGCGATGAGCGGTATCATCACGATCCTGACAAGCGCGACGAACGGCCTCGATCAACCTATCGATGACTTTATCTCTGCTTTTTTCTAGAGTCATCTCTGTGGTTGGCGACTCGGTGCGTGCGAGAGCAAGCATACCCGCTACCTCTCCGGCATGCCAAGATCTCGTAGACATCATCGATAGCAACCATGAACTTGTGCCCTTCGGACCGCGTGGCCTCTTATCCAACGAATTCGTCTATAAAATATGATATTTCATTAGTATAAAATTAATAGCAAGTTATAATTTACATAATGCATATATAATATGTTTAACGTCACTGCATACATTTGACGGAACTACTGTGGGAATTGCGGTGTCCACGAATTCGAGGACAGAATCAATAGCCAACGACAAACCAGAATGATGTCGCATGCCGGAAGACGGTATTTGATTAATATATTCTTGTAGATGTGATCTAGTAGCTTGTGGTGCCCATTTCATAGCCTCCTGCACTATGCCTTTACATCTCGCAGTAAAATCCTTCACAATAATCTGTAATAATTCATGCATTATTATAAAATCTGTTTTACTTTAGCAAATAATCTAACATATAAATTACATAACAATATCATACCTCTCTTGCTTCGAGAGTATTCATAAGCTCAATACTATATGGTGTGCTGGGTATTCTCAAACTGGGAGTTTCTTCATTTGGATCAAGTTGTAATGAATATGATAAAATCTGCAATAATATACTTGTATATAAAAAAAGTTTACAAAACATATAGGTAAAGTATGTGATAAAGTGATAAGAATACCTGTAATGTATCCAACATACTCCAGAGGACTTTGCAATTCCATAACAAATGCGGAAAAGCATCCACTAATGCACTGAGATACTTATCCGCCACTCTCCTGATTTGCTTGTGCACATGATTGAAACGCACCAACAGGAATTGCGCATGATTCTCAAGTTCTCTTTCGCGTTGTTCGTCCTTCGGTTTGCGCTGCATCACATCTTTGAATTTCGCAAAGACAGAGTCCGCCACGCAACATATACATTGCCACATGCCACTCTTATCCTTCTGCAAATCAGTATCGCACAGGTATTCCATTATCGGTTGTAAACTGGGTTCAGGACTGTTTGCCACCCGTAAGGTCTCTGACCAATAAACGGATAACAAATATGTGCATTGCGCAAACTGCAACTTAGTCACATACGCTGATATATCGTTTGTACTGGAAGAAAATCACAAGAAATTTTAGCAGATACTAAATAATAACATATGTAATAGATTCTAAATAATAAAAGATATATTTAAAAAATATATAGATAATTAAAATATATAGATAATTAAAAAGATATATATTTAAAAAATAAAATCAATTTCATCTATCAATTTCTCTTAATAATAGAACAATGCATATCATTATATATTTTCTTATAATTAAGACAAGAAAATGTCATATGTTTAATTTTCAAACTCAATCTTTATAACTGAAAAAATTAATTAAAGATTGAAAATAAAAAATGTATAATGATTTGAAATAAAGCATACCGGGTGCTTATTTTTAATACTTGACTCCGCAACTCCTGTAATTCGTTCAATGAGACACTATCATTGCGTACCGCTGATGTGTACTGTAACTCTCGCATTTCAAGACGAGCACTAGTCTGGGAAATAAGATAGGGCGACTTGACTGCGATCTCCTTGACGCCTTCATACCATTCGTGCGGCCACAATCTTGACGGATGATCCGCAGCAAAGCCCATTATAACGCAATATAACCAAAAATCCTTGAACAGTTTCAGAAGTCGTTTCTGTGGATGTCTGATCGGTGGTAGACGCCGCATCAATATCGCGATTACGGGGATGAGTACTCCTAAATTTCCAGCACTGCTAGCTGCTTTCTGTGTCACAGGTTTATCATATTTAAGATATTTTTCTTTTATATTTTGTTAAAATTAAAATAGATTAAAGCAATCTTACCGACGCGACGATACTATTTGGCATCTTGTCGCTGGCGCGTTTACCCTCGAGTCCAAGCTGTACAAAAAGCTCAAGAAGATGCAACAACAAATCATCCAATTCTGACTCGCCTTGCAGATTCGCCGCTATGTTCGCCAGCGCATTCGTAACCGCCTTAGAAACGTGACAATACTGCTTACGATCATCGTTCGCGGCGTATGTCGCCGTACTCGATCCCAATGACATGGAGAACATTTGCATTATTCCTTCGTAAATCTACATAACAAGTATTCTTGATAATAATTAATCAAAGTTTTTCATTCAAATGACTCTAAAAACATTAGAATCGTTGCTAACCTTTGGTTCGCACTTGGCGATGATCATGCAACCCAATTGATCCACTATGAGAAAATCGAGATCACTGGGAGTGCGACAGAAGAGTTGTTGGAAAAACGGGAAAATGGTGCGCATCGTCTTCGGGGTATCCTTTAGCGCCACAGCCACGTGGCCCAACATGATCACAATGTTCTTCGAAACTACTTCGTTCTTCAATTTCTCGTCATTTTCGCTAAAAAAAATCGAATGGATATATATTGTAATTTTATTTACGTATATTCGTCAGAAAAATTATAAATTTCGTTATCATCAAATGGGCATACCCGTCGCTTATATCCGCAGTATACAATCTGTTCGAAACGCTGGCCACGAGCGCTGGCACGCAATCCGGATTCACAGAGTGTGCAGCTTCCAAGGCGATGCAGAGATTGCCGATTGCTGCATCGCGAAGTTTCTCAAATGCAGTATGCACCGATGATGTCGTTTGCTTTGTGTCGCTAATTTCCTTCCCTTGAACTGTCCAAAAATATGTGAATATGGGCTATATTTATTACAAATAATTTCATAATTAACACATTGACAAAAATAATATGCGATAAGAGAGATGCAATTTACCTAGCAGTACTACATTACCTAGCACTTTAAATTGATGTTCTTTCATGGAGTATTCGCTATGTTGTCGATATAACTTCAAAAGAATTGGCGATGGCGCAACGAGAAAGTCTCGTAAATAATATATCGATGTGCTGGCTATGTTAGGAAATTTTTGTGCCAATTTTCCCAATCCTTCGAGACAAACCATCAATAATGGCATATGTGCCAACACAAGCTTGGGTCCATGGTTGGAATTAATCTTTTCCACGAGTCGTCCGCATAAACTATCCGCACCTGAGAATCATAATTTATATACATAAATATTATACAATATAAATATATAAATATTTAGATAAAACTTTCTTTCGCAGCATTGCCTATCACAAAGTTATCGATATTAGTCATTTATACATAATATTTGAAAAAAAAAAACACTGCAAGAAGGAACAATCAACGGATTATTATCGTGCCACTAAACAGAGATGCATATATTTGTTAATAATTACACTAAAATAATGAACATGTTAATAAGGAAGTAGCACACACGGGTAAATCAATATACCCTTGCCGATCAGCATTGAACTGATATCTGCGAACAGCGCGGACAAATCATATTCGCCGGATACTGGAAAAATAATGTGAAAGAATTTTAAGAAATCTGTACTTACTGAGTTACGTGTTATATAATCGATACAGACATTGATTTCTCGCGGTCACACTATCCATGCGCTTACAGTTACGAGCACAATCGTGAAACTTTTCCAGTGTATAAATTATTATTCTTACATGAATGCGCAATCTATCTAATTTTAGGCAGAAAATGCTTTCGTGACGCGCGATCTTTATTTTGTCACCGACAAAGGTGAAATATATGCTCACCTGTCTCGTCGCCAATCGCCCAGACCAGCAGATCCACGCACGCGGAGTTGGCCATCACATTCACCTTAAAGCGATTGACGGTACGGAAATTCGTATCAATGTCCTCGCGTTCGCTCGCGTCGTGCTGTCGCGATTGCAGCTCCGTTTGGCCCGAGAGGAACAAACCTTTGACAAATTCCTGCACATCCCTCGTGAACGGGGCCGGTAAATCGTGCTGATTCTGCAGGAGCTCGCGCAACAGAGCCACCATCACTAGATTCATCGTCTCGCTGAATGTACGGTATGGGAAAATGTGTACTTGGCCAGAACTGTAAACCTAAAATAATGTTATAATTACGATTATTTATAACTAGACACACAAAAATAATAGAAAATAATAATCATTAATATAATTAATTCACTTGTTGCGCTTCTTCATCTAAAAACGTCAGAATCTCCTTCGTAAGTAATTTTTTAGCTAGAGCTAGCACACTCTGCAAGTGAACCACGGTGAATTGCATCCCGGCTCTTCTCTCAGGACTCTCGTTGCATCGCATCTGCGGGAATTGATTGAAACTCGATCCATAACGACTGAAGAAATATGTTGTCGGGTCGTACGGCACCGACAGGAAAGACTGTAACGATGGTCTCTTGCCGCATTGATAATCGTGACTGTCATAGCCTGGTAATGCTATGTTGTCAATACACGTATTAAAGTTACCGCTCAGAGATCGCGGGATAATCGGTCTAAAATTTGAGAAGTTGTACTGTTTTTTATCGGGCATCAAGCGGTTCTCGGTGCTGCTTGCCGGCGAGGGTGTCTCCCGGCGCGGAAAGATGCGGCAAAGCAACGGCGGATCCGCGCACGCGAAGCGGCCCATCGATCGTGCCAAACCAATCAATACTGGCACCAAACATTTGCATAATGATACTGAAACAAATGTAACACATCGGGAATGTAATTTAACTGAAGCTTCTCATTTCTTCTAATAATATAAAACATAAATGGTTCAAGACAAAAACTCAGTATTTCAATGATATTACAATAAAAATAGATTTACAATATATTCTGACTTATTCTTCCTTCCTATCTTTTACTAGTACATATTAAGTTAAAAAACTAATTTTTTAATATTTTAGATAGAATTGTCATTTGTATGTTATCATTGCAACTTGTAATGACAGGTACAACTATATATATGTTCTAATATATCTGTTGTGGTATTTACTTTTTGCTTGCAAGCCCCGATTACTATTTTGATCTTTATATCCACGTATCAAATTGGTCAGAACCGCGAGGATCTCAACCTGCGTCGAAATAATTTCTTCTCGTACTGGTTCGCATCTGGCCGCCACATCGCTCAATAATGTGTTCAGGCAGAAACTGAAGCGTTCCGCCACTGGAACTCTTTCAGTGAGTGAGCATTTCACCTCATCCCGCCACACCGCTTTTGGAAGACCACGCAATAATCTGAGCAGATATGGTAATATTCGATCTCGGTGTTGTAATCCAGATTCCAAAAAATAAATTCCCAAGGCTATGGTCGCATCCTGACCCCTCTGATCCAAGCGGTATACACCCTGAGCAGAATCTTGCGGACATAACTTGTACAATTTAGCCACCTGCAATTCAATATGAAAAGAATAAGTTCTCTTCTTTCCTTTTTCATGAAAATTGGAATAATCATGTTTTTTTGGTAATTGGATTATGGGAAAAAAATAATGAATCTAAACTCTCTTCTTGGACGCAATCTTATAAAATATCATTAAGTATCAAAATATATTTATAAATAATTGTAATTTTATATTATAATTACTTTCTATGATAAAACTTCAAAAATAATTGCACATGTCTATTATATAGTTTTATAATTTTTTTTTATAGCAAATAAATTTTCTGAATATTTCTATCTTATATATTTATCCTATCATAAAAATATTATAATGTTTCTTAAGATCTCTTTCAAACAGATTATATAACTTATGTAACTTTTTTGACATACAAGGCAGCGGTTAATTATACGTCACAAACAATAATAATCCTACAAGTGTGTCTTTTGGATTATGTCATAACACAAAATATGTCAAGATATCAGCTGACATTTCCTGCATTTAACCCTGATACGTCAAGTCGACAGAAATGTAAAATAATGGCTTTTCGTTAAATTACCGAGAAATTAATTAATTTCTCTACAATCAGAGAATTCTATCTGTAAAAGCTTACCTTTTCCCATGGTGTAGGTTTGATAGCGGCTAAACATCTCGCCAATTGTTGTACGGCGTTCGAGAAAAATAACTTCTCGTCCGCCATCATTTCGCAGCTGACCGATCATTAGCACTGGCTATGTATCAGCCGAACAATTCAGAATTCAAGTAGTA
The DNA here is from genome assembly GCF_021464435.1 of Cataglyphis hispanica. NCBI lineage: Eukaryota > Metazoa > Arthropoda > Insecta > Hymenoptera > Formicidae > Cataglyphis > Cataglyphis hispanica. The sequence goes on from NC_065963.1 coordinate 5,551,007, forward strand.
TTTTGCATTTGCATCCCACTCTGCGAGAACTTGTTGTCGATAATGTCGTCTGCTAGAGTACGTTCCTGAACCGCGAGAGGAAGCACAAAACCTGTTGGATAGATCATTGGATTTGTGTAGCTGAATAATAAACATGCGTCATGCGTAGAAATCACATGTTTAATATACAGATTACAATGTGGCATTCTTTATTTTGAATTCGTGATTGATTGATTTTAGACTTTGCATATATTTTATTAGTTATGCGTTTTTATGCAAATAGATCTTAATAATCATTAATCCTCCTTTTTTTTCTATTTTTTATTTTAAAACAATACGAGAATATTTATCCAAATAATCTGCAATATATTGGAAAATTGTTTTATTATTTATTGTTTCAATAAAATACAGTATAGTACAGTATAGTATAGTTATAACAAATAATAAAGTGATATTTTATAATTGTATTTACACAAATTCTGTCTCATAGTTTTTCGCCCACGATAAATAATATTCTATTTTTTTTAAACACAAAAGTATATTTTTTTTCGAGAGATTAATTTCGCTATCACGTCTATGTGGAAATCTTTTTGTAAATTCTTGATTGCTCTTTTCACTTTTATGTATTGAAATTTCTTTCTTGGCTGCTGTTAATAATCTATGAAGTTCCGAGAGCGCCACGGATATATAAAGAGTTTTCATTTCAGAACCTGGTCCTTGCAAAATCGAAGCGCCCGCTTCTTTTAACGCCGTTAAACATTCTTCATTTTGAGGCAACCAGTCAACCTATACATTTATTAATAGCATATTATTATATGAACTAATGCAATGTATATAAATTACTTACACTTTTGACATTTTTTATAACAGATTCAATTGCTGAGTCTACATCTTTGAAGACTTCATTATTTCTCATATTTGCACATATAGTCAGAAAGACGTTTGCAGCATCTTCGGCGCAACTTAGATAATCTCCAATATAATAGAGAGCTATATACGCATAAGCGTATATCACATTTGTCACATTGAAATATACACAAGGGGATGCTTTCTGAATACAAGCAATCAAATTTAATCAAATTTACTACTCTATCACTACTCTAACTATGCAAACTTATTGATACCAATGAATTTTACCTGCAATTCATTAAATAATGGTACATCTATTAAAGTAGGATATTTTAAATCATTGTAAGCATTCATAGTATTCTCTTCAATAGGTTGAATTAATTTTTTTTCAATACGATGAGTCCACCATGGTATCCATTTGGGCAGCAATTTTTCTGCTTCTCCATTCTTTAATAATGCTTCAAATTCTTGCTTTTCTGCCTCTGATAAGGCTGACCAAAGTTCATTCGGATCTTCAAAATTAACATTCTCCAATCTGCTTTCTAAATCGAGAAGCTAAAACATACATTTGAGAATAAAAATTTATTAGATTATGGAATAGATCACTCAAGTTATTGGTTTCATTTACCTCTTGCTCATCATCTGAATCCAATGGACAATCCTTGTCGTCAATATTGCTCTCATCAAAATCTTCTCTTAAAATATCATCTTCTACATCTGCTTCATGTACCCTTTTGAGGATTTCTATCATTTTTTGCCTAGCAGCTGGATCATTTTCCTGAGATTTTAATTCATCCTCGATACACTTTCTGTAAAAACTCTCGGAGCAATCTGTATGTGCGTCTGATTTATAACACTCGGTCCCACAATAGCCTATGCCACATCGCGGACAGGTATACAACCGTGTGCGTTTGTTACATCTAATATTAAGAAAATACATAAATAATGAAAATTTAAAAAAAATCAGATTTATAATATAATCGGTGTTTGCAAAGTTACATTTAATTTTAACGACTTTGCAATTATTTCGAATACTTTTTTTTACAAGTTACATTGCAGTCAAATATTTATCAAAGAATTTCACTTACAATTCACAGATATTAGCGGCTGAACTCGGACCGGGAGATTCCATCATTTTAAATCTTTCTATTAGGATTTTATTATTACAAAACAGTTATGTTTTGATGTTTTGATTATCTAACGAAGTCTTTACCGATGCATTGTGTAGCTTAAAAGTATCTTTCTACCACGCAGCAAGATGTCGCGCTTTATCCTGTCAATTATCCCGCGTTTTTTATCGAATATATGTGCAAAATTATTTGAAATTCAGAGAAAATATGGTATGAATTTGTTTTATTTTGCACTTTGGACTTCAACAATTATCGATCTTGCGCATAAAACGCAATCATGTCGCATTCCGTGCACAAGAGTTATTAGCATAATCTCCGCGATCATTTTATGTATCATTATTTTTCCTCATTTTCTCGTCATGTATAATTTATGATTTGTACAATGTACATAAAATACTACGCAATATCTATACGTGATAAGAACACCGCGTTATCTTTAGTGCATGTCGACTTAGCATAATCTGATCATCTATTGACAATCAGCTGATCCACGTGCGCGTTTTCATTGGCGCTCTCGAGCGAGTTGCAACAAAAGCAAACGGAAAGCAGCGCAATGAATCATTCCGAGCCCAACGGTCGTCAACAGACGTCGGTTTTCCATTCAAAGCTTTGTTTCGAGATAGTCTTTCTTTTCTTTCTTTCGCAATACTGTACAACTTGCGAAAAAAACACTTGCACTAATAAAAGATAATTTCGCTTATTACCGGTTATTATCAATTGTGTTTTACATCAAATTAGTGTGAGTGATAACTCAGATGCAGTTATTATATCGTAATCTTTTAATCTAAATCGTTTCGTTAACGAGGCCACGGACTTGTTTATCGCGAAGAACGAAGTTGCGAATACCAGGTGCATACATATTATATATATATAAATTATCTTTTATTCGACTACGTATATATCTCGCGATATAACTCATTCGCGGCGACCGTGTGATACGATCGTGCCGGCAATATTAATTATAGCTTTCGCGAGGTGTGCGTGCTACATCGAGGAATTCGATCGACATTCCGAGAATTTCCGCTTTCTCGCTTATCTCTTCTTGAGCGTGCCAGCGGTTTCAATAGACTCCCGATAGTGTATTCGATAATATATATCGAGGAACAACCTAAAAGCTTTCGACATGGGGTTGGGCGCCGAACACAAGGTATTTACTATAGTACTTTTTTGTATACTGCATTTTATATGCTTATACTCTCTTTTGGAAAAAGTTTACGTAAACTTTCGATATCAACATGATAACATTGAAATTAATTCGCAATACAAAAAAATGCTTGTAGACTTGAGGGTTTTCATTCGTTATATTTAACCTATATATTCGATATCCCTGAAATATATTATTTATATATTATTTATATATGGTTTGTGTATGTGTGTACATACGCGATTACTAATCGAAATTAATCAAAGCAGTCTAGACGAATTTTATTGCGTTCCGATAGATTTCTTATCAATTTTCGCTTATCTATCTCGTATGTTGCACAATGTTATGTCGATGATGCTCATTAATTTATTTTTATGTACAATATTTCTATTTTCGCGTTATATACATGCGTCGTAATAATGTTTGAAGATCAAAAAAAGTAAAATCTGTATTTATACCCATTTATCAACAAGTACGATCGCAAATATTTAGTAAACAGAATGGCGCGTAAGTCGTGATAACCGCTAAAAGAAATTGACTTATCAGCAAAGAAATGCGCAATATATTCATGTAAATTAAGCAAAATTGCATTTTGTATATTTACTAAATAAACTATTTTAATTTTAATCCCATTTTTTCTCCTATTTCCTTTCCTTCTAATCTAATATTCCTTGAATATGGATATGCGTAAACATGTAGGTTTTCATATCCAAAATACAATTTGTCGAATACCATTTGAGATCCACTGGTCAGTAATGTGACGTCAGATAACATCGTGACGCATGCGGTTTTTCTCTGAAAACAGCAAATGAGTTCGATATTATGTATACATGACTTTTGGCATAATCTTTAATCGTTCCGTTTTTCATTCCATTTATAATTATCATGAATTCGCGAGCTCATCTTTAGCTGAACAAATAATTTTGAAAATCATATTGCATCACTTTCTCGTTTAATTATTTTTGCCACATTCCGTCATATATCAGGAGAGACTATGATTGAAATGATTTATCAATAGCCGGTGAGAGAAAATTATATTTTAACTGTCAAAAGAAAGAAAAGACATAATTAAGTACAATGCCCCAGAATTATTGTAAATTATATCTTTTATAATAGATGTCTGACAAGAATCCCGAGATGAGGGACACTGCCGCGAGAATTTGTCGAGATTACTTGCACGGTGTTTGGAAGTACGTTACAGCGCAAAATATTATTCTAAAACGTATCAGGTTTGTACTATTTTCATGTATAAAAGTACATTACGATACAATTTATATAATTCAATTGTAGATAAATTAATTTATATATAGTAATAAGATAAAATGACGAAGCTTCTTCATTATTACTTCCAGTGGTGGTCTTAGTAATTGGTTGTACAATATCCAACTCCCCGAAGGAACGATCCCGATTAGGGGGGAACCTCGACAAGTTTTGCTACGTTTATATGGACAAATACATGGAGAAAAAGCCTTGGAAGGACTCATCACAGAATCTGTTATCTTCACATTACTCTCTGAGAGAAGACTTGGTCCTAGGTTGCATGGAGTATTTCCTGGTGGTCGCATAGAGGAGTACATACCAGCCCGACCTTTACTCACAAAAGAATTGGCAGATTTTACTTTGAGTTCACTGATCGCAGAGAAAATAGGACAAATACATACAATGCAGATACCGATTAGCAAAGAACCTAACTGGATCTGGGACACAATGAATAACTGGCTTATTATAGCGACAGATATTCTCGAAAATATTGAAGATATTGATATTCAGCATTTAGATAATATTAATGCAATAAAATACATAAATTTAGAATATGAAATTAATTGGCTCAAGTAAGTAGAAAAAGTTTAGGGCTTATTAAGGAAATATTATGTGTATCAAGATTAAAATTTACCAATCTATTTGTCTAGAAATCTTGTGATGCAGCAAAAATATCCAGTTACATTCTGCCATAACGATATGCAGGAAGGCAATATACTTCTACGTCAAAATACGCGAAAGCCGGAATTAGTACTCATTGACTTCGAATATTGTTCCTATAACTATCGAGGATTTGATATCGCTAATCATTTTGCTGAATGGCAATATGACTACACAGCACCGGAATATCCTTTCTTTCACGAACGTCCCTCTGCTGGTCCTACAAAAGAACAAAAAGTAAGTTTGAAATGAGAAAAGAATTGGGCGATGATCTAGGTAAGATATTCTGATTATCTGTTCAATATGCTTCATTCAGCATTATCATATCATGAGTTTTTTTATAAACAGATAAAACCATTGAGAATATATAATGCTCGCAAATAAAAGATAGGTGTATTTATTGCAATGATATAAAATTCATAAGGGAAATTTTGTAGTTAACAAAAAAAAATTCGTAAAGCTTTACGCGATAATAACTTAATACCGAAATAGTTAATCTTTTCAACAATGTAGGAAAAAATTAATTTGTTTTTATTTTTTTTCATATTTATCAAACATTTATTTAATTTTATTTTAATTACAAAAATTGCAAATTTGATTAAGAAAATAGTATTTATTTTATATATTGAAATATAATGGGTAAATTATTGTCAGAATTTTGTAATTTATGCTTTACGATATAGTCTCTTCGGCTGCAAAAATCATATATTATTCGATACTGTGCCAGGAGATGCACAGCAGATAGAGTGTCAGCTTGGCGTGTGCTGCGTGTGTATATATTAGTTTCGCAGGACCGCAGTCCGTCAAGACAATGCTGATGCCTGCAATCAAAGAAAAAAATGGCCAGCAATCTGAATGACAATGTCTGTGCGATGGATCTCGACTTGTGGGTGCTCTACATTTGTGGAACAAGGGTACCACCATCTTGGCAACACCAATTCGCTCGTCTACACTTTATAGTACCTGTACACTCTCCTCACTCTAATCATTTCATAATCTGCGTACCCTCATGAATTGTTTCGGCAATAGTAAAAGTGCATTAATCTAGCATTGGAGCACTTTAACCAATGCGATTCTGTACGCATAATTAATATTTGCCAAATTAATAGCTGATTTTGTGAAAACGATTTATATTATAAATGTGTTGATTTGTCAAAATATTGGGGATTTATAATCGCGCGTGCGTTAAGTAAATAGGAAATATTTGTCTTAATTACACACACAAATATGAATAGGTACGAATAATTTAATAATGAATTATGATACATAAATAATAAATCATCTTTTTTTTAGATTTATATAAAAATTTACAAAATAAAAAAACCACGCAGAATTTCATATTTCTTTTTTTAATATACATTTCATATTATGTTAAATCATATATCATAAATTAATTCTTTTGTATTTTCTTCTTCAGATGCCTGTTATTTATGTCATTTGTTGGTAATGTTCAAATTCTAGTTCAGTTTGTTCATATTGCTATAACAATGTTTTGTGTATTTCATTATATATTATATAATTGTATGAACTACTTTTTTTGAGACAATCATTATTGGAATATTTTTGATGTGCAAACCGAGTCTATTTTAACAATTATTAAACAAATTGAAAAGTACAGGAGTAGAATAACTCTTTGTCCTTCCTCAATACATGGTTTTATAAATTAGCTTTTTCTTGACAGCTCAACTTCATAAGAGCCTACCTGAAAAAACTGGGGAAAGAAGGATCTGTGGAGGAGCATCATATCATGATGGAAATAAGAGTATTCTCGTTAGCTAGTCATCTGTTCTGGGGTCTTTGGAGCATCGTAAATGCAAAAATTTCACAGATTCCATTCGGATATTGGGTATGTATAGATGTAAAAAAATAGATGTTTTGATACATACTTTAAATATATTAAAAATAAAAAAAATATATATAAGAATCTTTAAGCATATATTTTATATTATCATTCTTCTATCTTGCTTTTCTGACTAGTTTCAATTAAGTAATAGATCTATTTAAATGTAAATATCGGATTTCGTGTTTCAGGATTATGCTGCCTCCAGATTGAAGAATTATATGTATCTGAAAGAGAAGATTCTTGCCTCTGGTCCGACTTTGGATGGAAACTTGAAAAGAAAATCCAAAGATATAGATTGAAAGAACAAGATTGAGAAGAAAGAAGATACATTTACAATCTATATATAATACTTTGCTCCATAAATAGGTAGCTTTCTTCGCTTTGTCAAATCCAACTCATGGCATTGATACAACCTTGGTGAGCAATAAGTAACTCTTTTAACAGAGTATTCGAAATCGCAAAATAATGTACTCTGCTGCTTTCACAAACATATAAGTGCATTTTTTGAAGAATACACGATATGAACATATGGAGCAGATCAAGAGTAACGGAAAGTAAACGGAAAGTCAACCATGTGATATAGAATAAGCATGTACTCAAACGTTTCGTTTAGTATTCTTAATAGCATTTGTCAAATCTTAATGCGCTTCTATCAAAAATAAGAAGCGAAGTACTTAAATGTACTTCATCATTTTTATTTGCAATATTCTTTTAGATAAATGAGAAAACACTATTTTTTTTTTATAAGGAAAGTTAAAAATGACAAGGCTGAATGTACAAAAACATGTCAAATTGTGAGAGTCTGTCATTTGTAAATGTACGTTTAAACAAAAAACTTTTTATATATTTATTGTAAGAGACTATATCTCCCAAATTGTTTTTTGTTAATCATATTTGTGTTCGTTTAAATCTATTACGTATAAATTATACTTGTAAATAGAATTAGAGAAATATCCGCCAATTTTACTTGAAATTATGCAACTCGTGTATTATAATTAAGTATAAATACTTAATATTGTATAGAGAAAGTATGCAGCATTCAACATTCACATTACTGAAATTTATCTATATAAAATGCACCAACTAGAAAAATGTATTTTCACGAATTTTCAAATATAATGTTTACTTTTTTGTTTCTATTGTGAGTTTGTCATCTTATACCTTTAACTTGCTTAATATAAATATTTCTTATAAATATTACAACTTGCCTTTTTGCATAACAGGAAAAAAATTATATTACATAGAGGACTTTGCATGTAAATGCAAATATTATGAAATAATTTTTCATATTTATTGACAGTATGTTAGGAAACTGATTTTATAATTATAAGTGCGTGAATCTCAATGTTCCTGTAATATAACAGATTAATAATAAGATGACCCGCAACAAATCCTTCTCAAAGAGTGAGAATCTCAGAGGCCCTAGATTCCAAAAGTTTCTCCATTGAACTAACATCTTTGCACCATCCATCAAGACGTTGTACCATTCCGGCAATTTGGCTGCGATCTAGAACGCGTGGCTGTACCCAAGTCATATTGACGGTACCTGCTACCTGATCTATGGCACCTCGAACGAGACCCTGAGCGAGAGCTTTCATCACTAACAACTCCACTTCACCGAGAGGCAGACGCGTCTCCTGCGAGATCTCCGTAAATGTCAGCTGTCTGTATAAACATTATCGTGGAATGTCCATTTAACAAGAAATTAAATAAATAATCATTTAATTCTCAAAGCTTTTATAGCATTGTATACATCAAAATGAATGAATTATACGCACCGATTGTTGGCTTGCCGTTTGAAAGTCATTTCCATGAGGCATAGCAGGGAGATCTTTTGTCTTAATTTTAATTCCTGCGCAGCTAGATCAGCCACTTTGCTCCATTGTGGCTTCAATCTCTCCAACGCGACAATATCACCAGCATTAAAGGCTTGCAACAAATCAACGAGCCAATTGTTGGGTGTGCCCTTTAACGATCCTAGGACTGGATGTGCCAACAGTTCCCCAAGATTATAAACACCTTCGCCTAAGAGTGCTGCTAGACCAAGAAAGAAGGCGTGCTGTTCTTGCTCTTGCCTGCTCAAGCTGCTCAATTCAATGCAACCTAGATATCTTAATGATAAAACAGTTATTAAGTAAGGATGATTTAGTTAATTATAATTGATCATAGAAAAGTTTTTCAATTCACAAAAATTGAACAATTCACAATAAGCTAATACAAATTATACATAAGTGTACCTTAATGCGGTACGATAATACTCTGCATGTTTGCCTTGTAATCTATATAGCCGGCTGGCTAAAAGGTAAAAACGTCCATGAACTGTTGTAATGCCATCGGCATTATCTAGCATAGCTTCTACTTCTTCTATAATCTTTTTTGCTTGCTCTTGATTATTCAGTTTATCCAATAAAATCTGTCCTTTGAGAACCTTACACAGGGCAATAGCTTCATTGTTACTTTGGACTTTAGTTTCAGTTTTCTCTAAGAATTTAATTGCGTCTTGTTTGTCTTGAAATTGTTGTATAACATGTGCCAATATTTCCACCAATGACAATGGATTTATTCTTCACAAAAATAATTTAAAAAAATTTTAATAGCAAGTAAGAATAAAGAATGCACATAGTATGTAAATAACATAGTAAAGGATAAGAAAAAATAAAATCGTATAGTTATTTAAATGCGAAATGCGAAATAGATGTGACCAAAAATACTCACTTGCTTTCAAAGGTTGATAGGAAGTTAACATATAGTTGCACGAGATTATCTCCCTGCTGGAGTGTCGGATTCTTCACAAACGTTTCCAATTTCAGCGTCAGCTGATGCCAAAGCCTGCAAGTCACCGGAACCGACATGTCCATCTGTTATTTTTTTCGTCATAAAGTCTCGCTATAAGAAATAACATATATTCGTTTTACCTTTTACCGTACAGCTCTTCGAGCTGAGCCCATTCTGCGGCCAGTTCCTTGTCGGAAACATTTTGTTTCTGGCTAAGAAAAGTGTTCACATCTTTCACCGCCACGGACACCGCCATGTCTGATGACATGAGTGAGCGAGATAAAATAATCGCGATATTTATGGTTGCGCTCTCGATTTTTCAAGTGTGTTCTTTTTAGCTGCGCTTCAATATACAATTTGAACTCTAGATGAAATTATGGCGATATCGCATTATTGCCAACGAGTGGCATCTATGTCCATAAAATAAAAGATTTCTGTTCTGATTGGTCAATCAAATGCAAATAAAATAAGAACAATAAAGTATTTATAAAAAATAAAAATATATAGTAATAGTATTTTTTTTACAAAGTATGTCATAATTAAAAATCTATAATGCAGAGCAATGTTTTATAGTTATATCAATATTATGTAAATAATTTGATATAAAAATACATTTTTAAATAAAGATTATGCGGCACATTTTATTAATTGTGAAAAATGCATTTATCTACTCAAAATGATGCAAGCCATCAGGTATTTTTCTTGAATTATAAATTATATTTGATAAGTCAGAGTTTGATGCTATTTTCATCAAATTCGCTTAATTTTTAAAAAAGCTTGTTGCAAAATTAATATAATTAAACATCATAAGTCATTAATAAAAGATACAACGTAAGATCTCGGAATTTATTTTTGACACATTATATAAGCGATCAAAAGTATATAATCACACTAATATTTAAATAAAACATAATATATTTACAATTTTATATGACGCAGAGCAATCTGAAATTTGTGTCGAAACTATGAGTGAACATTTTACCGTGCACGGACGATTATATTTAATAACGGTGACTGACTGTTCCATCTTACAATTATTTTCTTAGTAACTAATATATAACATTGGTTTAATATTCTTCTTATATATTATACATTATATATAATATTTGATGAAGTACATGTATCTACAACTTTATACTAATATAATTGTAATATGGAGACCTAAATATTTGAAAAAGATATAATTTAAACATTTCTTATGAAATGGGGGACTCTAAAAACAAAACAATTGATGATTATGTTAATAGTTTTTTTCTTATTTCTTACAATAATCCTATCAGCGTTGAATCCAACGAATAGTTTTATTCCCTACAACTACTCGTTAAATTTCTATGATAATGTCATGATACTTGTACGTTTTCCTTGAAATTTAGTCTTTAATTGGTATTGTATGTTCATTATAAAGACACAAATTTACGATGGAGAGAGAGCAGCAACTCCAGGTAATACTTTACCCTCCAAAAGTTCTAGACTCGCACCACCACCAGTGCTCACATGACTCACTTTATCTTCCGTTTTCCACTTGGCTGCGCACGTCGCTGTATCTCCGCCTCCGATGATAGTGATCGTTCCTCGAGTTGTAGCTTCAACAACATTGTCCATCAAGCTCTTTGTGCCTTTGCTGAAGTTCTCAAACTCAAACACTCCCGCTGGACCATTCCATACTATAACTTTTGCTCTCTTAATGGGTTCTATATCAAAACAATATAATTAGTGATTTAACAATATAATTAATGATTTATGATAAATATTCGTATTATATTTATAATGTTAAAGATATATTTTATTTATATATTCATATATTGTATTCTCTAAAATATTATATATTGAATGTATGAATTGCTATAGTATTAAATAATATAAAAAACATCAGAGTCACCTGCAAACAAATCCCTGGATTTTGGGCCAATATCTAAACCCATCCATCCATCAGGTATACCATTCTCTACATTTGCAGCTCCCACTGTTGCATTCTCTGCAAACTTATCAGCGGTTACAAAATCTATTGGCAAGTGAATTTGGACATTGTTTTTTTTCGCTTTATCTAACAAATCATTCACAATTTTTGCGCCTTCTTCATCAAAAAGTGAATTTCCAATCTATAATCATAAACATGTCATCATAAAAATAAATATATTTAGTTATAAATATCACTATATTGTGTATAATTCTTGTTAAATGTTACATACTTTCATATCTTTGGACACTTTTAAGAATGTGTAGGCCATACCACCTCCAATAATCATTTCATTTACTTTGTCTAGCAAATTGTTAATTAATTGGATTTTATCAGCAATCTTAGCTCCTCCAAGTATAGCCAAAAATGGTCTTTCCGGATTATCTAAAGCTTTTGCAAAGTATTCCAGTTCTTTTTTCAATAGAAAACCACTTGCTCTTATGTCAAATCCATCTCCCATCATGGAACTATGAGCGCGATGAGCAGTTCCAAAGGCATCATTTATATATACATCTCCTAGTTTTCTTAAAGATGCTCTAAATTCTGTAACCTTATCTTTGTCAGCTTTAACCTACAATAAATCAATTTATTACTCCAGAACTCTATATTTTCATTGACATGTTTGAAAATTGTTAATTGGATTGAAGTAAGATTTAAATTTATGGAAAAAAATTTTCATACCTTACTTCCATCAGGACCTACTCCTTTGCCTTCTTCTTCAATGTGAAATCTCAAGTTTTCTAACAAAATAATAGTACCAGGTGTTGGATTGGCGCAAGCAGCTTCTATCTCAGGTCCAATACAATCGTTTAAAAACAAAATGTCTCTTCCTAACAGAGTTTTCAGTTCCTCAGCCACAGGTTTCAGTGTATATTTTTCATCCCTCTTCCCATCAGGTCGACCTAAGTGGGACATTAGAACAATCGACTTGGCTTTCTTGTCGATGGCATATTTTATAGTATCTAATGCAGCGACAATTCTTTGATTGTTCGTTATCTTTCCTTCTTTTAGCGGTACATTGAAGTCAACTCTGGAAAATCATTTTGTTATATTGTTATGAATATTATTTTTAACTTTTTTCTCGAGCTTAATTTTTTCTCATGGATCAAAATACATACCGTATAAGCACTCTTTTATCCGTTAATTCAACTTTATCAATGCTGAGCTTGTTGAGCGCCATAAGGATGTTTTTCTTTGTAACTCTATCTGCTGCAATATTTCTGAAGAGAAAGCGAAAATTATTGGGTGTAATGAGATTCGTTAAATCTTTATTAATGGGACAAGTAACGTCACGTAGTTGATTCCTCTTGGATAAATCTAACCACGGGAAAGACTTGAAATCGCGACGTATCGATGTTTCAAAGTCAAAGGAAGGTCGTCGAACGTGGCGACTCCCTGTAATTCTTCGCAATACACGATATATTCGATCTGACCGAATCGAAATCATAATGTTGCGTAGAATTACCGCAAATTGAGTTAAATTCACATACCCGTCTTTACATTATTTGTATTATACTATAATTTTTTTGTCAAAGGAAAAATTAAATAAAATATTACGATATTATATCTCTGTTACATATCGTTATGAGTTTTATAAATCATATTACGTCAGAAGTAAAGCTGACTGTCAATTTGAATACATTCTGCTTTACAAAAATTCTTTTTTTTTAATTTTATAAAAAAATTCATAAGCTCAGATTTTTTTTTTAAATAACGCGTATATTGAAATTAACCAATCATGTATGATAAAAACAAAAGTATGATGTAGTTGTAAACAGAACAAACCGTAAATCTCTTGAAAATCGATCTTTATTGCGCTAGAAAATTGGCGCGAAATAATGCCAATTTCTAAAGGTTATGTTCGTTATATTATATTAGTGATGATTAGTGATTAGATTTTTTTTAATGATTCAATCAATATCGTCGATAATGAAGGGCAAATGCTGAAAAAGGTGAATTCGGTGATACGTTGATGTAATAATTACGTGAGTGATTAAAAAAGATTCAGAAAAATTCGACAGGATGGAAATTAACAACTTACATCAAAACGATAAAATTGACAATGATGGTATTCATATTTATATCTATCTTCCTATATTTAGCATATTAACAGTATTCTATTTACTAGATAATTTATAGATTTAATAAGAATTAAGTTTGTACATTTTTATTTGAGACAATTCAAAAGTACTAAACTATATATATATTATGTCTGTCCCATATAGGCTTTACATAGATATATATTTTAACAATATTTCTATATTGAAATAAAAATGTACAAGTGATGTGTATACTTGCTTGTTGTTTTAGCAAAAGATAGCTGTACAAATCTGAAAAAATCGATTCCACTTGTAAATGAATTATTCCATGTACATTGTAAAGTTGGGGATGGCACATTTAGTTCTGTCTTTTTGGCAACTCTGAAGTCTTCTAATAGACATAAAAAGTTTGCATTGAAACATTTAATTCCCACTTGTCATCCTGAAAGAATCGAACGTGAATTACAATGTTTGCAACAGATAGGGTATGCAAAACAAATTTCAATCTGAAAGAAGAAATGTTATATAATTTTATATTAATTTACATTGACAAAAATAAATATAATTTATTTCAGAGGCAAAGATCATATTGTTGGCATAGACCTATGTTTAAGAAATCATGGTTCAGTAGTGTTTGTAATGCCATATATGAAGCATGATAAATTTTCAGTAAGTTTGTGATTTGCATTTAAGTTTGTAAAGTCTCAATTATATTAATAAAATTAAAAATACATTAAAAATGATTATAAATAATTAGGAATATGTCAAAGATATGACTGTAGAAGAAACAAAGGATTATATGAGAGCTTTATTAAGTGCTGTACGAAGAGTTCATCAGTTTAATATCATGCATAGAGATGTGAAACCTAGTAATTTTCTTTACAACCGTATGAATAGAAAGTAAATTTTAAATATCAGAATTCTTTTCTATAATTTCAAAAAAATATAATTATATATAATTAACATTTTTGTTTTTTTTTCTTACAGATATTTATTGGTAGACTTTGGGCTTGCACAGCAATATACTGAATTCAATGCAAAGAATTTGAAGACAACAAAAATAATAAATGAAGGAACGACTGAAATACAGAGCATGAAACGAAAGAGATCTGATGAAGTAATGTTTCATATGCAACTTGTCAAATGCTAACATCTCTTCTAAAAATAATCTCATGTTTCTTATTCCTTGTTGTTATAATATGTTTTAGAATAATTCAAGTTTTCAGCTTAATTCAAGTACAGCAAAGAAGAATGTGGATAATAAATGTAACTGTTTTGGGAAACCTAAAGTGTGCACACTATGTTTAACAAGACCACAGCAAACAGCACCTCGTGCTGGCACACCTGGGTTTCGTGCCCCTGAAGTTTTATTGAAACATCCATCACAAACTCCAGGTACTAAATAATGATATGATGGAGAACATAACGATTTTATATTTGTAACGACTGAAAAAAGAATAAAATTTTAGCAATTGATATTTGGGCTTGTGGTGTGATGATGCTATGCATACTCAGTGGTACACAAGTTTTTTTTCGTTCGCCCGATGACTGCACAGCTCTAGCGGAAATAACAACAATATTTGGATCTCGCAAAGTAGAACAATGTGCAGAAAAATTAGGTATGTTATTATGGTTATGATAAATAATTTCTTTTTCAGTTTATTCTATTTTACAGATTATGTTTATTTATTTTTATTTTTTTTGGCTTAGGTAAGAAAATTATTTTTAGTGAAAATTTACCAGGCATTGATATTATGTCTTTGTGCCTTAAGTTACGAAAAAGAAACAGAAGCATGATGTACGAAAATAGTATATGCAAGGTATATTTTATTTTTATACTTTAAATGACTTTTATTTAATGAAATTATGTAATATTATAAAGTGAAAAAAGTATAATTGGACACAATGATAACATTTTTGGCACTTCTATATTAAAAGATATCTAAATTATCACAAGTAGTAGAATAGCCACTCATTAATAGTGTTTTAATCTCTTTCCATTTCAAAATTATTAAAAATAATTGCTTTTGTAGTGAAAATAGAATGCTTGATTACATTTAGTTTTTACTTCTTTGCTCAAGTAATAAACAATATGTCTATGTTGTGACATTTGCAAATTAAAATAAAATTTTTTAAGGTGTTGCAAAATATTGAGTATCCCAAGGAAGCATATCAGCTTTTGACAAAACTTTTAGATCTAGATTATACAACACGTATCACTGCTGAACAGGCATTATCTCATCCATTTCTGAGTTTATGATATACTGATTCTTTTATGAAGCATGTTTCTAAAGATATTTAAAATCAAGAAAAGGAGAATATATTTTTTTTTATGCATAAGACGCATATATAAAGATGGATATTTTAGCATCTATATGTATATATCATATCCTTAAAATAACAACTTTAGTTACATGTTTTTGTTAAAGTTATTTTTTGAATTTTTTAAAATGAATTGTTGAAAATAAAGACTTTTCTTATGATTATATTTCAAAATATATAAATGAATTTTAATAAATTATATTAAATTATATAATTTTTCATTTCATTAGTATTAAGGTATGTAAATTTATGTGTCATCATTGTAATAAAGTATTCCCCACTGTCCAATTATAAATAATGCAAAAGAATTTCAACAATATTAGAATATATTCGAATAACAAGTGAAAAAACCGATTAGATTGCTTTATTTAAATGAATGATTATTTAAATGAAAGTAAAGCAGTAAGATAAAATCGTTTCCGTTTACAAATATATATAAACGTATGAGATAAATATGATATAGGTTAGAAACTATCTTGTCTATTTACCAAGTACCTTTCAACTTTGTTGTTACGAATAAAACATCCGGATTTTATA
Organism: Cataglyphis hispanica; assembly: GCF_021464435.1. Taxonomy (NCBI): domain Eukaryota; kingdom Metazoa; phylum Arthropoda; class Insecta; order Hymenoptera; family Formicidae; genus Cataglyphis; species Cataglyphis hispanica. The sequence continues at coordinate 5,567,502 of NC_065963.1, forward strand.
TATTGATCAGTGAGCACAATCTTCACGAATCATGACTTTTAAGCTGTTTCTTGTTCGAAATATTTGCGGCAACCATAGCAAGGAAGAGGTTATTATTCTCCATGTGTAACACGCTGACACGAGCTAAAAATAATTGGAGTTAATTGGAGGTATCACTAAAATTCGAATCCGTATAATCTTATTAACTGTTCATTTTTACGTAATTCTGAAGGATTAATATCAATTTTCGATATCTTGTATTACGTCCATTTGTATAATTGCTTCAAACGTTTTTGAATTCTCGCGCCAAATTGTTCGAGAACTGCTCGGCGATTTTCGGTACATTTTATGCGACTTTTCAAAATTTATTGGATGAAATTCAAAGTTTCGATAAATTCACCAATGAGGTAGTTCAGTATATTCGCGTATTACTCCTGCAAAACTTGACCAATCAGGACAGGGAATTCTTGGCGCCTTTCATGACGATCGGTTCAAGATGCTACGCGCAAAATGTAACGGTTTCTTCTTCCTCTTTTCGCGCGTTGTGTTGTACAGAAGCGGAGATCGTGAATTCTGATAATATCCGTACAGGTAAGCCGACAAAAAAATAATTGAGCTAAATAGATGTGATTATTCGCAATAGCATTGTCTTTTATTATCGTTTGTTTAAAAATCTTGTTTAGAAGTTAATCACGGAGTATCTTATTTTGATTGAATAAAAACTCCGACTCAATTGGAATTAAATAAAATATTTATATTACTTTTTTATATAAAAATAGTACATATTAATATATTATTGCATTGAATACAAACAGCAATACTAATTAAAAAATCTACTCTAGTTAACAATTCTTCATTATTAGTATAATAATTGTATTTTTATATAGAGATAACAAAGTGATAAATAAGAATATAAAAATTTTACATTTTTGAAATTTATTACTAAATTTTATTACATGGGATATCTATATCGCATTTTTAAATCAACATTGTTTTTGCAATAATTGGAGACAAGAAACTATGTATATCTACATAGGATTCTTACTAAATAAAATAAATATCATTATGGGATTATTAGATATATGTATTTTTATATATATAAATAAACATATACATAACTTTACATAAATGTATATAATTTATAAATAATTTTTGATCTTCTTTAAGTTTTGTATTATATTTGTTTGTAATGCTGCAGATTTTAATAATCATCTTCAATTTTGTTAAATAATTAATATTATTATTTTAACTTCACCACAACATTGATTATAAATCAACAAATTATTAAATATATAATAAAATAAACAATACATATAATATAAATTTTTATATATTTTTAAATATATTAAATATACTTGAGTTTTTACGTTTAAGAATTTCATAGATTTTTGATAAAATTGATATAATATAATGTAATAGATATTTGTCTTTTAAAAAGTTGCACATATATTTTAATTTTGTTAAAACAGATGTATAATGTTTATAATGTTTAATAAGAATGAATTGCTTTTTTTTTCTACATCAGCATTCTCTTTTTATTTTGATAATTTTTACGCATACTTTATTTTTACTTATTTTTTGTGCCAGAAGCAAAGATATATGAAATTTCTTTGTTTACTCTGTTTAATCAATATATGTACCAAAAATAGTAAGAAATTAATTTTTTGTAAATAATTTTTGACATAAAAATTAATGTAAATTCTAATGTATATATATGTACATATATATGTACAGATATGACAACTACTGAGGGCGTGCAGATTATTAGTGAGGATCCTATAAATGACTTTGAGATCTTTTTCCAAACATCACCATGTATCGTTCAGTGCCAGGTCAACAATTTGTTCTGCAAGTAAGTTTAAAATATTATATAGCTATTTCTTTGTGTGTGTAAGTGTGATGATATGTTATGAACTTTGATACATAATTTTTCAACAAGAATATACAATAATTCAGATTGTACAACTCGCATAATTAATTTTTTATCAGCACCATTTTTATACTTTGGTATTAATTTAAATTTGTTAAACTCTTTTTTTAATAATCTTTATTTTAAGATGTAATGAACAAATTAAAAATTTGTGAAATCTGTGATTGCATATATTATCATACATTTTTAATAAACACAAATGTCATTTAACTTGATAAGCTTATGACATTTAGATTAGAATTAAGGTCAATATTCATATGATTTGCTTAATCGATGTGTTCAATATTACTAGTGCTTTCTGACGATTCGTTTTCATCGACGTTTTTCTTGATCAATTTCCATTCAGCAGCAACATCCAAAGCAGTGGATGCCAATTCTTTGATTTTGTTGTTTTCAACATTATTGTTTTTACTCAATGCCATCAATATTTCCATTATATCCGTTTCAATAAGTTTTGCAGCAACATCCTTTGTGCTTCTCATCATGTTCAATACGATTACGACTCCCCTATGTTGTACATCATGATTTGGATTGGCGAGTAAAAAGCGTAGAGACTCCAGCCAATCTTTCGAATCAAAGATCTTTTCGCAAGCTTTTTTGCTAGCTGATGTTAGCATCGCCAGAGCTCCAGCCGCTGCAATACTAGTATCTTGATCCTCATCTTCGCACAGTATTACAAGATACTTGATGCGGTCGTTTTCTTGTTCGTAATATCGGATTGTCTCCTCACACATTACCAAATTATTTATAACTTGCGTGGCCGCGCGCCTCAGCATGTCGTGCTCTTCGTACATATAGGCCTCGATCTTCTGGAATCCTCCTTCCTTCAGTATACGTTTTCGCACGATGTCATTGACACCAGCTAGATTGCACAGAGCCATTAGACTTTCGAAATTCTCGAGAGCAGAACACTCTGGATTCAGAAGATTTATGAATGGTCGAACGACCTCCATTATTCTCTGACCGGGAAAAGCGACCTCGGGATTTATCGTGATTCCTAAACGAGCCAGAGCTTGTGAGGCTTGCTTCTTTCCTTTATCTGTATTATCTAATGCTAATGGTAATAAAGCCTTCGCAGCACCCTGTTGAACGATTATTCCTCTCACTTCTTGTTGACTGCATATCGCATTAAAAACGCGCGCTATCAATTCCCTGCTATTTTGACTATCTGTTTTAGCAAGACTGACTAGAGCACTGGTTACACCAGCCTTGGCTAACGCGCATAATCTCTTATTTACAAAGTCGATATCATCTAATTCGTGTTCTTCGGGAATATGATGTTTTGCGAACTTTGCCAATTCAATCATTTCGGGTATGAGCTCTTGCTTGTCATAAGCGTTGCACAAGTTCACTAACGTTGTGACCACGCCATAGAGAATAGACTGATCGCCAGTTTTGGCAAGCTCAATCATAGCTTGAATGGCCTGTTGATCTTCTATTAATTTTTCCTTGACTTCGGCGTCAAAAGTAAGATATGATAGACCCTCTATAGCCCATTTTCTCATGTCTTTATCCTTCTTGGGATTAATCAAGAATCGTCTGCAGGCCTCGGCCAATTTTTTCGTTGCTCCGTCCGCAAACGGCCTGATAGTCGCATCTGTGCCTCCCGAACTTCCTAACTTACACAATCCCACTAATGCTCGGACGCGGATTGAGTCATCTTTAGATTGATATAGCTTCTTTAAAATATTTACACCTTGATTTATGATCGCGGTAGCCTTATCTTTTTTGGACGCGACGGCAACAATACATTCGCAAGCGACTTTCTGCTGCAATAGATCATCCGTCCCTGCCATAACGAGGATCATTTCTAAAATCCCTTCTTTAGCTACAATTGCATTTCCAACATCTGTCGGGCCCAATAATAAAGTCGTTATCGCAACTACTATACGAACCTGAAATAGTCAATTAATAATCCATTAATTTTTGTACATATTTTATGCAATACAGAAAACATAATTTTTTTTTAGAAATATCAAGATAGCTATCGTTTTCGAATATTTAATAATTAAAAATAAAAATCTTTGATAAACTAAGTTTCAGTACAGATGATAGTCACATGTATCAGTGAAATTAAAATGGAATTTGCTAATAATAATAGAATTTCAATTTGAAAGTTGCAAAGATGCTAAGAGAAAATTGAATTTAAGCAATCTTTCTCATTTTATTCCTATAAAAAAAAATTAGTTCCGAATTGGTCACAGAGAGTTGTGTTTAAAATGACATCCAACAATTCTATAAACATCCTATTATATAATTTAAATTACAAAAATTAAAAGTTATATAATGTCACAAAATACATACCTTAGATTCTATATCTGGTGTAAGTAATTTATCTTTAATAAATTCTTCAATGGCATTTCTAAATCGTTCCTTAGCAGCATCATAATACATGTTCTCATATATTCTAGCCAAACATACACTAGTTATAGTTCGTGTGGAAGATGTAATGTCCATTGAGGATTCATACTTGTATTCCTCCATTTCGCTGGCTACTTCCATCAATCTTTGTAAACCGCGAAGTTCGACCAACCGTTCAGCCCAGTCTAATGCAGTGTAATGAATATTACGCATAATAAGTTCTATTATTGCATCTCTTGCAAGACCTGTTATTGTTCTATTTGTTACACTATACAATAGACATGATAGAATTGTGTCTATTTCTTTTTTATGTGTCTCGCACAAAGTCTTGTCAGGTTTTGAATCGGGCTTATTGTCCATACCACTATAAGTATTCAATATAGTCTGAAAAAAAAAAAAAACAAGATAAATTTCCACTCATATATATAGAGATAGGAATGTTGAAACACATGAATTCAAGTACATGTTGGGGCATATGTGAAATACATATATGTTTTGATATAAATAAATTCATATATGAAGGCATTTTTGTTGTGTACAATAATAATATATCTTTGATTAGTATAATCACCTGTAAACAGTATTGAGATGCATTGACCCTCTCTGCAAGCTTACTGTTTATCATTTCCAAAAACCAAGGCAAACCGATATCTCTTATAATAGATTCAGTTCGATTAATATTATTTTTACATAATTCGCCTATAATACGGATCGCATTGCAGATTACTTCCTCGTCCTTTCCCACTTTCAAAAATTTTGTTATTTTAGATACACCTTTCTGTTTGAAAATCTCTTCTGCACCAGCCCTCTCGCGTGCAAGCACAAGTAAATTATTCATAGCAGTTTCACGCTTCTCTTTATCTATGCTCATGTCAAAGGCTAGATCTAGCATTTGTGATACCTATAATATAGTATATAAAATTAATTATATAAACAAATTGTATTTATTTATAACATAATTTATAATACAATATATTCCGAAGAAAGATTGAATAAATATACAACAAAAATAGCAAAAAACTTAAATCATATATATTATATATTGGCTAAATTAAAATTTTTACTAATTAAATGAAAAATATGTTACAATACATTCTATTTATATTAATTGGATAAAATTATTGAAGAGTGAATCAAATTAATAAATTTATTAACAATCATATACTTACTTTGGCACTAACACGTGACATTTCTTTATGTCGTTCTTGTACAATTTCATGTAAACGTGCTGCTATAGGCTGAATAGATTTATTATTGGGATCAGATAAAATAATATTTCTTGCATCTCGATATGCCTCTTCAAACCTCTGCAATGCTTCAAGTGCTTGACATCTACGAAATAAGGCCTTGGGATCATTAGAGCATATCTTTAATGCATTATCACAATCCTTGATCACTTTCTCATAATCAAGTAATTTTAAATAAGCGGCAGCTCGATTTTTATAATATATTGCTTTCTCAGCATTATCTTCCTTTACTAAGTTCAGTGCATTTGTATAGCAATCTACCGCCTCTGACCAGTTGCCTTTGTTAAACTCTTCGTTACCTTTCTCTTTCCACTCTTGTGCAGTCATATCTGATTTTGTCATTTTGCAAGATATCTCTATAACATAAAATATGTACTATTGTATTAAATACGAAAAGATTTTTAGGTTTATAATATGTAGTATATTATATATATTTTTCTCAAGTATGAAAAATAAAGATATACGAAATGCTAGTGGATCAAATACATAGTTAATTATACAATATATAACAACTAGAATATACAATATATAATAACTATACAAATTTATTACAATTTTTAGAATAATATTGAAAAGTCTGTACATAAATTATCAATTATTGCAATAATTTTTGTTATAAAAAGTTTGTAGTATTTTTGTTAAACATTAAGAGAAATAACAGATACACAAAAAGTAATGGAAGTTCTAATTTAAAATATACATACAATATATATTTTAAAATAATCTTTTACCTTTCGTAAAAAAGTTTTAGAAAGAACGAGCTTCTTTCTAAGAATACAGCACTGTATGTGATTCACCTTTTTTCTAAATTTTGTCACTGACGAGATTTAAGAGAGATAACTTTGCTTATCCTTACAATTAGAACTAGCTCGTATTATAAACGACGTAGAACTATCCAGACGCTTCGTGACACATTCGTGAAGGTTTATTTTCGGCAAAATGCCTTTGATGTATGTAAGTGGGAGCATTAGGTTAAAGATAGACCGAATGATGTTTCCGGTCTGTCGGCGTAATTTAATTATATTGCCGATCAAAGATTCGTATTCGATGCGACAATGACTCATAGCGACATTTATTTCTATACTTTTTGTTAATATTTTGCCATATCAATCATTTTTTTAATATGTTTACTAAAATATGTATTTTGAAAATCCTATGTTAAATAATAGCTCCTTGTAGTTACACTTTTTGTACTTATTTTTTTTTGTCCGTCCAAAATCCGAGGCGCATTTCCGAAGCGCAACAAGTGCAAATGAATCGAGCAGAATCTAATTGTGTCCTGCGATTGGCCGTCTCGATATTTTCGATATATCGATAGTGGCAATTGCGATTCTCGAACGCAGTCGTAAACGAAACACGGAACGCGCGCGTCTTTTTTTATTTTTCCACAAAATATATTTTATTATAAGAATTTGCGTAGTGTTTAATGTATGAATAATTTTATTGGATATAACCTCCATATTTTTCTTCGAATGACGTAATAATATATGGACTAATGCGTCGATATATTATCAGACTTTTCACAAGCGCGATAATTGTACGCTCTTCACATCAGATGGCGCAGTCGTTACGATTCGCCGACCAGTCTTATGTCGGTTCACCAGTGCTCGGTGCGTTGTGATATATTGGGTTTTCTCGTATATTGATATGACAATTCAGAGATTGCGACTATCGGTAAGAAAAGTGTCAGATTGTTGTATTTATTACGGAGTCCGTATTACATCCGTGTTAACGCGTTTCCGCCTGTTCGTTTGCAAGTATAACTTCGCGAGGGTTCGAGTGTACTTCGATTCGTTCTACAATCATCCCATTCGCAAGCTGTCGAATCAGTCGCTTCTCCTCGACAAACGTAAGTAACTTGTCATTTCAGTTTCAATCGAGAACAAAATGTCAATTATCAGATGCGCGAGTGGCCGATATTAGGTGCTGCGCGAACCTAACCTAACTTAACCGGCCGCGAATGTAACCGCGCGCTTCTCATCGGAGCAGCAGTTTGCGTCGCATGCGCGCGTTTCGTTTTTGCGTGTACGAAGGGAAAAAAGGGTCGTGTGTATACAAACATGCGTAAGTACGACGCGATTCATTATGAGCGTTATATTTGTCTGACTCTGGTCGGCGCTCGTATCTTCTAAACGATACCATAAGTGCTCTCCCTTCCTTCTCTCCCACCCTTTTCTTCTCGTTACACGGGCCATGTGGTCGGGGACACGTGCGCTCGTCACGTATGAATGAAACGTCATTCGTGCGAGTTTGTCCCGGATGTCTCATCATCCCCATCGATCGAGAGCTCACGGCGATTGCGTCTGGTTCGTCCCGCGCCGAAATGATTAATCGCGATTCCGTCGTCGAGCGAGATAAAACCACGGCGTCCGTCACGCTTTGATATTGAGGCGCAGTGATTAATCGCGGGGGATGGTGGTGATGACTCGGAGAGGGAGAAGGACAAACTGTCGTTGGCAGTAGTATGTATATGTATATATATGTAATGTATCGCGTGGTGCACGAACGCGATGCATATTCATGATGTAAAGACATTCTGGCGGGGGTGATATAACAAGAATGACGAATCTCATACCTTGTACGTGCCAACATATATTCGGCGTTTTGAAACATTCGCGTTTGTTACATCGCGATGCACGATAGCGTTTTTATCATCTCAACTCGTTCTTCATTTCTCTTTCCGTTTTTAACACGCCTCGTGCGAATTCCAATGTACTTTGCAAAGCTTAAATAGAGATTGCAGATTGATTGATTTCCACTCTGTGCTGCAAAAATGAAGATTGATCTCTTAATCGAAATTTTTTAGTAAAAAAATATTTCTATGTTGGAAGCGCATATCACTGAAAGTATTTGAAAAATAAAAAATTTCTCATAAAAGAAAAAACTAAAATAATTTTTTTACAGCTTCCAGCAATCGTGTATCTGAATTGCCGCCTGGACGAATCGGAATCGCGAACGATCGTGCTGACACGATTATTAAGACCGAGCGGACGCGCACACCCGTGTCGGACACATTGACCGACACGTCTATCGACATGGTGGAGACAACCGTGCCGACTCAGGCTGCCGATGGACAAACGCAATTTGGTAACGCACGTCATCTCGATCCGTCCGACAGTATTTTTGTCTTCAAAAATACGTTGTCGGATTACGAGGAGCCGCCGTCCGATGAGGAGGTGAGTACATCATCTCGATTTTTACTGCTATCGCTTCGCAAATTGCGATAGCTTCTTGCTTGATGAGAGAGAGAGAGAGAGAGAGAGAGAGAGAGAGAGAGAAATGGCGAGGTCGCAAAAACGAAACGTCAATATATTTTTTAGATGTGTCGCAAACGCACTTGTCGTTTCCCGGCATCAATTAAATAATATTTTCCTAAAAAAAAAATTGTGTGTATTTCGTCTTCTGATATTGCGAAATACGAGTACATTGAAATCGATATATCATTTATTTTCCAGTACATGCGAAGATAGAATTTCCACATGGCAATATGCGGAATTTTCAAACGAGTCGGAATCTACCGTTTTAATTTGTCGGCTAATAAATACCGTATTAATTCGTTTCATCGCACTTGGTTTAAATTATAACTGGCCGTTTACTAATTCTCGAATTAACGCCGAAGTATTTGATATATCACTTAACTATAAATCGGGATTGCACTTTTATTTTTTTCTCTATTACAAAACAAATATTAAATAAATTATAAATAAATAAATAATTTTAATATGTATACATTTTTTTTTGTTTCATTATAATCGATTATAATTTGGAGCGTATGCTGTCTTTCCCAATATGCAATTTGTTTGGACAGACAGAATTGGTTTTGATTGATTTTGAACAACTATTAAGGAAACACACATGTACATTAGCTTTTCTTAATTTAACCAGAAACATTTGTTTTAACAAGATTATCAAATCTCTAACATAAATGGAACGTACATATAAATTAAATTTTTTACACGTTTGCTGTTGCATTTATCTGATTTAATGTATACATTGACGATGTGCGTGACGTAAAAGTTATATGAGAGGTGCGAAAAAACCGCGTGATGCTATAATATATTTGGCAAATAATGGCCTACGTGTGCAATGTGTGTTGACGATTGCCATGCAGAAGCCTTGGAGACTGGCTTTGGATCGATGTTGGGCCGTTGTTACAAAACGAGGAACGATAAAAATACGGGGGACAATTTTTAAAGCACGACTTTACGGTCGATCACATGGCGGTGAATTAAATTATTCCGCTCCACATTTTTCTTTCAGTCGCAAGGGACACTCGTGCGTTCTTTCTCTCCTCCCCTTTTTCTCTTTCTCTTTTTGATGCAGTAAAGATACCGGCGCATTGCAAGTTGCAACCCGTTTAATACCTGATTGCTTTCCGCTCTGCATACGAGACGTACCTCTCGTTCTCGGCGAGAGATCTTTGACAAAATATATATTATTTAAAACTATCTGTTTCACATACATAATCGCTCGTTTTTGAAATATGTTTCCGATACACAAGCGGTAAATCATAACTGAATTATCACCGTGATAAATTCTATTTATTTAACGGTGATGCACAAAAGATTAAATTGTCATGTAAAATTATCGCGAATTATCCGATTATCTCGCTTTCCGAAACGGATATAGCATATAAATAAGGAGGGAAGGGGATTTATACTTTATATAGATAAAATATATTAATTGGTTAAATATATTAAGTGGTTAATTTTGTACATTTTCGAGTTAAATATGCATGTCGTTAAAAGGTCGTTAAACAGGTCGTTTGAATAACATTTGCTCGGGAATTTTCACAAAAGAGGACTCACGATGGCCAACAGACAAGGATCTTATAAATCATTTCGTTACATTGTCGATTTTGAGCGATTCGTGCATAATGTATAATGCTTTCGTCGTGTTAGGTCGTACACTCTCCGTGTACTAGGGATACCTTATAGAATATCCATAGTATATCTTGGTATTTGGTCGCGTGTCGCCCGCGAGCACCATCATGCCGCATAGTCCGATAGAGCCAAGATAAAATGTTGCAGGTGGCACCCATACAATGTGTCGTAACGTGGTGTTATTTCCGAAAATATTCTGTTCGAGTTGCGAGTTATACGAAAAAATAGAAATAACCATCCGAGATAGTGATGGGTTCGTGTGCGTGGGAAGTGAGTACAAGTCCGATAAGAATAATCAGGCAGGTGTGTGTATGCGCGCGAAACCGTTCAAGAATATTCAGGAAAATTATGCGGAGTTGGTCGCGCTAACAGCCTTGTGCATTTAATTAACATTAAATTAAAATTGAGATTAATGAAATGTTGAAATTAAAATTGAAGATTTTGCTTTTGTAAATTATAATTGTTGACTTTAATAACGAATACCCTTTGCGAGATACAATTTCTAGCATCACGCGTTGACATTAAAACATAGAAAATAATTAATATCGCGTAATCTAATTAACGCGTGTACGTAGGAGTGGCAAGAGTGGCAAGAGTGGATAATTGTAAGAGCGCTGAGGAACGAAGTGAAATTACGACGCGAGGTCGAAGAGAGGGACGAAATGTTGAAACGGAGAATGAAAGACGGAAAGAGATGTATAACGGTGAAAACGATCAATCACTCGAGAGGACCAGAATGGTTGTGCCACACGGCTGCAAATAACACCTCGCGTGTATGCGTGTGTGCGGGCCAAAAGCATCGCAACGGAACGTATTACGAGTTACTGCTCTCGGCTGTTTCTCGTCACGGCGCCGAACGTGAAATGTACTGTCCCTTTTTTTCTTTTTTCCTCCCTTTAACAGCTCTTTAAATTTTCTCATTAGGCTTACGCACGCGAGCGATTCTTTTTGCGGCAATGGTGAAAAAATCGTCATTTTTTTAACTAGAAAAAGTTTTTTTTGTAATGTGTTATTTTGTATCATTTTTATTTCAAAAATTAAAAATAGTAACTTAAATAATTTATAATTCAAAATCTTATTATTTTTACTTTAGATGATCTATATGTACCTTTACATATAGTATATTTGGTTACTTTGCGCAATACGATTCTTTTGAATTTGATTTCCAAAGCAGTTTCTTTACTGCTCGTGTGCAGCAATATATAAGCACGTATGTTTGATATGTTCGCGTTTCATATGACTTATCATTGCCGTGAGAGTGGTACGTGCGTTTTTAAAAATTGTTTTTATTCCAAAAGACGCATCACGAATTTCTGGTTTTAATTGTTCGAAACTATACGTCTGAATTTCTGAAAATTCTGAATTTATTACAAAAGTAAATAACATTAAATTAAATAAATTAAAATACATTATTGTAACAAATCATCGTCAATTTATTTTATTTATCACAAAGTAATAGGAAATCTTGGTATTTATATATATATATTTCTTCAAAAATTTATATTTTGTTTTGCGATATAGATTTAGGAGATAAACTATTATAAGTTTCCTTTTTATAGATCACACGGAGAGATAAATTTGAATAATTTAATATTATTGAAAAACGATAATAAAAAAAAAGTTATTTTAGAATAATTACATAAATATAGAATACAGTACAGTTCATACGTTTATCTAGCATATTATTGCCGTCGCACGAGCATCGATTTCTTTGCAGTTGCTCTTTAAGCAGGGATTGCTTTTAACCTTTGTATATTTATGTCAACGTATGTTATGAGAAAGATAATGGATTTCCCCGAGAAAAACGTTCCGCCATCGTTCTCTGATCTGTGTACGTTTTGTCAACCACCAACAGTTATAATTTTGCCGTCAAACAACGTGAAGATTTTTCAAACAAATTTATTAAAAACGCCGTGTTGCCAAGATATCATGTATATGTTTCGGTAGTTAATTATAAGTATAAGAAAGAAACAAAGAAGGAGAGCGATAGTTGCTTATTTCGCGTCACTTGCCAGAAAAGCTAGCCATTATTAAATATACCCTCTATTTTCGCTCGAATCGTTCGTGGAATGGTGATGTTGTCGTTCAAATTTTGATAAGCGTCAGACGAATCTTCCTCTCTTTTCCGCCCCTATCGAAAGTTTAAAATTATCGGCTGTGAGCGCGACGCGTTCGATGATGAAATAGCCGAAACCGCAACACCGCCGGTGAGATTTGTCAAGCTTCTGGTTATTAAAACGTGTGAATTATTAGCTTTATGAGGTTTTAACTAGAAACTTTAATGTCTCAATCGATCTATGTCACGAATAACGCTTGATCGATTTTTAATTGAACTCCTCATTTCATGAAGATATCTTTATCTTCTCTCATAACGATATTAGATTAAAAACAGAAGTAATGGAAAATTCGATTATTTAAATATATTATATATAGACTTTCGTCATATGAGATAGAAAATCGAAATAATTGCCTTAAGGATAGTTAGAGCGAATCGAATAAACTCGAAGAGTTTGATGTGCATAAACAGCTGTTAAATAATTACACACACGGTATATCGTCGTGTATCGTTTTCTCTATCAATCAGCACGCGACGATAGATATGTCGTCTTGATTTAGTTTGCTTTTAAAATTAAATTAACTCGCCTCGTCTCGTGGCTCCAAGAATCGCTTAGCTATGAAATATCATGCCTCGAGTTTGGGCGTTGCTGCTCAACTATTGGATCGTAAATCACGGTATATTTCTATACACGTGCCCTCGATAATCCATTGCGAAATAAATACACGTTAGCGTAACTCTATTATCATATATTAGTACATATATTGAGAAATTTGACTTTTTTCCCTCGAATAAAATTTTCGCTAGGAAGAGGAAAAATTGACTTCGTCTGTGGTATTTTCATTATCTCCGCTTCTGCCGCGTCTCAACGCGTGACAACGAAGGCAATTAATTAACTCAAGATTATTATGCATGATTAATACCGAATTGTGGTCACGGTGCATAATTTGCATTTATGATGTTATTCACGCGAAATTTTTCGAATATCTTCGCGCTTCAATAAAATTGGCGGGCGATAGATCAATAAAAGTGTTGTTAACGGCGGCAAAGGAGGGATCTAGGCAGCTCCAGCTGTGGTTTATTTTGGGTTTTAGCTCCGTGGAGAGACGCACGGTGTCTCGTCTTTAGAAGCACACGCGCGCTCGCACACTAGGATTCGGTGTATAAACGCGAGGGAAATAGATTATTTAGTGGCTAGTAAAGCGCGCGCGGCCAGTAAACACTGTTTTTCTTGTCGTTCAATAAGGCTGTGCACGACAATCGTAAATAATGCAGTTTTACTATACATTGTAAGCGACAAAATAGGATACGTACGCACCTGTCACGATCCATTCGCAACATTAGTTGTACGAACATATTTAAGCCGACAATCGATGTGAGAGCGATCATCTGTTCTTTTCGCAATAAAATTCGATAAATTGCACGTGGTATTATTCGCGACTATCCTGCCTGTGTCCGCACAACTAAATTTCATACTCCCCAGCCCCGTGTTTCTCTCGCGTTCTTGTGCGACACGATGTATCGCGTGATGTTCACGCGCGATTTTTATACAGGGATTGGACGAGGCTTAAAACAACACGTGCGCGCGAATGCAATCGCATTCGGAAAAAGTGCAAACTGGAAATTGGTTGGCTCAACGCGACGAGCAATATCGGCGCGGGAGCTCTCGGTCGCTTTGTTAAGTTTTTACAGCCTGTCCGTTCTGAAAGAATGGCTCCATTTTTTTTTTGTTCCCTCTGCCGGATACACGTTCTCTAATGGCTTAAAGAGCACTTGGTTTCGTCGTGTAATGTTTTTTAATCCTTCCGGGACAATAGTGATATTAAGGATATTAACTGTATATAAAAAGTGTCGCATTTTTTAAAGGGTTAACGACAAGTCCATCTGCGTTTATATCGAGCCGTGCAATTTATTACTACTTTTCTACACCTTATGAATAATACTCTCGCTTAAATTATTCATAAGTCACACTTTGCGTGCGCCGGATAAAACGCGCGTCGCAATTTCTAAAATAGCTCCTACAGCCACATGACGGAATGGCGTGATACCGTCCGCGAAATTAAAGGTTAATTAATCCTTTTTAAAACGACGAAATTTGCGTTGCGGGAATGATAGATGATATTTTACATTGAAATATCAACTATGTAACATTTCGGAACGCGTCATTAACAAAAAGAAGAAAAAGAAGAAGTGAAAAATGAGAGAAGTCGGCGATCTTTATTATTACTCTAGTATTTTTTATTCAGAGAATAATAGCATACACGACTATTTTAATAGATCCCCTTGATTCTCCTTCTTACCTCTAGATTTCGATCAGGAGATGCGACTGTCGGAACGATCAATGATAATAGCTTAAAGCTGAACGATGACCGTAATATCCGTCCACAAATCGCGTTCAACGACTGTGTTTAGATAACTATCTCTATCTAATGCGGATAAGAGAGGAGAAAACCCGCTAGGCACATCTAGCAAGGTCACGTTCGCGTGCCAGCCGTCGTCTCTGGATTTTCTTAGGTGATATACGTATCCCGCCGTGCTTGAGTAGTTTGGAATCTATCTTGAGCCGCGGAAATCCTAAGCTCCCCTACTTCGAGTATCGTATCGTAACTTTTGAGCTGTAGATATCGCGGATCACCGAGATCACATCGTCAATCACATCATTTTATCGTATTGTGAAACAAGAACATAAAACAAATAATTAAAAACTTAACGACAGTTGATAAAAAAATAAGAAAAAAATAAGAAAGTTAGCAACTTTTTCCATTGTTTTCATGGAAGCTGGAATTAGCTGCGATTTTAATTACTGCCTGATTTTAAGCTCCCGATAATTTCGGTGTCCTTGAGAGAAAACTCGAGCATCGTCGGCATAAAATGTTTATATGGGGCACTGCACCTGCTAATTTTGGCCCATCGCGTCGACACCCCGTGGCGAAAGAGATTCGATCTCTGTGCGGTTTGCGAAATAGGAAAGGGTGGACGGGGCGAGAGGGGGATGACATGGCATTGAAGATAAGCAGAGAAAGGTCGCGACAAATTAAGCGCATATCCTGCACCTGCATGAATACGTGACTCGATTTAGCAAATAACGCTGGTGCTGCATAAAAGCCAGAGAAATTTTTCACGGATCTTTAAGATGTTAATAGACATAGTATTTATCGATAATTCGACGATTATTTATAATAATACTTTTAATCGAGAAAGAATAAATGATCCATGCGAAAATAGCAATTCCTTCACGGATCTCAAGCGAAACTTCCCGGTAGAGATCGTGCGTCGGAATGTCCATCGACAATACTTGTCATTCTCACGTATCAACATAAACGCATCCAACCGGAAGACCGGTTAGGTTACATATTTTAGGAACGACTACTTGGAAGGATTCTTTCCTTTATATTGCCTGCGGTCTAATAACTTTATGCGATAGAGATTTGTTCAAATATAATTTTACTATATAGGCTCTTTTTCTTCGTTTTCTCCTTATTACATTAATTTTTGTTATTTTATTTATTTTATTCGATTGCATGCTAATTTATTTAACAGGTGTGTATAACATGATTTTATTCTGCTTAATATATACATGCAGGTATAGCTTAATATTTATGTAGTTTGTATGCTCATTATTATTATAATAATAATGCATTATATATAATAGTAATGCACTTGTGTATGTGTATGAATCTGTTAATTATCTAGTAATATCAAATAACATAATCCTCTCACGTGATAGAACTTGCTTCCGTTCATAATTTTCGTGAAAACGAGATCTGTGTAATTTCATGAGAACGAGAAGAACGATATAGCGGGAGAATTTCGCTGTCGAATCTCGCGAAAATCGAGAGCGAATGGCGAATACATTTGGCACGAGTGTCACACGAGCGTAACGTATAAAGGAATGCGATGGGACGAGCTGATTTACGAGATCCACGATAGGACGGATCGTGTGCATTTCCGTGGGAATGTTTTCCCTCCCCTTTATCCTAAATCAGTTTAGATCGTCCGGCGCGTAGGCGCGACGCAATCTGACTGCGATTGATGGCCGCGAGGAAGAATTTCGAATTTATCGCACCGCCTGGAGTCGCATTATATAATTGGACGATCACTATATTTATATATGCCCGGACCATTGTCGCGCTCGCGCGTTGTTGCATTGCGTGTGCGTTTGGATAGGTGTACATGCGTTTACATCGCATTACTGTTTGATATATGCATGCTCATTGTGTCGCGGTCGCGTCGTCGAAATTATCGCCAACCAGCGCGTATTCCGCCCTCGCGCGATAAACAAATTATTTTATTACAGTCGTTTCTCTCCTTCCGCGGACGGGGTCCAACGCGTTAATACGGACAGTACGAGCTTTTATTATCTCATTAAATAAATGACGCGTTTGTGCGAATATGATTTGACAATCTTTCGTATTGCTTCTTCGATACGAAGGGAAATAATAACGGCACCGAGGATGTAAATCCGCCGCGTGCATTAAGAGCAAAATTGCATCTCACGGCGATGATTCATATGGGGGACGATTTATTAAGTCGTATTAGCTAGACTCTAGCGTCTCTCGGCGACCCGAAAGAAAGTTCCGCGGTGATAAAATAGGAACATAGGAGGACTCCCTTTTGTCGGGCCGCGCTGCGCCCTCGTCTCGTCGGTTTATAATTATCGCTGCCGTCGCGTTGCTGCGGTTCCGCGAGCGGAAGGTATGTACGTATCGCACGTGCGGAGTTCGTCCCGGCGGCGTCTTGGAGAAGACGAGCGCCAGGCTATCTCCTGTGGTCCGTTACGTTCAACTATTTCTGTGCTGTACGTGCCGCAGTGGCGGGCATACTTCAAATGCAAAACTATTGAAGCTAATCATACGCACGTGTGTGGATCGTTTAAAAATAAAATATTATTTCAAAATTTATTTATTCCGCGAGGTTCATAGCTATAAGTTCTTGGAAGGAATATTTATTTGAAATGCATTAATTAAAGAGACGACAGAAATTCTTATATGAAATAATATTAAACATTTTTAAACTAGCATTGAGATTCAGGTATTTTATTTCTCGTATTGTTTTAAATATTATTTTTAATGTCGTGCAACCAGGAAAATACAAAAATTACAAAAATTGATTGCGAAAACAAACCCGCGTTTAGAATAGCCGTAAGAAAAAAATGAATAGAATGAATACAAATTCGTGGGAAAAACAATATATTTAAATATATTTTGCTTTTCGTACAGAATGGGAATTATTTCCTCCCATTCTGTTTTAGTTATGAACTTGAATTCTCCAACGAGAAATACATATTTGAAATATTTATTTCCGATTCGCTCATGAAATTAATTAAATATTTTAAATATCATCTTAATCAATATACAATAAAATTTATTTTTTATTTAATTATTTATAATTTAGTAGAACTTACGTAAATCTATTTATTTTCTATTTAAAAAATACTATTTTGTGTGCTGACTTCTGAACAGCGCATCCTCACGTGACCCTCTATTCGAGTCGTGTCGCTAAAAAGGTTTCAACGTCTCGCGTCGTTGAAATCAACGACGAGTTGAAGGCATCGTCCTTCTGGCTGCCAAAAAGCCTCCTCTTGGAAGACATTTTCGTTTTTCCTGATTTACCCGCGTTGTTTCTCGTAATTTTCTCTCGCTGGCATCGGAATCTGCACAAACATATCATAACTTTCAACACCTACTTATTACAGTTAGCCTCGTTTATTTGTTTTAACGCTATATTGTTGCGTGTACAATCGTAAAACTCATATAATTAACACCGCGGCGCGCTGTACATATATTTTATGACATAATTGTTACGTAAAAGTCCTGAAAGATTTCCGACAGAGGTGTATTGCGTGTGTTACAAAGATAAATTTTACCGCATATTCTTGTCTCTCGGCTCCCTCTATAATATACCTATCTCCACCTACTTACAAAGTTACGGATTGATGGGATCTAGTCGACAGTGTTGCAAGAAACAAAAGGTATATACATAGAGCCAACCAGACAGAGCTTATCTCCCGCAACAAATCGCTATGAGCTACAATACGTCTCAGCAATTATTATTGCCGTAGAGGTTATATATATATATATATATGTGTGTGTGTGTGTGTGTGATATGGTCTTGTGTAAGGATTAATTGTTAGAGTAGAAACCGAGAACGTTGCGTTCGAAATTATTTAATAGAGCGGATTTCGAAATCTAACAACTTCATCTCTCCGATGTACGAGAGGCTTGCGGAGAAATCGAGAAATCAATATTTGGGCAAGAGAGACAGCGCGCTTATGATTTTGCAAATATTGTGCGACGCGTATCATTAAAAATCGTTTCTCCATTATCTAATAATTTTCAATACTTCGTAGAATTTATCTCTGAGATAATCTCGGGACTCCGAAAATTTCGAGAAAAGCGAGTGCGATCGCGTGGGGATCTCCCGAACAAGCATGTATTTTCGTCGCGCGATTGTGCCGGTTATGATTTTCATGAACCATAATTCTGACAATATTCCGTAGAAGTTTTTTTTTAACTGAAACTGAAAATAGAGTTCGTCTCGCGAGCGTATGGCCGTGACTGCGCCGGATTTATGGGAGCTGCCTGAGCTTTTCGCCGATGCCGAGTGCCAACTCGGGCATTGTTATCATTCGTTTTAACGACTTACGGGCAAACTTTGCCTCTCGTTTCAACACGCGGGTGAATCCGACTACGCGTTTGGATCACGCGCGATGGATCCTCTTCTCTCCATCGATATCGTTTATATCCCATATCCAAGACAAGAGGAGAGAGAGAGAGAGGGAGCTCTCGATTTCCGTCTCGCGATCGGTTATTCCGATGATATGATCGGCGTGCGTCGCGCTTCGAAGATTCCGCGAATATCCGTTACTCGGATTCGGAAACTCATATCCACCGCTCCTCTGTTCTCTGCGATTCGATCGATTCTCACGAGATCGTGTAGATATTTCCCTGTTATGAGAGAGAAACATTTTTCTTGTCATTTTTCGCTATCGCGAGCGAGAGAGAATCGCGCGCTCTCGTGCTTCGATAATGTCACATCAGTCTTCTTTCCAAATGTGGAAGACTGGAAAGATGAGGGAGTAATGGCGATTGCATCAGCGTGTTCTTGGCCGGATAATCCATCAAGAAGCTAATATCTTGATTGTCACTGCGAATAGAACGCCACGATTAAAACGATCCGAATGCTGTTTTGCGCTCGAATATGAAATCGTATTTTATATACTCTCAAATCATGACGTTGGAGAATAAATGTGACCTTCGTAGTTCCTATTATTCGACGGTGTCCCGCTTTCCTAACACGCAAAAATTATATATGGATATTATACATATATATAATATATATGTATATTATGTGTGTGTATATATCCAACTAATCAGTTATTTTTACGTCGACGTCGACGTTGACAAGTCTATAAAGAAACGTAAATCAATTTTGAGCCGGTCACGCAGTTTCCCGATACTAACTAAAGTCCCGGTGCTAATAACGTTACATCACGCTCGCGTTGTTTCACGGGGTTCCTCACGCTGGACGGTTGCCATACTGGATTCGAACATTCCGAGCGTGATTTGATTTCCGGTTTTTCTACTTTTCTCTTTTTTTTTTTTTTTCATTCCGCTTATCTGCGCGCGTGAATTTTGACGCACGAGAACCGATCAACCTTGCGCGAATAGTGAAAGTCGACTGCCGATGCGAGGTTTCGGTCCAGCGAGTCGTGCTTTGCTCTCTTTCTTTTTTTTTTGGTTCTGCGATTTTTTTATTTCCTCTTTTTTTTCTTTTACGCGGTAACTTGTGCGTTCGCGAAAGGGGAAGGAGTCATAAAGCGGTAAAATTGCTCTCACGTGACTCAGCTGGACTCAGCTTGTAGAGAATTGCATTTTATATATTTACGAGTACAACAGAGCCGGTCGTTCTGTCCGCAACGGTTGATAGATAAATTTCATGGTGTCTTCAAGCAAATCTCTTTTTCAGAGAAAATGTCACGATAAAAATTTTTGATACATTTCAGGCATCGATATTAAATTGTCATTCTCGTCAATCGCATAAATTAGATAATTGTGCAGGTCTGTTTGGTTTGAAGTTTAATTATTTACACCGAATAGTTTTGTTCAGCACGTACAATTATTAACGTTTCGAAGCTTACGTGAGATTCGCGCATTGTCGAGTTTGACAATGCATAATGTCATCACGTGGATAATTTCGTCAATACGTTGCGCACGGAGCGACAATTACATTTACCATATGATTAATTTATGGAATTCGACTTGTAGAGCGCTGAATTATTAGACACGGGAACAAAGGAGCAAAAATAATTCAAAACTAATTCTAATATTTCCTGTAGACATGTATTATAGTACGTTTTTATATAAAAAAAAAATATATATATATATAATATATAAATACCGTGTGAATCAGTGCGCTATATCGCTGCGTTAATCATAATTGTAAATATACGTGCATCGTACAAAATTTCATCACGCGATATATACGTAGATCGAATAAAGCAATGAACAGCGAATGAAGCCTGTATACATGTCGACAGAGTGTAATGCGACGAAAATTGTTTATATATTTCAACGAGAGATTTGCGCCGGTTCTCTCGCGTTTGACGGGATGATACGGGACGCAAAATATCGAATCGACCACTCTCGATGATTGATCAATCGCGACAGTAAAAGGGTTTCGATAACCCCAGTTCCACGAGAGCGACGTATGAATTATAATCGTGCGCCGTGTGTCGAAAACAGCGCGCAATCGAGTGTAATATGTCGGTCAAGATACGACGGAGAGTTAATAGGTCATCACGCGCGATGGGAATGTCCAGTTGAATTTCTACGAGGCAATCATCTCTCGGGCTCCCATCGGACCGCGTCTGGCAATTACTTTCGTCTAATCGGAAGCCTCGCGGGCTTCCCACCTGCGTAATGTCATCCCAGTGTCCTTACGTCATAGTCTGCTGTCTCGCTGCGCAATCACTCATTTATTCTCTCTTTCTCGCTTTCGCTCTCTCTCTCGATTATGTATCCATCTTATTATTTGTCTATCTTTATCTTCACCTTGAACAACAGCGTGCTCTTCTCGTGCAAATCTTCCCTCTCTTCCTCTGTTTGACTTTCGACGTCGTTCGGAGAGAAACGACCTTGCACTAAAAAGCGACGACATTACGTTCTCTTGACAGAGAGACGAAAGGACAAGATTTGACATATATCGAGAACCTTGAGAATTTGTGTTTTTATTTTGATACAAGTTTTTACTCTGCAAGAAAAATCTTTCTTTTTTGTATAAAAAAATTGACCTAAAATATTATTTATTATTGTTCGATATATCTGTTAGATGGCATTATTAACGATAGAGTACGACGATAATATTCCTCATTTTTTCGTTGATTTGATCAGTATAATGCGACGAGTGCGAACGAAGGGGCCGATGAAATGCGGATGAATAAACGGGAAAATCGGACGCTGGTTGCGGCGACGACGAACATGAATCGACGCTATGAATATGTCCGTTCGCGTATATTGGCCGCACCGCCATACCGCTGGATCAAAGGGTGTCATGTGCGTTAAATAAATAGCGCGTATATATACGTATATGCTGCGAATGATAGATATAGCCGCATTGCTAATTCGTCAGCGACCGACGCGCGGGATATTTCCGTTAAAATACACTCCTTCGTTAGAACATGAAATAGCTATTGATCGACGAGGTGGAAATTTTGAAATGTGGTTTTACATCAAACCGAACATTACAGAACGTCTTCAAACCGCTGAATAATTTTTTTTTAATAATTTTTTAATAGTTTCTTTCTCTGGCCAGTTTGAATATATATATTTTTTTACATTAACGAAAATGTCAAGACATCATTATTTTCCGATTACAAACGAGTGAAGAAAGAAGCTTTTAACAAACTATTCTTTGTGAAATTAAAAGATTAATAAATTTATTTCTTAATTTTAAGTGGAGTTTAATAGAATTTTAATTCAGAAGCTTAATTATGTGATAAATTTTTCCATATATAATGGAAAAATTAAAAAATCGCAAAAAATTATAATCCCTCTCGACATTTTTGCCGAGGAAAAATTGACTGCCTATATATGCGAAATCTCTCGTGATTCGAGAGGGTAAGATTCATTTTCCATTCCGACCTTTCGACCTCCAATAGATAAAGAATCAAGCGTCAATTAGACAATTTGGCTGATTTATTTCATCGACGATTTTATTGGAAAGAGCAATGCGACGTCAGCCGGAGCTATTGGCGCTATAATAATTTAGGGAAATGTTGGCGTGGTCGTTGTCATCGGAAACCGGCGATCAGTCGGTCGATCTCTCGATTTCTCGCCAGGAACGAGAATTAAATTCTGGACCGCGGCCAAGACACGTTTCAACGATCTCCCCGCCCTACCCTTCAGTTGCGTTTTCGATCTTCGCTGATTATGAGGGGGCGGAGGGGAGGGGAATAGACACACGGTGATGCTGTCGGTTTGTGTTGCAAGTGCAGTTTGCTCCGGCGGGAACGAATTGCAGGGAGATCGCAGGAAGGAGAAGTGGGGGAGATGCGGGAAGAGTTTGTCTGGGCGTCCCCAGGGGCAACAGGTACCCACACAACGCCATTAGCTTTTCCGAGAGACAGACAGACCGACCGACCGACCTACCTATCTGAGGTAGGGGGAGAGAGATACCCGGCCGCGCTGCCACGTGCTCGCGCTAAATATAAGTCTGTCCACCGTCTGCCTCTTTCTATTGCTCCTTGTTTCACCGAACGCGGCCACGGGACCGTTTGTCTGCTTCGCGGAAGAGCAACACCGATATATCTATATATACATATTGCTTATTTCAATCAAAAAATTTAGAATATAAATTCTACTTTCACAAAGTACGCATTTATTTCGTCAAATTCGATCCAAGATTCTCGTGTTTCGATAAGGAGGGATTGAATTTGATCGTCGACAATTGCACGATTTGGTTTACGATGTTTGTCTCATGCAGTCCGAAAGCAATTCCTTTTTTTCGGCTCGAATTCCATTTTATTTCTACGCGATAAAAAAGAAGTTTCAGCGACACAATATCAGCGGGGCATACGCAATAGGCCTCGATATTGCATTACCCCGTGTTGTCCTAGTTCGCAGGTTGCGGTGAACCTTCCTTCCTCCCTCCCTCCCTCCCTCCTTTTCCTTACGCGATTCTCACCTCGGTACGTGCATTTTTCATACTTTCGCAGTCGTATAACGCCACTCCTCTATTTTCTTCGCATTCGCCGTATATAATCTAAAAATCTCCGCAGTGGCGTGACCAAATCGGGTGGTGAATCGTCACGCGAAATCATAAGGGCAGTCAAATCATATATACAGAATTGTTCTATATACTTTGTTTCTATATACTTTTTTTGCGATCTTGTATTAAATATGTCAAGATCATTTTATGAAACTCGGAAATACTTTTCGGTATTTCGATATATACAATTGAAAAATCATAGATTCTTTCTCTCTCTCTCTCTCTCTCTCTCTTTCTGCCGTCAAAAGGAGTCAGAAGGCGGAGTCGAGAGGGAGAAGAAGATGGCCGCGATGGGGCTGTCGACTTATACGAATAACTCGAGGTTGGCACGGTCACGTCGCGGCCCTCGACTCCATGTTCTCTTCGTTCAAACTATGTTTTCTCTTTCTCTCGTTTTTCCCTCCCGTCTGTCTGTCCGTCCCATCTTCGACACGCCACGGCCAATTTCTGTCCTGCCGCATTTATCTCTCTTTGTCAATTGCAAGGAAGCATCTCTGGAAGCGAATTCGCGCTTTTCGAAAGAGACACGCGTGTGGAATCACGCATGGCGCGAGGCACACGTGTAAAGGGTGCTGCTACCCAAAATCGGATTCCCTCGTGGATGGAGGGCGGGATAGCCAGATCAACGATACGGTCAACGATCGAGCGTGACTCCGATAACTTTGCCACGCGCTCGCGTTCGTATCGCGGTGAGACGTGTCGCGTAATTCCGACCGAAATACCGCGGACAGCTCCTTAATTAAGTCTTACCCTCTGCCAAAGGCACGGGTGCGCGACACGCCGTGCCAAGACCAATCCATTTTCTTTCGGATAGAGATCGGACTTTCAGGAAGCGAACACAGTGATAGGAAAATTTAGACCCTCCATTAGTAGTTAGTTCTTCACGGATGTATAACGCGTGGATCTGTATGTTTAAAGTTATTCTCGGAGTACGCGCTTTACGCGCCCAACATCCGCTTAGAAAATGCGCACGCATCGAGTATTACGTACAAAGTTGTTAACGCCTTACGAAAGCGGATTATCTTTAGGTAGTTGTTAAACACGTTGTTACGACGTGCGCAACATTTATATCGCGTTAAATGTCTGCGTGTAAATTGTACAATAGGAGAGAGAGAGGAGAGAGCACACTCGTCGCCTCGAGACTCGGGTTTTGCTCGAAATACCGGCGCGCAAACTTCTTAATTAACGTCCTTCACCTGTTGCCAAGCACACAATGCACTCCTTGAGACCACGCCATAAATTACGCACTAGCGAAAAAGCTTTTATTCGCCTTACTGTGTATACGAAAATATTTTAAACGTTATTTATTAAATGAAATATATGAAAATCCACGCAAAATATAATTCGTAGTTCTTAAATTTCAAATTTCATATGTTATAAACTTAAGATGGGGTGCACAATAAAAACGCGGTACGTTCGAAGAAAATTTATTGCAGAAAAAATATACGTCGCAAGGAATGTGTATGACATATAAAATTATTATATATTTAGAAAAATATAATAAAATGTCGGTATCTTTATTTGTATATGTGTTTGCGAAAAGTTTTCGCGACGCTTTTTTTAAAGCTACGCTCTGTAAAAGATATACGGGGCGCAGCGATGGCTTATCGCTAATGCGGACGAAGTGTAAAAGGGTTAAATGATGTAAGTATGTACCGTGGCAGCGTCTGCGGAATTATATTGCGGCGCGGTGTCTTCGCGGAGATGAAAAATGACGTCTGTGTGTTACGTACGGCGAGTGAGATACGACGCGGCCGGCTAAAGCGGGCTAAAAGGGGACTAAGCTTAAGCTAAGACCATTCGGTAGTGCATCCCTCGACTGCAATGCAGAGCATTGAATCTCCCGAGACATCGTCGCGGTCGGACTGGGATAAAATATTGCATTGTATTACGGTGTCATTTCTTTTTTTAAGATCGCGCTCGCGGTCTGCATTCTCGATTTAATGTATCGGACATTCCCGATAAAGCTGCTCACCTTCGCAGTCCTATCTATGGATAAGGAAAGAAACTGTTCGGAATTATAATGCAATCTCGACATCGATGCGATCGGTTTTTCGAACATCGACAAATGTAATTCGTATACATATAGACGTCGGCGGCACGATGAAACATTTAAATGCAAAATTATGCACGAGCTGATACGAGCCGCAATTGGCTTAGAAGTAAAAGACGTTGGGTATAAATATATAACCCATGTCTCTCCTGATCTCCGAGACGATTTATTATTCGTCTATTTGTCGAATGCTGAATCTGTCTCTCGTGTGCTTCACATACATACGAAGCGTGTCTTGTGTGGAAAATGATTAAATTTATAAGACAATTGTTGTACCGGGCACAAGCGAGAATTTAAGTTTTCGCGATGCAAGAAGTGGACGATTCCAAATTTATCGAAGGCTTTGTAGGTATACAAATGATATATACGGCTGTATATGTACATGACCGTGATATCTCGAATTATTTTTGGATCGCAACTATATATATACGCCAGCTCGTCGTTGAATTTTTGACCGACATTTGCGTCCGAGTTATTCGCGCGATTTATTCATCGGAGTCGACCGGATAAATATTATATGTTTTTATTAACTATAATTTGTTTAGCTGCCATAGCCGAGAAGTTAATGGACATATTACTTGATAATTTGGAAGATAAAATATGTTTGATAATAATTGAGCCAATTTCAGAGGTTTAAGTTTATTTTTTTTTTTTTAATCGAAATAGTTTTTATTAAAATCAGCATCGTGAAAAGATGTCAGACTTTCCTTGAAGTCGGAAAATTATCATAAGTTGGTTTTTTTTTACGTTTAAATATGTAATTGATACAACGATTTTTTTTTGACAAAATAAAAAAATTAGTTGATTAAAATGATTACGTGCATCGCTGTGTCATGTTAGTATATTATCTGATGCGCTTTCGATGCGGACTCTCTCTCCGATACGATAGGTCGTGGCGATCGCGTAGCATCTGGTATCATCGAGGAGTCGTCGTTATTTTTACGTGGGAACTTTGTTCTTCCTTGATCTTATCCGAATGAGAACGTGTCGCGCGAACGGCGAAACTACGGTGTCGAAGAAACGGACGAGTTTCATTTCAAAGAAAGCACGTGTCGGCAACGAGTCCCTGAGGAGGGTCGTAAAGTTTGTCGATAATGAAACGTCGAAACGCTAAACACATACTCGTTCACGATGCCCGACTTTCGGCTGCGAAACTCGATTACTCTTTGATGTACGATATTAACGGTCTCGTTAGTAGTAATAAGGGGCCGTGCACGGCCTCGTAAAAACGTGTCGCGTGATAAACGATTAAGTGGGCGAAAGAAAACAGACGCGCCTGTGCATGTGAGACGTTCTTTATTGGTTTTTTATTTGTGTTATCTCTAAATGAATTCGCAAGCAACCCTATCGTTTAAATGTTCGCCTTTCCATTACGATGACATTTTAATGTTAGGCGGAGGGGAAGAGTGTTTCCCGGCAAAAATATTGTGTCGATGTCTCGATAAAAAAATATCACGATACAGAATTTCGACTTTTTCATTTCGCCGTTGAAAGAATGAAGTGGCGACAAAAAAGATATACTGTGGCAATAACTTACATTACAACTACGAGAATCAGCGTTATATGCCGCAAACAAAATTTATTATTGCTTTCCTCGCGAGATCCTGTGTTTAAAAAAAATTTTACTAACGATCAGAATGGTTCTGTTCGCTCTGACATTTCATCTGGATATATATTATTAAGTCGTATTAATAAAAAATAATTTGACACTGATCGGTATGAGAGATGCGTAACGGTGGAATTGTAATACAATTAATTAATTTTATTATAAATATTTTAAAAGTATTTTATAAAATAAAATCTAGAAATTTATACACATATATACATTATTTTACTTAATGATATAAAATGGATCACTATCGTGTAGCATTTTTTTTTTATAAATGACAAATAATAAATTAAATAAATTATAAAGTGCTCACCTCATGGCTGCTCCGAGGGTCTTCTTTTCCTCTCTTGTCCATTTTTGTTGCTTTTTTGTGCCACTCACACAACACTCGCGAAAATACGGTTAATTACGATCGGGCGGCACTTTGAACGGCACTTCCGTACGCGAATTTTATTATATTTCCATGAAAGAATAACACGGAAACTACATGGTGAAAATTTTACAGTACAAATTATATGAGAAATATAGTCTTTTTTACAACATTTATTGTAAAGCTGGAATATAATGACATTAAAATATTTATTATTATAAAAATTGTAAATTATGCATTTGTCCATGCATCAAAATATTGTAATAATTATCATACTTCTTTGTAAAATATACGTATATAATATGATAAACTGAATATAAAAATATAAAAATATTTTGTTGTGATAACAGATATATCACGAGAAATACCTGCTTTGATAATAGTTGTCGTGTCGGCTATTTTTACGAGTCGTTAATCTCGAGAGTTAATAAATCGCGCTGATTATCTCTAGTTTAGAGAATAATCGCATTTAATATATCTGCTAACATTTGTCACGTATTTTACAAGAGATAATATGAGAGATTGTATTTTACGTGAGAGATAGTGTGACGACACATAGATGAAAATCGCTGCTTGTTTTTGTGACAAATAGTACTTTGTTTACATTGCCTTGTTATTATCCGCGAGACTCTAGCGAAAAAATATCGACGCGAATCTTTCTCTACATATATCGTCATTGATTTCTTTTTTATGTAAGTATCTATATAGACAGCACAATTTAATATTATATATGTGTACATATGATACGTCCACGTCTCGCTTAATTAACGTGTTAAGCTTTTTTCATCTGTGTAAATTCGACGGAATCTTGTTTTAAAACGTGTCACAGGGATTGCAAAATTTTTTGGAGGGAATATTTTTTCTCTGTTTGTCGTCTATTCAAAATTGGTCTATCGAAATTCCAAAATTGGAAAGTGCTAATTTCATAGAGATTTTATTTTAAATTAAAATATGCCAGATGATAATATATTCGCTTTTTGGAATGTACAACAGTATCCGCGAGCGGAACTTTTTGGATAAATTGGCAAGTTTTTCGGATTGTAAATAAAACATTTCGTCCAAAAAATATAAAGTGGACTATTTGCTATCGCGCGGCATTTTTCGTCGTATACGGAGTGGAACGTTTACTACCACGCGGAATTTTCGCTGCACTTGCCAATTTCGTGCTGTATGAATGAGTTTTGCCAAAATATGGACTTTGCTCTCAAAAATATTCTTCCTTATCTTTATAGAGAGATATCTATACTCGATCACATTATTAGATTTTATAATTAGATTGATTTACGAAATACCGAATATAAATTTATTTGATAGTGCACGAGGAATCTCATCAAAGAGATGCTTCCTCTTTAAAATTGAAATGCCATTTTTTTTATCAAATTTAAAATTGACACATTTACTGTGCTAATTAAAATATTGAATAAATATGAAAAAGTACTTTCTTTAATGATATTCGTTGCAGTCGTAATAATTTGTTTAATTAAATTTTATATTCTGTTATATTAATTTTTTAATGAATATAGTCGGTTCAAAATGTATGCGCGACTGGTAACGCTTTGTGCACCAGCACCACGTCACCGTGAATGAATGCATCCCGTTGATCATATTTTTTTTGTTAACGCGGTAAAAAGGGAAGTTCTCGGTATAGGTCGACAAATTTACACTACGTCAGCGCCATGGCCGTTAAAATGCATCATCCCGGTCATCGGTTTATCGACAAAAATCGAGCGTGCTAGTAGCCATTGTTGCATTATAATCGGCGTATTCGCTTCAGCATCACCGACACTTGACTCTTTATCCGTTTAAGCATTTTCTGCGTCATAAAATTCTTTGTATCATAATTGATTTATGTAAATTAAAATCGATAATATATTTACTCGTGATATTGAAATTTATTTAATTAATTGTTAATATTAATATCACGTGGTTTAGATTAGTTTAGAATATCGTTCACATCGAATATAATGAAGTTCTTCAAAGCACAAGAGTTAGCCGATGTTACTCAGCTGCAGTTGCGAAACTAAACACAGACTTCATCTCACGGCTTCGTTCCATTTTCGTAAAATGGCAAAGTAGCATAAGGTTAGTTCGAGGCGAAGTTTATCCGCGTCGCAGGTTCATCAGGAGAGAAAACGTGTCTCCGGCAATAAAGATCGATATGCTTCATCTTTCTCGCTACGCTTAATTTCGCAAGATGAATTCAACACCTCTTTAACGGTTGAGTCTCTTGCGTATAATATTACAGTAATCAAACACGCACGCGTTCTTACTCGACCGACAAAATTTCGGATATTTAGGGCATCGATCATAATTTCGGGCCTCTACCTCTTATTTAACGGCGCCGTATGAAAATGCACTGGCGAAATTTCGGTTGCATAACTGATTACAGAATGGAATCGATTCCCTTACCATCAGTGATTATGTAAAGTTGCCAGTTATTGGGAAATACAGTTGTATAGTAAAATGATCTTTATAATCATTACGCGCGCGTAATGATTATAAAGATCTCATAAGCAATCATCGTGATTTTCGAGTAATCTTAATCATCTTGCAACTTATACATACATATTATATACCAATCTAATTATCTTCGTCGAAGCATTCGCTTTCGACATTCTCTCCGCTCGAGCGAGCACGTTCTCGCGCGATTCAAAAGCAAGCTCATTGAACTCCATAACGACATCACTCCCGTCGCGAAATTCCGAAAAGTTCTCCGAGACTCGGTCCAAATACGCGCGCCTTCGCTTTTATGCGGAGGCGAATGCCGGAGCGGCGTACAGTGCATTCCTGCTCGAAAGATCGTAGTACCGCTGCACGAATTTCATAGTAGCCATTATATTGGTCTCTTTTTCTATACGTGTACGTGTATTTACGTGTGTGTGTGTGTGTGTGTGTGTGTGTACGAACGTGCTTATAAATTATTCGCCGAGTCGGCCGAGTCTCGCGCGACGATATTCTCTTATACCGCGAATGACAAACCGACGACAGGTGCTTTTAAACAACCAGCCCGTCTTGCGCGAAGTCACTTATCTCGCTCGCCAAAAACTCTTGTCATTTCTTGCGCGGCGCGATATTTCTCTGAATCCCCCCCCCATTCTTAACACAAATTACTTCTTCGGCTTTTCGAGGGAACCTCGTCACGACCGTGTTATTTATCAGCGTGTCGAGAGACACAAAGGTATTTGTGCTTTCGGGATTTTTATGTTTCGGCAACATGTTTTCGTTGTTTTATCGCGCGACGGAAGAAAGCGGAAGAGATCGCAATAACCGATCGAAATAATCGATGTAGCGTCGACGATGATGCGGACCGCGGTCGTTTTTCTTCCGGAACCGCAACGCGAAATCCGAGGCGCCGCGAGGCTTGTTTTTATCCGCTACGACGTACAAACATCAACGAGGGTAAATAGCTCGAGGCGCGGCTCTCTTTGTCCACCTACGCGAGTTATAGCGCCAAGCGGAGAAGATACGCGACTGTAATTCACCCTGAGCCTCTGAGAGACGAGATTGCCGGTTGGAGAACCACCCGCCGGTCGTCTATTTCGGTTTAGGAAGAAAAGGTTGCAGAGAGGGAAAGGGGAAAGCAGAGACTGGAAAAGTATATACTTTGGCAAAATTACACTCTGCATGCCACGTTCCACGAAACTTGCATCAACGACAATGATTTTTAATCAAATCTGCGCTTTTTTTTCGCGATTTTTGACGTTGAATTAATGACGCGATTTTTCGCAATATTTTCGTTAAAAAAAGCTACAAAAGATATTATGATTATAAATAAAAAAAAAAATTATATTAGATTTTTAAAAGATTTTGAAAAAAGAAGATATAGTTAATATTATTATTTATCGAAAAAAATAAAAAATTTTATATCATGTGTGATTTATCAAACTTCCGTTTGATCGAGTTGACCTGGAGATTCTTTTTATATCTTCATGCTAGTCAACGCGTATGCAGGATACATCGTTGCGAGATTATGAAGTGACAGTAATTTGACAGTTAACGTTTGTTTCTCGCATAAGTGGATTACAATTTGCATATTCACGTTACGTACAGGCAACTCAATCGAGTAAGCTGTAAAGTGCTCGTGGCTCGACTGGTAGAACTATAATATCACGATCTAAAAAAAAAAAGGCATAAACGTGCCTTGTGGCAATGTATTATAATCATTATAAATTAATTAAGTTATAAATTAATATCGAGAACAAAACTAATATTAATTCGTTCATTTAATCGTCCGGTAATAATTAAAAATCATTTATCTCCAATTGGATAATACTCTTGTATGTATTAAGCCATAGATTCATATCTCTTTTCATTTACATATTCGTAGATATAACTAAAATATATATTTATCGATTTGAATGAATGGGTACTAAATGCCCGTAAAGTGGGACAAGGAAAGATTTTTAATCAAGCACGCGATCCTACGTGCGGTTTGTGCGTGTTCTTTCGTTCGTATCGAGATACGGCTACGTTAACGTGTGTTACGCAAAAGTCGGCCCCTATGTCAACGATCCATCGCGTGTCGCATATAAAAGTACGTTTACACAGACTGTAACCTGACGAAAAGACACTAGCTCCGTGATTGAGAATTTCAGTTCGCGTTTCAGTGAAACAATTCTTTTGTTTTTTTTTTTTTTTGTTTGGATGCGTACGTCGCATGCTGAAAGAACATGCATTTCACTAAATAACCGCGAAATATGTTCACGACGATAATACACTTTACGATAATGCACGCCGGTTTCTCGACTTTTATCTACAAGCGAGGACTTTTTAAAGTTTCCGGGTCGAGAATCCAGAATCGAAGATGTAGCTTTTGCGACACTGGACGGTTCTTTTTCCCGATTTAATCTTTTTGCCTGAAGAAACTTACTTGTACGTAACTTCCGAAACTTTCTCGCGAGAATAAATGAAGACAGCCTTTCGAAAATTCAAATCTACGTGATATCGATCGAGAAAATATCAAAAAAATTAGATGTGAACGCAAAAGAGATCTGATAGAAAGTATTTCTTTTTCTTTTTTCTAATATATATCTCGCGGAACTTACGGAAACTAAAATATTGACTCATGCAGTTGCTTCAGCTAATATTTCGTTAGATCCATTTTATCGATTCGGATGCGCGTGGAAATGCGAACTTTATTGCAACATGAATGGAAAAAGTTTTGCCCGCGAGTTCGTCGCTGTGTCCCTTCGGTGTTCCTAGGCAGAACTTCGATTAGATTAATACGGTGTCGGAGGTCGTGCAATGGATTCTTTCCTCTATCAAGTTTTCAGTTGTTTTTCTCGTTCCTTTTGCTACTCCGTTAAGTTGAATAACAATGTTTGAACTCTTGTAAGATCGCGAGACGAAGCATCCTTTCAGATCTTGATCATAATTAAAACGGACTTGGATTATGCAAGAATAACTGGTTGTTTTTCTCGGTACAGTTCACTTTTATTTGCGTCTCTCGACCGTTTCTACGCGCGCAGCTTTCATGCCTCTGTGACATCGAGCAATTAGCAGGATCGTTATTCGATGGCTCAGGAATTTCCACGATGTTTCGATTCCTCCAAAGTGACGAAATCATCATTACCAAGCTGTCACAGCCGCCTCAGCGTATTAATATTAATATTCGACGGTCGCTTCTGCGCATGGCTAATCGCTTGTCAATATTTACTTCGACATATTACACACATCTCGTGCATCTTATTCGCCGATGGCTGCGTAGATCGCGAAAGAGAAACGATCGCTTATACAGACATTATTTTGCGTATCGAGATATATTTGTCTTTCGTAATACAAGGTAAAAATCACAAATACTGAAAATTGAATGAAAGAAAATGATATTTCGGGATGAACGAGCGCGTCGATTATATTTTACAAAAGTCACTTCTTATTTTACAAGAGTGTTTTTATATAGAATTGCGCGCGTCGAGCCTGAAATAGAAAAGTCTGCGTGTGTTTACTATTGATTTCCCATCTTTTCACAGACGTATTCCGCATATATTTCAATGTCATGGAAATGGAATAGCCGACGTCACTCCGCGCGCGCTTGAAAGTGAATGCGAGGGTAACATGGCGTGTTTGCACGCCAGATATTTGTCTTTCTATCTCCTTCCGCGCGGAACAACATTGGCTGCATCAATTCCATTTCAGATACTTCGACTAACGCCACCCCCTCATCTCTTTTCTGATATCGGATTAAATTACATATTGAAAGGAACGTCCACTCGGTCTTCGTCGATTTACGAAACGATGTGTTTGGAGTGTACATAATTTGTAAAGTAATATTGATAAATAAATGATAAAATCGAGCCGACGAGGGTACCATTACGACGGACACGAGCCGTCTCCGAGATTGAAGTTAGATGGGGTCAGTTTTCCTGAGGGATAGAAGGGGGGCGGGGGTATACATCCAACTTTGGGACAGCTAATTAAACTGCACTTAATTATAATTCCACCGGATGTACATGCATTGTGGATACGAGTATCGGCTCGGGCATCGGGCGCCGTAAATTTAGTTTCTAATTAAAATGTTATGCTGATATAATATCTTGGATGATAAGGCTAATTTAATATCCTCTTCTTGTTTTCGAAACGCGAACCTATTTGTTGTTTTTTTTTTTTTTATCTTTGCGTCTGACACTGATTCCAAGAAGTATAAATCATATTTAACGATTATTTTATTGCTAGGTTTCTATATCTTCGTCATTAATTATTTCAACATCATTGTCTTGACATTTGGTTCTTGGCGTTTTCCATTTAATTATCAAAAATAAATTCCATCGGCTTACGTCGAGCGTGTTTCTATTTCATTACTGTTCATCTCTATATAATATCTTTGGTTTCGCATTGACATCCGGCTCTCTCTCGGTTCAGGTCTAAATTAATCGCGAATTGAATGTCCGTTATATCTCTGACGTAGACACGCGTCAAGCGCTTCTGTTCGGCGGTCCGGCAAGATTGCTCCGAAATCAGGATACCAACGGACCGGATGATTCGGATTCAGCATAAGTTACCGCCCGATGGATATCCCTTAATTCTCGAGCCAACGTTCGTCGCGACGCGTTTCCTGACATCAAAGCTTGATCCTGTGACATCCATGCGCCATCAATTCTGAAATGAGATTACAAAGCAAAGTTGCTAGATCTTGTTTGGAATATCTCTCTTGCTGCATTTGTCTATCAAAATTCGGCACTTAATCTTCTCATGTCAGTTTTCAATTTTTATTGCGAATATAATAAAAAATTTTATATATTATATATTTAAGTATATGGGGACAGTTTCAAAATAACTTTTGTGCAACGATTAGAGAACGATATTTATTATGCGGTGAGTAGAACGCAATTGTATGACTTGAATTTTCTCTCTCTATTTTTCGAGATATATTTTACATATTAATTGCACCATTTATATGTGCTATAATGAAAAACTAGGACAGAGAAGAATAAATACTTTTTAATTAATTAGCAAGTAACTATTTTTTCTTTATCGTAAAAATAACATATAAATGAACTAAATATAAAAGGAGAATGATGCTGAAGAAAAGCTCTTTATTTATCTTCTTTATCGATGCTATGATAATAAAGTAGATTAAAATTGAAATAAAAAATTATGTATTTTATATATCTTTTTATTATAGTAAATAATATAATATAAAAAAATAATACAGTATATTTTTTACATTAGAGTTTAGATAATTATTTGCAGAAACTTACGCCTCTTCTCACAAATAACTTTAATTTTTATACATAGTATGAAATATACATCCCTATAAGCTATATTCATTTTGAATTAAACGAGAGTTGTTTTTGATTCTGGCAAAGATACGGCACTTTAAAATATGATTTTCATCTAATTTAAAAACTTACTGTTGCGAGCTCGCAATATATTTTTCGTACGAAGCAAGGTCAAGGACATGCATTGTTCCCTACTGTCCACGTGAAACGAAATTCAATCTCGTTTTATATAGAAAACAGGCAGAATCGATGTATATAAATGATGGATCTCTAGAAATTTGACGCAAAACGCATTAGCGTGTTTTATTCTTAAAGTTCAAGCTGTGCATAAATTGATCTTTAATCATGTAGTCACGTACTAATGTGTATAAACACAAACAATGTAAACGAAGTAGGAAAGCATAAACGATAAACGTTTCCAATGAAAAATAACTAAACGATCCAGCTTTATCATGTATAAAATAATTAATATAATAAAGTAGTAAAATAATTTTAAAATGTTGCAGAAAATATCTTCAAAAGAAAATATCCTCAGATACGATTCTCGTCTCTATATAAAGTGCGTATGAAAGCTAAAGAAGCCTGTATATACATATATATATGAAAAATAAAATAATCCACGAGGTTTAAGTCTTTGCGAACAATTATATATACATTCGAAAAAGAAAGAAATATCGATATATAAGATTTTCCTTCTTATCTTATCGTTCGTCGTAGCTCATGACGTACGTTGCCGAGCGGGAATGGGTGGGAGACGCCGTAGATGGTGGGTGACGTGGTGGGGGGAGCCGACGCGCGCGGCCATGTGCTCGCGTCCGTAGACTCCCTTGATCAGTCGACGCCGCGCGCTTGTATCGAGTACGTCTTGTCGAGAGTTGTCTCTTCGCGTTTAGCGAATCGAACGTGTTGTATCGGCGATACGAGCGCATACGCACATAAATACGCGTGTACATACGCACATAGGGTGCGTGACATTCGGCGTGTCACGATACGCGGCCAAGAGAGGCGGCAGCAATCTTAATGCACTTTCTCTAAGCGCACGCGCTCGCCATGACGAATTCAATCGCGCGTAATCGTTTCTCGCATCCTTCGCGCGTGTGACGTGTCTCTTTATCGCGAGGGTTAAGGAGCGTACTTTTCGAGAGAAAATCAGTTGATACCGAAGTTTATCTCGATAGCGGATACGGAGGCTTGGAAAATGTCGAGGTGATCCCCTTTTTCCTCTCGCTCTGCCCTCCTCTGACGCTTCGAGGAAAAGAGAAATACAATCGTTACGCGAGTTCGATTCTTTTCCGGTCTTCGTTTTTCCGATCGTCTCGTATAAATCGCGAGGTGGAATCGCACGCTGGATCGTGATCCTCGATCGACCTGTGCGTCGCCGATCGCGATTGATAGCCGCCAACCAGGATGCATCACACGGCGCCTTGGTATCTGCCCTGGGGCTTGAAGTTGGTGCCGCTGCCGATACCGCCGGGACATCCCGCCTCCGGCATCCCGAATCCCGCCGGTCTGCACTTACTGGCACCCTTGCCTGGAATTTATGCACCGGAACCACGTAAGGTAAGCCCCCGCGATCCTCATATCTCATATCGGGGCTACTTCGGAATTTCGTTCCATTGAATTTGACGTTTCTCCCTTACGGGACTTTACGTGCGTATATACGTACGCGTCTCTCGTGAGATAGGAAATGTTATGTATGATGGAAGTGATATTGAAAGAGAGAATTACCGCGCAATGTTGGCGCGCAAAGAATCGAGTTAACTAGGCAATACGGAAGTTGGAAATTAGTTTCGGGCCCCTCAAGCGCGAGGCAAGATGCAAGTTCGAATGAGATACATCGTGTTTTTGCATTCAAGCTGCGAAGTTTTAATTTTACTTCGAGTCTCCGAGGTGTTCTTCAAACTTGGTTTGAAGCGCGTTCGTTTCTGTTCATTATCGAACTGCAAACGAGTTCGTGCTCCTCGCAAAGGAGTTCTTCGTTCATCGAAAACCGACCGAGTCGCGATAATTGAAAAGTTACAAACGTTGTTTCGCGGTATCGGAACACTATTTTTTTCCCCTTCGCGAAATTACTCGCGCAAAGCGATAGAGCAAAACTTTATTCCTCAATGAAACACGTATATTCCCCCCTTCCTCGAGATGGGGGCACGACTTATTTTTATCCGATGATACCGCGAACGATCTATACATCTATGTCGGAATAGAGATCGTTTATGTGCGATGATCGTTGATGGAACGATTTACAGGCAATTGCACCAAGTGTTATGCGCGGTGACGTGAGTAGCAAGACGATGCGTTGCGTTCTTGCTTCTTCGTGAATCATACTGTTCGACGATCGAGACGTTGTCTTTTTTTTTTTTAATCAAAGCAAGGAAACTATAAATAAGGTGACAAGTAGCCTTGATTTAAACGACAAATGTTACGTATTTGATCCGTAAGTTAAAAGTTTCGCACGTGGTCGTTTCATCTAATCTAAATAATTTTGCTGTGTTATGTCATAATAAATTAAATTTTTTTTTACATTTTTAATCGTAATATTCAATAAAATGCTGTTTAAATTGCGTTAAAAAAAAGAAGCTTTGCCAATATTAGACTCGCCAGACATTTTTAGACATTTTATATAATATATTTATACGATTTATCTTTGTGCGATTATTTTGACATTATCGGGAGAGACTGCGTATATAATGGCTATTATATGAGATCTCTTATAAATACATAACTAGATCATACATATTTCAATACATATTTCAATACATAATTAGATCTGTTATTGTGCCAAATTCGATCCAGTTATCTTGTCTGTCCCTAGCGCGCTTCTATTCTAGGTAAAATCTAAATAATCTGCGCGTAATAATACGAGGGCGAATGCATCTAAAATAACAGAATGCTGGTCGCGTGTATTAGGATTAGCATGACAAATATTCATACACGATGATACATATGCGTCGGCGATAAGTCAGCAACAACCCTTTGCCAGATCTTCGTTGTTCGAATTTATTCGCGATAAGCGTCGGGATTCGAGGAAAAGAGAGACGTTGAATTTTGCGCTGCGTCGTGAATTATGAATCGATATTTGGGGGGAGCAAAAATTGGCCTGATATCGATGATAAGCGAGGCGAGTCAATTTGTACGCTTCCATTAAGTTGTATGATAAATGAATGTTCTTTCTTTCTCTCTCTTCTATCGCTTTATTTATTTAGCGAAATTAGCCCTTTCCCCTCCTTTCGAACAAGAGAATGAAGTTCTAAGCTCTATCTATAATAAGAGACACGAAACTTTCGCCGAACACACACTTTACCAAAGTCGATATAGCTATACGTAAATCTCTTCCCACATGTTCGACGCGTACTAATAGCCGCTTAATGTCATCGCGCTTAAAACATGCATTATTGGTGATCTTGAGGGGAGCGGAGAATCTTTTTTTCTTCGGATCGAAACCGGTTTCCGTATATCATTGCTCGGAAAATTTACTTTGATTTACAAGTTAAGATTTTCCTGCAATCTTGGCTCTTAAGAGAAACGTCTTATTTATGACTTTTCATATCGCGCCATATCGTTAACGTGGGTTAAATAAAGACGTCGCAACGTCCCGATCAAGATAATTAAATTACCGGGGGAAAAGGTGAAACCTTCTTCCTGTTCTCTCTCTCTCTTTTTCGTGTCTTTATTTCTTCTCTCTCCGGACGAGCCGCTTAGGAGAACCGGCGCTCTCTTAGAAGGAAATTTATCGAGCAACGAGCAAGAGTACCGTCGTCGTCGTACACTTCGACACGGTAAACGTTTTCCCGAGTGCATATCTATAATTTGACGAGCACTTTGCCATCACTTGGCCGTATTCGCATTTGCGGCGGAGACGCGTTTTCCGAAGCACAAACGTGCTCCGCTCCTCCTGCCCATTCGCGGCATTATCGTAATTCGTGAGATATAAAGTTATCGGGGAGCGAGAAAATAAGTCGCCGCGCGACGCACAATAACGTTTGAACGAACGAACGAAGGCCGGAGTTTATTTCACGGAGACTTTTAAGGTCGAACTTGGTGTAATTACGATGAAATAAATTTTCGTCGAGGGAGAGGTAAACGTTGTAACATTGTCGAACGGAAAAACCGGGGGCGGTTCCGATACGTATCTCTATTCCGCACGTATCGCGCTCGAGTTTTCCAAGATCTATCGCGCGAAAAACGCTTTTCCGCCTTTCGAGATACGTGGATCGGCGTAGTCGAGATAAAGCATGCAGACGAAACGGTCGCCAGACGTGTCGTTACGTCGAGCAAATATATGCACCTTGGACGCCAAGTCGCATGCACATTTGCGAGAAAACTCAGAGACCTTCATACACGCGGACACACACACACGCAAATGATGCACTTTACGAGCAAACAGGTGCGCCGCGTCTTCGACCGATCCAGAGATTCGTTTGCCTTCTATCCCCTTCTCGAGATCTAAGCTCGATCAATCGTATTAATTCGATACGTCATGAACGCTTTCGGGGCATCTCGTCGAATTTTTTTCTAAAAGTAATATAAAAGTCGACGAATAACACGATGTGGCGTTAAACATTATCGAGGCGTCTCTTGTTTCGATATTTCATTATTCATATTTTTTCTCTGATGATTTTGATTTTATGACATTTCTTCTTCGTCCGTTAGATTTCATATCAGATTCAATTTTCGACATGTCCGCGATCGACACATTAGCTTCGCTTGTCCGGGTAATATCGTGGCATCGCGAAAGTCGGACGACAGTCGATCATTATGCTTCAATGATTTTTAGCACGCCGAGCGAAGCCGTAATTGAAATATTTGATTTCCATCGATTTGCTCCCGCGAATTTTGAAAGAATATCGGCGAATATTTTATTTATTTACGACCGCGCTGTATCTTGATTGTAATCGAGGAACAAATACGGGGATTTACGCGTTTTACGGCTCGACACATCTTCTGTGTAATTCGAATCGTGGCGAATGAAAATTGTTACGATGTGCGCATCCGGTTGATTTATAATTTGTGTAAATGTTTTCTCGTCGTTATTACGCGCTGACAATACTGTGTTCGATACTTCTCGCATTAAATAACAGGCATCAAATTGTTATATTTACAATCATCCGATCGAAGTTACGTAAGTGTCTATTAGTTTCTATAGAGAATGTTTCGGAAAGCATGTACACAGCAGACGTGCAAGCTCTTTGTTCTCGGAGGAAGTTTAAAAAGAGTTACACTCCTTCTCTCGAAGAAGTTTTAATATCAAGTCGTTCTCATAACTTCCGTATCTTCAACGCGCGCTGGACACTCTGATTATTAAGTCTCTCTCTCTCTCTCTCTCTCTCTCTCTCTCTCTCTCTCTCTCTCTCTCTCGCTTGCCCGCGCGGATTAAAGTTTTCTTAAGATAGATATTAAATCTTAGAAAATGTTTCCATTAAATGTCCAGTAAAGCTGAGAAATTTGCGAGAGCTCTTTCAATTGTCGAGTTTTAAATGATTCAGTTAATTAAGCGCCCCATCAAATCCTCGTAGAATAAATAAATTTGGATGCAGATGTAATTCGAGCGACCATTTTCTTAAATTTAAATTTAAATAAACGAATATATGTATACGCACGCTGGTAATTTCACGAGCAACAATACATATTTACAGGCGTTAAATCTCGATAGTCGTGTCGCCGCGTTTGCGTAACGGAGAATCTGTCAATTTGATCTTTCGTCGTATTAAACGACGAATTCGCAGCGGCCATATATATATATATATATATATATATATATATATATATATATATATACGCGGCACACATATCCGCGCCATTAATTCGCAATCTATTTATTTACCGCGATATCGCGCGCCGCACGTATAAACGTGGCAGCGTTTGATCCTCTCGCGCCTATATGCATAACAATGCCGCGCTCGCTGCCGGCCCGGCTCCGGCTCTCGCGAGATAAATGCGCTTCTTCTCCGCGCGGCGAGCCGCCGCGCCGCACCGGGGTGCGGAGCTGCGGTTATTCCGGGCGCTCAATTATCTCCGCACAATGAGCCGATCGCGACACAGACTCCGCGTTCCGTGTTTCGTGAATTCGGATCGGCTAAATTTAATTCGCAGCGAGATTTAATGAAATTTAATTTTATAAGTACGAGAGTGTAAAAAAAAGTTCTTTTTTTTTTTTAATTTTTTTTTTCTGTTTGCGAACATCCAGAAATCTCCCTGTCGGATAATTTAAAACGGCGAAATTTTATCTTTAGGAAAATTTGACAAATTTCACCGAGATACTTGGATGAGTTTCTTTATAAGAGAAGTCTAAGAAGTGTTTAATATGTAATGTATTAGTACACTGTCTACTTTTTACATGAGGATATAATAATTTTTTTTTTTACATTATATCCTCATATAAAAAAATAGACACATGTAGTATATTTTTAAGTGTTTTAAAAAATTTTTTTTTATATAAAGAAATTCTTGCAAGTATTTTGGTATACATTTTATTAAATTTTCCTAAAAATGAAATTTAGCTAGTTCAAATCATCAGACAAAGAGATTTCTGATATCGCAAATAGCTCGGGAAGTACGTCGGTTTCTCTCTATTTTTCGTGAACATCGAACGAGGAATGAATGTAACAGGGATAAAGGGGGGGAGGGAGGAAATGGATAGAGAGCGAGGAAATGATGGGCGCGCGAGAGAAAGACCGGGAGCGAAGCCTTACGTAATATATAGACCTCCGCGTAGTTGACGGATGACAAGAGCGTCTTCTGCGCTGCCAGAACAACCGAGGTTGAATCTTTCTATGTGTGTACGTACGTATTTATATAGCGAGAGAAAAGAGTATGGACGGCCTCGTTCGACGAAGCGGCTAGCTTCGACAACGGCGTCGGAATTAGAGAACGGCGGCGGCATAATATCGATGCTCGAAGAGATGCCGATGATGATTGATTGACCGGAGAATATCGATCTCGTCTCGTATCTATTCTCTCTCAGATATAAATCAAGTTTCGCGTCGATCTCCGCGTTCCATCTTTCCTGAAAAATGCAGCATTTCGCAATCGCGCGAAATACCGACAAATTCTATCGATACTTATAAATGGCTAGAATGTTTCTCTCACGGAGAATAGCGATATTTACTATCGCTGCAGTCGCGATACTAAATCGTTTTCGCCGGGATATCCTCGTTCTCTCTCGTGAGAGCGAGCGGATTTTCTGAGGATGGAGATTGATGTGGATCGTGCGTGCGTGCGTTTATGTATTGTATGTGTGTAGATCAAGGAACGGGGGCCGCGTGTCGAGAACCGGTGAAAGTGCTCGATGTTGTAATAACGCACGAGTCCGTTGTAATATCTGCCTGCTGCTGCAACAGTGTGCACATGTGCGAGATTGCACGCTCGGGATCCTTAAGCGACGGTGTCGCTAACGATGTCGTTTTTATCGAGTTGGCTGAGGTTGACGGCGGTGCCTTCTTGTAGTATCAATCACCCTTATCGTGTCCTCGCATGATTGATAATCCCGGGAAGGAAATTGTAACATGCGTGGGACAACGAGTGACACGAGTAAGGTAAAAGCGACAGGTGTCGATTTCGCGAAAGGATAAAAGAATAATAAAAGATTACACGTATATTTGGCACTCGGTTCTCTTTTTCCTACAATGAGACTGTCGGCGATCGATGATACAAAAAAATTCTCGTCTCGAGCGAAATCGCTCCCGTTCTCGGCTGTAGCACGAAAAGGGAATTGTCCGCGCGAGGCACGTGCTCGCACGTTAAACACGCGGATAGATCGCACGAACCTGCACGTACTTCGGTCCCTAAGCGTCTCGACGGTAGCTCACGACGGCTGGGACCGATGGTTTTCAGTCGCCTAGCTATTTTATTGAGAAAACGTAGAGATCGCTTCGCTTCGTCTCGGATGTTCCGCGAACTTTGATCACTAGCGAAGCGGAGAGAGGAGAGAGGAGAGCCCATCAAGATGAAATTCATAGCTCTTCTGTTCTGCCATTTTTGTTGACCGGTGATATGAAAGGTCGTGGTAAAGCGTTTGATTTCTCTTTATTATTTCGACGATGATTATTGTAGATTGATTAATCTAATTGCATATGCGGAACTAAAAAATTAATATTATCTTTTTTAATCGAATTTCTTATCAAGAAAGTAACGTATGGTCTTGCGAAGTTTTTATATGAGATTGAAAATAATTTACTTGGTTCACTTTATTCTGAATTAAATTAAAATATATCCTTTAATGTGATTCTGCGTCTCAAAGTATCTCACGGAATATCTATATTCTCGCAATATTCAATTTGTCATTAGCACAAAAGTGGAAAATTAGAATGGCGGCATAATGCGATTTGAGCAGGTTGAAAATTGATCGAGTAAAATTTAAAGGCTACCGAGAGAGTTCGCTTTCTTTGCGTCGAGTAATTACGTAATGGTATATGAAGAAAGGACACGTCCGCACCAATGGAAAAAGCGCGGTTGTCTTTCGCGTGCGATTCTTCGACCGTTGCAATGAACCCGCCCCCCCTCGTCGTACGTAAAGACTGGTTTCGCTGACAAAAAATAGCGAATTGTTCTGAAGAGTGTACTTTGACAATTCACGATTTTTCATTCGACACGTGTACCTACATACGTGTGTATACATACACGGTATAAAAAGATGTTCTTCTTCTTGTTCTACTTTTACGTGGATTTCTGCCTTGACGGAACGCAGCGGCGCGGCTTCGTAAAAGATATGAATAAAAATATAAACAGGCTACATTGAGGAAATAGGTAAAAGCTCTCTTTATGGTAAATAAAAGTCAAAGTATAAACTCAACGGTCGTCCCAAGGGGCGCGCAAATCTCCGAAGGCGACCCTGGCTGCATGTCTGTACGCACGTGCACACGTATATGTCTGCAATACGGCTGCACTGCCATTAACCAAATGAAATTTTAGATATATTATATCTATATACACGGTATATTGGTTGACTCTCTCTCTCTCTCTCTCTCTCGTTCTTACTGGGTGCAGCCTTGCTATGCCGGAATATTATATACGTAGTATATGTGCATGCCTGCGCGCGCGGTGCATTAAGTGCATCATAACGGATATAAATGAACCAATAATTGAAATACCGGCGGATGATTACTGAAGGGGAGTGTTAAATTACATAAAGTGCATAAAATTCTGTATGGTAAGCTGATAAGTTTTACAATATTTTAAACTGACGCTATTTTCAAATCAGAATATCTCGTT
This sequence comes from Cataglyphis hispanica, assembly GCF_021464435.1. NCBI lineage: Eukaryota > Metazoa > Arthropoda > Insecta > Hymenoptera > Formicidae > Cataglyphis > Cataglyphis hispanica. The sequence goes on from NC_065963.1 coordinate 5,612,183, forward strand.
GTTGATAAAAATTGTTTAAAAAATTGATGATTGTGTCAGCAAATTATTACCGAATTAACGTAAAGAGTAAGTGCTATGATAATTTACTTTGCATAATATTTACTGTGCAAGTGACGATTTTTCCTTTGTTTTGTAACCGTAAAATATTTATTTTCGTAAACTGAGACTTGCTTTTTGTACACATATGTACACTTAGCGATATATGCACAAAAGTATGCAGTCGCGTCTTACAGGCAATTTCAAAGGATAACGACAGGCTGTTCTCGTCGCGTATTCTTTCGGTTTTGCCTTTCCTCGCGAATTTTAATCTACAATCTTGTTTGCTGGCAACAGCCTTTAACGCACGTGGCTGCTCATTTTTGTGTTGTTTTGCGCGAATCTTGCTGCCGATGTGCTCGCACGTCTTTTTTATCCGCGACAGCCGAGCTTTGATCAAATATTTACTGCCAGGATCGCCTTTATTTTGTTGTCTCTCTCACGCGTTAACCCCTTCCCGCTCCTCCATATAGTTTCACCATTTTTATCAATTTATGCCGCGTTGCAGATGAGCGTTTCCGATCTTTGCCATATAAATCATAAAAATAATTACGCGGCGAGAAGTCGCGATGTGCGAGAAGTTAATCCTCGCGTCACGCGAGCGGAACATCGGCGGAAATTCCAACGGGATACGCGGCAGGAGATTATCGATTTTTTCCTCCCTCAACCCCCGCATTAACCATTTATAAAGCGCCGGTAAATGCGAGTTCTCGCTGCGAGGTTTTCTTAATATCCGCGTGTCACACGGAATCCTCTATCAATGACACCCGCGCCGGCCGCTTTCGGAACATTAGCCGGAATTACTCCCACGACGAGAGAGAAAAATATACAGACCGCATATGCGGCAAACGTGCGTTTCTCGCAATAAACTCGTGGCACAAAAAAAAATATCACGCAATTGTGCAGAAATTCTTTTCGCAGAAAATATGTTATCTGTAACTGGGAATGATATAGGATGTAACATGGGACTGTCGCGACTCTCGATAATCGTTGTGAGAAAAAAGAACTTGCTACGACATCTGTTTGTTAAAGGGATATTAGATGTTCTGTAAATAATACGTGAGGTACGATTTTTTTCTAAACTATTGTATCGATCTTTTCAAGTTTTGTTGCTCGTATTCTTGTTTTTATTTTTTAAATATCTGTAGCTCGCTTATTAAATTTCATAAACTATGTCTAGTATCAGTGGTTTCGTGGTTATCCATTTTTTATTTCATGTAAATATTATTATAATTTAAGAACCCACACATTGTAGCATAATCGATATCGTTGAAATTGCTTAAAAGACTAAATTATTTCTAGATCGCGATAATTTTTTGAACAAGAATGTTTGAGAGTTTTATCAAGGTTTATATATACAATTTCATTGAAAATGATTACTTTATATATATCTATTTTAGAATGATAGCTTTGTCGATAAAGCTTGGAAATAAAATCATTTTTTTTAAATATCGTAGAAATTCAATGATATCAGAAACTCGGAAAAAAATTTTATTTGTTTTTATTAAAATTACTTCTTCAAAATATTCCCGCGACGTGGAGTAGCTTTTAATATAAAATATTACATGGGATCGCTAAAAACGTGAAGCGAGTAAAACGACTTTGTGACTAAATGAAGGCTTAAACATGCATTAGGAGATGCGCTGCTCCCTGTAAGTGAAATCGTTAATGCAACGACACTTTTTCGATTATAGAGCCGACGGCTATATCGTTAATGAGAGTCATTTGTACATTCTTTCGCATTAATATCTCGCTGGAGAGTCGAGCCAATTTCTGTCATGCGATCACATCAGATCGTGTCGGGATCTTGTAGCTATTCGTCACGTGTCCGCGAAAATATGACTGCAGTCACGGAAGTCGCTCGTTTCTTTTCGACACCGTCGTGACACGTCAGTGAAGTCGAAAGTATCTCGTCATCCCTCTCTCTCTCTCTCTTAATTTTTTTACGTAATCGATATTCGCCGCAATACTCGTGTTTCACGAAACGTCTGAGGCATTTACATGCAACCCCAGACAATTGTTATGGAGGCATATACGCATCTCGTTTATTTCGCTATATTTAACCCCGTAATTAGCACGAGACGTATATCTCTCGAGAGACGACAGACTCGTGCCGTCGTCGTGGACGAGGCGCAAAACATTTCCGCGATAATTGAACGATCACGGCCCATTTACCGTCGTTCGCGTCTCTTTGAGACGGTAAGCGCGTCGCGGATTTACGCAACAGGGCACGGCACAACAAATATTTTGGCACCAGCTGGTAACCGCTGCCAAACGCAACCGTTTCGTAATCACAGAATTCGCCCGTCGTCGTCTTCGTCTTCGAGCGCGCCAAAGGGAGGGGGTCACTCCCCCTCCCCCCTTCCCCCTTCCCCCTCCTCTTTCCGGAAAGCGTTCCCGAATAATTAGTCGCGGGTCAAGGCTCGCGCGGTGCTACGGGCAACAAAACAACGCCTGGCCTGTAACAAAACGAAAATAGGAAGGACTTGGAGCGGCCTCGAGCCCGTCCGTTCGGCGCTCGAGGAGACGAATTCGATTTTTCGTCAGGCCGTGCATAGCGTGGCCTATATTTAAATTCTCTAATTGATAGATGTGCCATGTGAATCGCGTGTCTTGGACGCGCATTGTCGGCACGGGGTCGCCGGGGAAGGAAAATATCAGCAGGAGTCGTGCTCCGTCGTTTAGAAGGATTGTCGCGCTTGCAAAAATTGATTTTCTCCCGCCGCGCATTTGTCGCAGTATTTGGGCTATGTTTATCGCGCAAAATAATGCAGCCGACAATGTTGGCTCGAGGCGGCGAGGGCTATTAATCGTCGCCGAATTTATTCTAAACAAACGCGTCGCTATTTCTCTTTCGCCTGTCGCCTTTTGATCCTCGTAAACGACAATATTTTTATTCGCTCGTTGAACAAGACTTAGCGGGTTTGTACAATTATCAAATAAATCTTTTACAATCTTAGTCGTCTCCTATCTTTAGAACTCTGTATTAACAGGTATGTCATAGACTCAGCCTTTATTTATTCAAGGTTCTTTACAGCGGTTTTTCTTACAGTGAGATGTAAGAAACCTCGGCTCGTTCGGTTTAGAAATATGGAGTTCAAACACGTGTTCTCTCTTCTTTTATACACGCTTCTAAATATATTTGCTTAGAGTTATGTTACACATTTCGTGTAGTTTGCGAGTTACATCACAGTGCATGCTGCAATAGAACTATATATTGTAGTAAACTTTAATGTAGTCTACTTTATACGTTTATTCATTTATTCTCTCTCTTTCTCTTTGTACGTAAATAACGCCACAGTTGGGTATTTATTTTTCTTCGATGGGAAAGAAATGCAGCGAGTCTTTCGCTGATATACATTTTTCGGCACGCAACTCGGCTTGAATTTCCGTTTCCACGCGGATGTTTCGTGTCGCGTCTGTCGGGGCGAAGAAGGAAGATAAATCTCGGGATTCGGCGGCGGTTTTTCGATGGACTTAGCGTTCGCGCGGATGGTCTCGGGGGTTTGCATGCGAGCAATCCTCGACGAGAGATCGCATTATCCTATATCTCCGGTGATCTCCGCCGCGGAAACTCTCGTGTTTCCGTTCGAGTTTTGGTCAGCCCGCGAAGCGGTGAAAATGTGGGTTCGTTAGAACGTAGTTAGACGAGGGATTAAGGGCATTCGAAGATATTCAGGTTTGCGATTACAATCAGCTGACTCGGTGTGTCGGCCGAGAGCGGGTGAATGCGTGCCGATCTCGTTGATAAGGTCGCGTGAAAGGTTGCTTCGATGGGAAATTTGCCGTAATACATATATCGATGCGAAATAAAAATATATGCAGAATTTAAGATATTTTTTTTTTTAATTTTTATGAAATTATTATATACGGTCTTTTATAAAGTTGTTTTCTTATATTTTTGTTTTCTTTTTTACGATCTCTAACGATCTATACGAATAAGTATTTTGCAGTGACATGAATGTCAGTCGGCTTAATAGATGGACTCATCCTCTAATTGCTTAGAATCCGATCTACCTGAGAAAAGGCGCGTTTGCTGAGTACGGGAAAAATGAGCTTGGACATCCGGACGAATCGATTACTCTTCGAGGAGTTTAGTCGAATCGCGCGCAAGCGTTTGCTCGTAATTACAGTGCCGATAATGAGCGTCTCTTCGTCTCGAGATTCGCGCAATAATGAGTGCCGCTTAATCCTATCTTCGTGAAATTATCCCGGATTGCACGGTACGCTCTGATTATCCGCTTTTAATTCTGAAAGTTTTCCCGAGCAATAAAAATATTCGTTACGGCGACGGTAATTGTGAATTTTGGTTGCAACATCCTGAATATTTAAAATTCTCTTTAATATTTATGCAGTAAAATTCTGTCGTGTAATATAAAATGTGAACCTGCGGCGAAGAATTTGGTAGGATTTTTGGTAAAAATTGATACGCGTTTAATATGTAGCATATCTCCTTTCTTCATACAGTTTCCATTCTGTCAATCATTACGTACATTTTTGCATCCGAATGTAATTATAAATAGCAAAAACTGATCGGATCGATTGACAAGTTTGAACATCCGCGTGCCACATATGTATTAGCGCATATTTCGCGTTTTCCCTCTGTCGAGAATAATGCTTTCCAATAATGTATGTACCGAGAAACACGTTGGTAGTTGCTGAAATTTCGCTGTTTATGTAAATGAAATTGCAATGGAGAGATAAAAAAGTTTCCTCCAAGTTCTCTCTGCGCTCGTCCAGCTCTCGCCAGCGAACTTTTTATATTTTACACGGATTGCTAATTATCTTTGTAATGGGCGAAAAGTGCGGATATTTTTATTGCGTCTAAAAAAGTTTGAAAGAAATGTTTCCCACGACAGTGGGAAACAAATTTTTTGCTCGCGTCGAATAGATAACGGACAATTTTAGTTGGGATAATTTTGGTGAACTTGACATATGTAGATCACAGAAAAATAACACGCTCGATATATTCTCGGGTACAAAAATACGTCGGTTACCGAGAGAAACATTTACCCATTGCATTTACTTGACTTCACGATGACAATCGCTCGAGCACTGCGAGTGTCTTAAAAATCAGAGTTCCATCCTGAGAGTTTCAAAGTTCGTTTCCAACCGATATCACAAAGTACAGTTTCATATCGCGCCTCCCGTCTTGCGTCTGTCTCTTTTATTCGCGTTTCGATGGAGCAAAGAGCCGATGAAGAAGTACTTCGCGCGCGAACGCCGATACAAGAGCGCGATACGCTAGATTTTCTTTGGAAGGCGGCTTCCGGAAAGACGGGGCGGAAAACTTGTGTGTCGGGGATATAAATGATGGATGATGAAGGCGCGTAGCTAGATTTATCCTCGAGATTTGCATTATTATATCTAAGATATTGAACGACTCTGAGGACAATGTTGGAAGTAGGTTGCGGCCTGACAAGGTAAATGGCTTGTAATGGCGATATTACGACAGTTAGAGAGAGAGAGAGAGAGAGAGAGAGAGGAGGGGAAAAGCCTACGTTTTAAGGCTGCCATTGAGTAACCTCGTTGTCGCTAAAAACACTCTTCTCGAGATTAACGTGTTGAGACCGCGGGGCTTAAAATGGCCTCGTTAACTTTTGCGTTATTTTCGGTGAAACAATGAGATCTCCGAGATATATCGCGCCAGCGTTTATCCAGGCGCTTGACAAGAGACTCATGATAATGCACGTATCTCATTCCGGTTTTCGCGCTGTGAAACAACGACAATTTCGCCGCACGAGCGTTTACGAGCGTGCAATTAGCGCGCAACCACAAATACAGGACAAAAACATTTAACGTGTGAAACAGAAAAAGATATATACTGCATGCAAATGAAGTGCAATGTAGACAAGTAAGCTAGCAAATTTATTTTTGCGTGTAATTTAATAATTGGGGTCGCTTATTTAATGAAATAAAAATTTTATCCGTCAATGAACTATTTTTTTGACGATGCGCGATTTCATTACTTACTCATTGACAAGAGCAAAAGGCACGTCTATTTAAGAGCTGAGAGCCTCATTCCTGATAATGGAGCGAAATCGACGCGTGAAGGAGGCCTTCGATGTTCCTTTTGGGCCAGTATGAGGCCAGTTATAGTTTTGAATAACTATAGACATCGTCGTCGAGGTGAAGAATGCATGGTTGCGAGGGTCTAAGGGAGAAGGTTACTACCGAAATGGGACAGACATACGACGGCATTGTAGCGATGAGACCGCGCGCCATGTCGCGTATTTTATGCAGAGTGTATATATGCGCCGAGTCCCGCCAGAGGCGGGGGCTAGCTTGTCTATGCGTCGTAAGATTTCCTAGGGGATAAGACACACGATAGCGCCGACTTTAGGTATATCGACGTCATGAGCGAGATATCTCTCGCCTAGGAAGAGAGAGAGAGAGAGAGAGAAAGAGAGATAACAGATCTTAAATAACTCAAGTTAAACTTAAACATATTTATCACGGGAAGTTTAATTAATTGAGGTCTTCCTCGGGGAAAAGAAAAAATAATGTTACATATGAAATATTAAATATTACAAGCTTTAAATGTATATGAAATACACAGTTTTTTTTTATTGTAACGCATTCTACTTTTGTGCTGTGAAAATAATAGTCTTCCTTAATGATAAGCGATAATAAAATTCGGAGTTTTTTTTAAGTCACATATGTTCTGGATATGATTGCTTCTGGAAGAAAACTTGAGGACAAGAAGAAAAAGAATTTCTCTCGTACAGCTGTAGTCTTGCGGTCGCTTATCACACGCGGCTTTTTCTCATTTAATGATCCTCGGTTGCTTCACATCGGCATTTGCATGCGCGACAAGGAGAAAGGCGAAGTGCAAATTGGTCGCGTCAAGTATTTGCACGTGCCGTTGTGCACAGAGATGCCTAAAGTGTATAAAGTGCGGGCTGATGGAACAAGGAAACCTGATAATAAAGCCGGGATAATCGATCGTAATTAAAAGATCGTAATATTATCTGAAACGAAAGTTATGAGAGAAATTGCATTTATCGAGTATCACGAAGTAAAAATATCTCAATAAACTCCATTAGATCTCACATACATAACGATTATTGGACGAATCGCGCCATTTTTCCGATAATTGTTCCGGCTGAAATGAGAAATTCTCCCATTGAGCGCGGGAAAAGAGACAATGCACGCTCTACCGCGTGTGGAAGCGAGGAAGCCTTCCTCGCGATCCTTTCGTCTTATTCGCATTTATGAGAGACGCGGAATCGGATTTATATATACGCCGATAGAGTCTGTGCGCGCTCGCGCGCAGGATATTATTTCCAGAAACTTGGTTAAGCCGCAATCTCTCCGGTTGTTTCCCGCGCGCGGCAATCGCAGGAGGGTAGATTTTGGAGTTATATACTTTTCAAAGAGCACACGCCAAATCGGGCTTTTCAACCGCGATTACGGCGAACGCGAAAAACTTATACGTTATTACGATATCTATAATACGGAGAGAAGATAATAAGAAATTGAAAATCTTATCAAATAAAGGTCAAGAGTAATGCTTGTGTATACACGAGCGGGAAAAAGATCTTCTCGCGCTGATGGAAAACTTGGAAAACTGGGACGAAACGTGTGTGACTGGATGAAATATGAGATTTAAGACATCTTTGTTAGTTACATCATTTCCAGCTTTGCGAAAGCTCATTATTCTTGAAGCTCGCGTTACAGCGGGAACGGAAGATCATCTTTCGAACTGTCTACGCAATCTGCATAACGCATACTTGGGTCGATGATAAAAATACGCACGTGGCGATTCGTAGTTATTAGCGTTCGGGCAGCGTTACCATTTGGCCGACGGCCACCTTACCTGTACTTATTAGGGAGATGCTCTATTCGCGACGGCACGTGACGAGAGCCTCAAGGCGAGTATCTACGTATACGCGACGAATGGTCGGCGGTGACACGTGCGGGAACCGTGACCTGTCATCGGCGATCGCGAGATTCGTGCCAAACCAATATTTTTCGATCGAAGATGAATAGCTTTTGGATATACACCTCGCGGGAGAACGCCAATAGGAAGAGAATTATATTAGCGTCGTTGTTTATAAATATTTGACTCTCCGAACGGATACACGGTGTCTAATTTACGCGCGTTTTACGATGGAAAAAAAAAAAAAAGAAGAACCCAATCGATGTGGCGGCGGACGCGCGTTAGGTCTTGCCACACGCGAGTCGCGTTCGGTTCGGACGTGCATGTGTTTTTGTTGCTAACACATTGCGGTTTTCTATAACCGAGCATGACAGTGACGACTGCTGTCTAGCTCCCGATGGGAGATGAAATAACATATAGAATTACCGACGTTTAGAAATTGAGAAACGGTTTTGTTTTGCCCCTGCGGGTATAAACGAACGTCATGCCTGGTTTTATAGGCCCCGACAAACGGATGGTTCGACATATACATGACGAACGTTACGCTGCGGAATGTTTTTAGAACGCAGTATGTAGGATTATTATTTTATACCGTCGAGATCGCGTTTTTTTTTCTGCTTTTATTTCAGCAGTTTTATTATTCGTTGAAATACAATCGCGAGAGTTGGAGTTGGAAGAAACTTTACTAAATTAGTCGATATACATATACGAGGGGAATCATGATTGTGAGGGATTGTTGGTATAAAAAAAATAATAGTCTCTGTTATCGATCGAAAGGAGAACAGTCGCATAAAGGAATTCTTTTACCTCGCATTTTTAGCTTTTAATGGGGCATTACGGAGAAAACCAATTGAACGCTATAATTGTCTTGAAGCACATTTGTTTTTGTTCCCATTATAAACCTCAAATCCTCCGATATCGAAAGGCGATCGAGGGCGTGGCATAAAGATTCACTTCTAGGACGAATGATTGTCCATCCACGATGCGCGCTATGCGCACAAGAAAAGCCATTCAAGATCCGAGCCTTTCGACACACCAATCTTTTCGCCCCCGACGCGCTATCTCTGTCGGCATCATTACGTCATTATTCACGGGGATGATGCCGAAACGTTCGAGAAAGAGAGAAGGTAGAAGGACGAAAAACGACGTTCTCGTCGTAGATTTTGAGAAAAACTCGCGTCGGATAAAAACGAGTCGTGACATGGACGTGAAATCAATTAGAGTTCACCGCGACATTTTTTCTGATTGAGCGCGCTCCCGCGTCGTTATCGACGACGAGTTATCAAGTATATATTATTATGTCGCTCGAGTCTCATTCGAGAAGAGTTTCGAGAGAATCCGATTTTCTATCTATCTCTGCCGAAGTTCTATTGTAATAAGGCCTCCAGCTCGATGACCTATCGAAAGTCGGTCCATCGGAAAGAAGTAACTCGAAATATCAAGGTTTTTTTCAGTCTAGACTATTAAATAATACTTTAGATCGATATCGTAAATACAACCATCGACGCTTCAGGATTTTTAAGAAATATATAGTCTGCAATTTATCGATCGTGTAAAAAAAGGATAATGAATATAAAATATAGCGACAATGTGTATCTCTTGGACGGAGAACGGCGGAGGTGAGGGCCGATTTTATGTCGCGTCTATAAATCTTTATCTCGTACGTTGTATCTATGTGTATATTGGCCGCCGTCAATATTTTTACTACCTATTTAATATGTTGAACGCGTGGTCGGTCGCCTTTCACTCATGGTGCTCCTGCTCGTGCCAGGAATAGATTTTAAACGCCCGCGTTATCGCTCGGGCAATTTGTGTATTCCCGTTATTCGATTAAATTGCCGAATATACGGAAAGTGTCGTGAATATTCACGCAATAACGCATTTTCGGGTGGTGGCGAGAAGGGCGGGGAGGGAGGGAATTATTATTCGTCGACGCGAACGCAGCTGGGGCGTCACACATTGGTCCGTGCAGTACTAATTAACTGTTGCGTCGGCTTCAATTAATTACGATGAATACCTCGCGGTAAAGTGATATCGGTTACGTACGCTACGTCCATTGGATGGGTTTCGGCCAATCAGACAAAATATCGTTGAACGAACGAAGTTTGAAAACCTCCACGTGTGAATACGCGGCGTGTGGCGCGCTTTCAGCCTTACAACCGGATGATTATTTTCATATTTTTAAATGCACACGCATCGCGCGCAACAATGATATATGACGTTCCCGTTGTATCTTTCTCGAACGTAGAGAACAAAAAAGGAAGAAAATCCTGCGAAAAGCTTTTTCTTCCGAATACACATACGACATAACGCGAGAACATTTCATAAAAGGGGTGCGGAGATATATTTTATCGCGAGCGACACATTGTATGTATATATATTTCCCTGGATTTGAAAAAAAAATTCAATTAGCATGGCTCGATCGGAATCTTTCTCGCGAAAAAGCTTCCAGGTCACTCGGGGCAGAGGGGCGGGGAGGGGAGAGAGAGAGAGAGAGAGAGAGAGAGAGAGAAATATCCGCCGCGTCATCACCGCAACGCGGCCACTTGCCGCTTAACGGTTATCGCGATAAAGCGGCGACGGCGGGATAAATCGGAGCGTACTCTATCGCGCGGACAGCGGTTAATGCGCAACTGCCGCGCGTTTTACGAGCGCGACGTGGCGTAATCGCACCTGCGACCGAGAGGCGGATTTTGCCGCAACGATCCCCCGCGCATCGCTTTTTGCGGTCGATAGACACAACCACGGGGGCGTTTACGGCCGCGGACATTGCGCGACATTATATGTTCTTGTTCTCTCCGGGCGGACAAGCCGCGGACGGCGTCGTCGACGACGACAAGCATTAGCCGAGGATGCGATTAGCGCCGCGAAATCACTGCGTTTTCTTTTTACCGCCGACAGATCTAACCCGGGCAGAGATTGCCGAGGAGATTGGCGAGGACGAAGGCCTCGCCGACGAGGAAGGGAAAATACCAATCGCGTAATTTCGCTGTCCTCTTTTACGACGCATTTCTTAGCGTAGCGACGAGGATCTTTTACGACCGACGTAATGCCCGGGTACGACGTTACATCGCGCAAGAGATAAGACGCGGATGAAACGTAAATGAAATTCTAACGAAGGCTCGAGACTCGCGCGTATCCGCCAATGTTGATATCTTTTTACAGAGGGGCGGGGGTTTTCACGGCGAAATTGGTTTTGCTCGCTTCTCGCTTCTTCTTCGCTCCACGACGCTTCCATAACGACGGCCATCTTTTTTTCCCCCCCGTTGTACACGAGAGGTTTCGTATTCTTAATGCGTTGTGTGCATTTTCGCTCGGAACGCAGTTTTCCCAGAGCGCATTCTTTCGAAGAGAGAGACGAGGAATATCTTCAAATTAATCTCGCTTACGAATCACATTTCTCACTCTTATATATATATTTCACTCGGGTTTTATAAATCATTCCCAGAGCGTTTCTTTGTTGCTGCTACACTCATTCATACTTATTGCGATGTAACTCCTGTTGCACATCCACGTTCGTCTTCCGCTAATGTTATTTCTTACATAGGGCGGATTGTTACGCGCGGGAATAATGCGAGGGAGGGAAGGGGGAGCGGGAGGGGGTGAGGAAACTACCTCGACGAACTCGTTTAACTTTATACGTATAGGAAGCGCGGGATCGCGAACTTGGCCCGAACAAGTTTCTTACTCTTGGGGTACACAGCGCTGTTTGCGCGCGCCCCTCCCTCTTATCTATCCGGGAGAGACTCGTTAGGATGACGCACACCATGATATCGTCGTTGGGAAAAATTCGAATCACGCGGCCGGTACGATCGCATTATTTCGCGGTTGAAAGTTTCGTCGAATCCGACCTCGTTACCACTGACGTTAACTGTCACCGTCTTCGTGACAGCGCGCGAAACGTGTACATCCTCGATGGGAGAATCGTCCGGGTCGCTACCCGCGGAGAAGCGGCGTGTTGTCGAGAACTTTGTTTCGCGTTGTAACACAAGGATCGGGACGTTACAAGCGCTCGGAGCTCGAGCGAGAATTTTGCCGGAGTCTGACTTGGAAACGAGACTTTGCCTTTCAGCGCTCTTGTTTGACAGCGCGGTATATATTACGTCGTAGATAGCATATAATATTGAGACGAGAATGGAAAGACTTGTAAAGCGCAACGAGGTTCAAGAGAGAAGTTTTCGGGGGAAACTATCATTAGTTTCACGTGATTGCGGATCGAAACTTATGAACGAGTCCCAACGCGATTATAACGACCGGCTTAATTCAGCTGTATCACCATCGGGAATAGATATTTGGGATTAAACCGCGATCGCGTGCGCGGGATGTTTGTTAAGAGGATATCGCATTTTCTGCCGGCGAGAACTGCATTAGGATATTCGCAAATTAGAGGATAACGATTGAGAGAAAGAGAGAGAAAGAGAGAGAGAGAGAGAGTGAGAGAGAGAATAAACGCGCAATTTGTCCTATTCATTTATTTTATACTCGCTTCGATGAATTTTCCATTATCCGCGTGGTTCATCTATGGTACTTGATGACGCTCATATCGAGAGAGAAAGAGAGATGTTATCTCTTTTCCAGATGTTTATTACGCGTAAGATCAACTTTCGATCGCGGGACAAAAGTAGCGTCGAGTTTTTTCTCTTCTTTTCTATAAAACGCGAACAATAGTCGCATGACTGTATTTGATGGAAATTTAATTTGTTTAAGCTGCAACATAACCGCGTATAATCCACATACGAGATCTTTTTTCATTTTATTAAATCCACGTGCAATTCACTCGCGGGACTACTAGAATTAAGCAGCGATACGGCAGTGTCGTAGAATCGGCTGAATGGCCTTTCGCGGGCTTTACGGCTTAGGAGGAGATTAAACGGCCGTTTTTATCTTCGTAACCGACTCTGGGGTTTACCGCAACGCGCTGTCAATTAAATGCTTTCGCGTTTCCAACGCCGTGAAATCGTGACGTGTCGTTAATAAGGAATTAATAACGCCCGGTAGCTTCTCTCTCTCACGGATCGCCTTATAACGCACCTTGATATCGCTCAAATATTCCTTAATTTAAAAAAAAATGTTACATAATGTGCATATTAAATGCATTGAATAATTATATAATTAATGAATTTAAATTTATTTCTTAATTTTAATTTTATTTAGGTTCTATTAACTAAATTTATCAACTAAGAAATATATAAAATAAATAGTTACAATATATTCACATATTTATTTACTTATTTCTTTTGGTATAATTATTTAATTCGTCAATATTGTGGAATTCTTAGCAAATATTTTTTTTTTTTCTTATAACGTGATATCAAGCTGTGAAAAAATAATACAGTGAAAGGCGATGTAGATTCTTGGAGCGATTTCGCGCAGCAGTCGATACGATATTCTAGGATCATTGGCTGTAAACCGGAGCTCTGCCACAGCGTCGTTCGTGCTTCGCCGGATGAGTATCGTAAAATTCCGGAGTCCTATGTAGTTTCGCCGATAATAGCCGGAACTTGCGGGAGAGAACGTCTCCGGCGCGATTATTACCGCGTGCCCGCGATATTCTTGCTCGTTATTGTTACCACAACCTTGTCGGCGTTATCGGCTAAGAGCTTACGCGGGCGCACCTGCTGACATTACCGTTTCTCTCGGGGAGAAAGGGAGCGAGAATTATTGTGCTCGTGCATGTTTCGTAATGGGGGGAAGCTTGTATCGTCGTTGCGGTTTACACTCGCCCTAGCTTATGAATAGTAAATGCCTGAACAGTCATCGCGCCGTTTTCTAACGACGTTTTTACGCGAAATTTGCGAAGAGCTCACTAAAATGTTATGATTAACGAGATATCTCGGTTATTTTTAAATGTCGCTACGCTACATCTTCTAATTATTTTAGGTGCGCTAAATTATATTGATTTGCCGGCATCTTTAATATTATTACTGTACACATACAACGCACATATTTTTGAAAATCAATATTTTTCGTTATCGCATCATTTACCGCGACATATCGGACGGCATCGTCGGCAATTTTCGAGCGATGTGTCTTTCTATCGACATTTTGAAAAGAATATCCTTATACGAGGCTCAGTAGTGGGGTCAGGTCCGCTATACTTCTTCGGCAGGTAGCTTTATTATCCTGCAGGGCATAAATTTAGTTGCGTTAGGGTAGAGGGCAAAAGGGTATATCTCGGGTCACGCGTGTACCGCTTTCAATGGCAGGTGAAATATCGCCGCATTGGTGAAACTATCTTGGGCGAGAAAGAATGACTTTCGAAGGAGGGCAGTTTCTCGAAAAACGGAACATTTCTGTTTATCACGGCGCCCACTCCCGTCTTTACAACCGAGCGCATGTACAAGTGTGCGAGACGGAATATCAAATGCTTTTCTGCTTTTAATTATCGGAAATCGATCGATACTTGCCGCGCTAAATTAGGGAAACTACCGCTTCACGTTGGATGATGAGATTGGCTGCTTTGCTCTCGTCACGATGGATTTTCTCATAATTGATAGTGTCTGTCGTATGATTAATAATCTGGAGGTACCCTAGTAATTATATAGATTGTAGTTGTGCACGCCGTTCTTTTCGTATCTCGATTTACTTTTCGCGAAATAATCATTACTCGTTATATTTGTCTAGTGGAGAAAAAAAAAAAATCGAAAATCCTTCGCGACTTTATTTCGAATATCAACTCGAAACTCCTCCTTCCTCCTGATTCTCTTATCTTTGCATCGCAGTATCAAAGTTAATATCCGCCCTCAGTTATTATCGATTACGTTCAGTCACGTGATCTAATCACAGTGCATTGCTCGATTAGCGAATTAGCAGTAGTCTAAGAGAGCACTAGGAAGTAATCGCTTCCGCCTCTCTGCACACAACCTCGTCTCGTTTGTCCCCCTTCGTCCCGATGTCCCGTACCACCGTTCCCTCCCGCCGCCATCGATCAGCTGATCGTGCTCTCCGAGGTAGAACGCCGTAGATACCAGAAAAAGATAATTTATATGCCCAGGGTCGGTTGGCTTCCACACATCGAACGGCAGTTTCGGCTTTCGAAAAGATTACAACCGGTTTCTCCTCGTGATACGCATCGAAGGTTTTTCGGCAAAACGGATGCGATGCTAATACATGCTATTTACGAAGCGAAATTTCCAGTCGGCTGGGCCGTGTGTTTAGGTTTTAATTAGCCGCTCACCTTACCTATACGACTTGATTTGTTGATATACGATGTAGAAAAAATATTCAGGACAAGTTTTTTAACTTGATTTGTTGTCTCAATTATCGCGAGTTCGGAATATTTTGTGTACTTTGGTTTTTAACTCATTTCAAAGCTCGTAAACTACCGAGATATTTTTCTACAACAGTGTGATGTGTTCGAAAAAAATTTATGCGCGTACACATATATTTTATATCTGCGAGATATGTTAATACTTACACGGTTTCAATTCTTGAATATTAATGATAAAAATGATAATTTAGAGATAACATTTCATTTTTTTGTCTTTTATATTCATTACATCTGAGTAAAAGACGATTTGTCTCAGAAGTATGAGAAAAAGAGTCTTTTCTTATATAAATAAATAGAGATACAAATAAGAACGCTTGATCATGAAACAGATAACATCGAGAATTATGTTATTTGCCTTCAAGATGACAAGCTTTTTTTATTCGCAACGTTTCAGTTTCGCAGTAATTAATAGTTTAACGATGCAGGCATCACAAGAACTTTCGTAGATTTGTTGAGTACTTAGTTTTTTATTCACAGTTAGTTCAGTTTCTTTACGCACGGCCAACTGCAATTATTTTTCTAATTTTCACTTCTTGTCACTCGGTTGGCTGTCAATTTCTTTTAACGTTGAACGACAGAGAGGAATTACTGTTATTCTCGTATACGTGTTAACAGATAGAAGGCCGTCACATAAAATCCAAAATGCGAAATAAAATAATACTGTGCATAAGACAAAAATAATGTCTATAACATCTTTCTTAATCTTGTCCTTAGCTTAATATACGATATTCGATTTGAGAAATTTTTGTGTTAAAATGATTCACGTTTATAAATTAATCCAAATCGCAGCGAGTTAACGACATTTACATATAAAATTATCACATTTATGTCAGCAAAATTTCCATATATGTGTATTAAAGAAACATCCTCTAAGAGAGCTTTCTTATTATCTGAATTTAATATCTCGAGATCTTATCATCTCATTCAATATATTTTTCATGACGATAAAGACATTAAAATCTAGTCCTCTCCTCATATTTCTCTCTAAAAATTTGTTGCAAAGTATTGATCTTTTCTCTCTCTCTCTCTCTCTCTCTCTCTCTCTCTCTCGTGCGCATACCTGACCCATCATCTCCGACCTCGGTTTAACAGCCAAAAGATGACGCAAGTCAGACGTAAAGGGTTGACAGTAAAAATCGGATACTCGCTCGTTGCAATTAACGGTGGGAAAGGCGAAGATTTACTTGAACGACGTGTTATCCACTCCGGGAAGAGTCCTTCAAATTATTATTTTTTTAAGGAACGCAAAAAATAATATCTTTGAATGATACGGCGTTCGATTAGCGCGCTTGCAATACCGCGTTGCGCAATGCAATTATTGCCGCAAGGCACTCGTCACAGGTGGCATGACGCAACTAATATAAATAGCCACACTGCGGTTGGTATTCCGTTGCACACGTGAAAAATGTTGTCATCCCGCGAGAGAGTCGAAACACATTCGATTGTGCGATCCGGCGAAGCGCATCCCGAAACCGGATTCTTGCGTAATCGCGCGTCGCGACCTTGCCGCAAGAGGAATTCATTCTCCGTTCTTCGAATTTTCGTTAATTAAAAAGGTCGCCGTCTGGCCTTTTCGCAACGATTGACAGGCGTACGTAACCGCGATAAATTTTATCGTGACCTTTCGCGGCGGGATAACGAACGATCCTCTGCGCCGCTCGTGTATCGATTATGCGGGCGACGTGTGAAGCCGAATAATTGCGCGGCCGATAGGAAATGAAATAGTCAGAAACGTCGGCATGTGTGTGACTCTCTGATTAATTCCCCATCAATCATCGTGGAATGGCCCCGAAAATTTTGCTGCCGCGTGAGAGACACGCAATATGCGCGTTCCGAGTTATTTTAAGAAGCGCCGTGCGCTTTGACGCGTCGACAACGCGCCAGAAGGGAAGAGAGGCGAGCGATGTGATGTGGACTTTTTTCGAGGAAAAATCCTCGACGCTATTAACATTGAGCGTATATCCGATGACAAAACTGTTCTCGCCGTATCTAAATTGAATCTCGGAATTTTGCGCTCGTCCGACCTGGTTTATTCCACGCGACGCGAGCGAAATTGCTCGAAATTTCGTAGGTGTCGAACGTCTGAGCTTAAGGTTAAAAGAAAGGTCAAGAGGGTGTGTGTATGCACCCCCGCCGAAGTCGTTCAAGACAGGGACAAAGCCCATCCGCCGGTATCGATTTTGCAGCCGTTGTGCATGACTTTTATCTTTCGATTTTATTATCCTGGTGGAACGTAACGCTCGACGTAAATTAAATTCTCGATTTCTAATTGACAGTTACGTCTCGAGCTACTTTTTCCACCCCTTCTCCCGTTCCGTTTCCACCATTCGCTACGCAAGAGTTTGTCCTTCAAACGGCTAGCCAGACGGTCGTAAACCCCGATTCTTCGAAACCTAGCCGAGACTCCCTTCTTACCCAGGTCTCCCCTCGAGCTTTTTCGCCCCATACTTTCTATCCCTCGCTCTTTCGCTTTCCTCGCGCAGACGGCGGTACCCCACCCTCGAGGCCGTCCACCGGCGGCAGACGCTCGGTTGTGAGCAACAGGCCCTCTTATCGACCGTGCTTTGTGCGTGCGTCTCGTCTTTTCGACCCCCAGTTTCTTGTAGGTAGGGGTAAGAAAGGATAGGCGAGCGAAATCCAAACGTCTATCTCGTGATAGTATTATCACTTTTAGTTCTTAGAACGATGGAACATGCAAACAGACGGCATAAAGTGTAATATTCTGCTTGGTGTTTTGGCGATTCGGATATTTATTTATTAATATTAAAGAAATTTATAAACATCTTGAGAGACGCTGACATAAAAGATAAGAATTCTCGATTAACTGATAAAATCAGAATTATGTTTCATAAACACAAATATATAAATACTTTAATCCTTATTTTATACGTACAAGAAAATGGAGATCATAAAATATGAACACTTGAGAATAAAATCGCTTGATATTCGTGAAAATATAAACTGCTCTCTTTTCATTACATCAAGAAAAATCTGAATATATTGGGAGAAATCTAAATATTCTTGGACATTATGCATAATGCTAAAATAATATATTTTTTGAAAGTATAAAATTCTTTTTGAAATTAAATATATTACTATAAATGAATAAAATTATATCAAAGCAAGAGCATAAAATCCAGTTCTTTTGCATATACAAAGATATTATATAATTTTCGTGGAACCACTTTTGACGTTGCCCTCAATTTTATATATTCACATAGTCGTAATAAAAATATTTTTTAAATCACAGTTTTCACAACATTGCTAAATCCTATAAGAATCGTCCCAGATATTAAATCTTTTTTTTTTTTTTTAATTATGTTAATATGAACGAATTATAGATGTAAGCTAATGTTACAAATAAGCATGAGACAGATTCGCTAAAGATTAATATGGGAGAGATCTTTCAGCAAATCTTTTTACCAAGCGTTATCTCTCTCGTTCTCCATTTCTTTCCTCAGAATCTGACGACGGGATCGGGCGGGGTTGTATGTATCACGATACAAATCGCAGACAGGCGGAGGAAATTAAGCGTGGTCCAACAAAGAAACGCGCCGGATATTAGCTACTAGCAAACGCTCTTGAGCGTTGCAAAGTGAGAGGAGCAGGCACAGACGGACGGACGGACGGACGGACGGATCGTATCTATTATGGGAGGGGAAAAAAAAAGAGGACCTAATTTACTCGCGGTTGAACAAACAATGTAAATTCAGCCTTTCTTTCTAGCGAATTTTAGTTTCTCACCGACGTGGCTCGTATCATGGTGTCTAAGCAGTCGTACCTTTTTACCGCTCTCGCCATAGCAGAATTCTCGTTTCTCGTGCGCGCTAAAGCCAATTTGGAATTTTCCCGGCGCAGCGAGATGTGCGCGCATACTTCGCTAACATTCGCTCCGTTTTATGCAAATCGCTGACGAGAGCAGTCGAGTCGAGTTAACGTGGTTTTTGATCCGCGATTCTGTTATGATACAAGCTACGTATAAATTCTCTCTCTGTATGCGGATTTATTTAGATATTTCCAATCTCAAATACATCATAATACATATGTTTTACAAAATCATTTACAGACAGAGAGAGGGTCTTTCAACAAAAAATTCTACTCTCCATTTTTCCACAAGCTTCTTTCGCATATTTTATTTTATAAAATTCCGGTTCGAAAACATCTTACGAAGATTGCTGTTGTTTTCTTTGATCAACAGAGCCTCTTATCGATCACTCGTTGTGCGTAAGCCATTCCTCGTCCTAAGTCGCTTGTTGCTTTGTTCCCTTCATATTATACATAGTTTGTAAAGTTGAGTTGAGCTTCTCGCCCCATTTTAATCCTCCTCAATTCGCGGCTAGGCTCAAGGCAGATTTAAGTGCGAATTAAAGTTAAACACGAATTTGCTTTTCATTCTACGCACGGGTTTTTTCGTCACGCAACTTTTTATCCTTTTTAATCACAATATAGGGCGAGTTGAGTTATTATTTATCCGCTTTGTGTATCACGAAGATATGTAGTTGAATAAATAATTTCCATCATACTTTCGGTGGAATCTTGCTCAAAGACATGTCGCATCACATCAAATTGCATTTTACATTATGGTAGTTTAATCATTTATTCATATCCACGTTTAAAGATACGCGAAAGATCAGTTACTTTGAACTACTCTCTCTCTCTCTCTCTCTCTCTCTCTCTCTCTCTCTCTATATATATATATATATATATATATATATATATATATATAGACTCTGGAGTGCCTATATAATTTCATGAAAGCATCAATGTGATTACTTCCCTTTGTAAGGGATCCTTCCAAGTTCCTTCGTCCCTACATGAGCGTAAAACAGCCCCGTACTTTCTGAGATTATGATTCCTTAGGTCGACAACCTCGCGCACAACCTCGTACGAAACGTCGCGAAGTACAATATTTATGATGGAGATTATCTCTAGCGTCCTTCTCTCTCTTTCTCTCCCTCTTCCGTCTGTCTAATTTACGAAAGACCCGGATTACCACCGTTAATCTGTGCGAAGCCGCGCGTTTCCGCGATCGCTTATCAGCTTTATCCTGCAATATTATCGCGAGCGTTTCGGGAGCGGCCCGGCCCGGCCCTCATGGCCGAGCTCACGAAATTCTTAGGCGAGGTCGATCGAAATCACCTCCCGCGACGTATAGTCCTGGTTTCGTTTGCCTTTACTCGAGGATCGGTTATACTGCAGCCAGGTCGAAACGACGCCCGCGTAGTTTCCGACTTTGTACACACACTTGGTGTGCACGGGAAATCACAATCGACTTCCAGATTTTACAATCGATAAACTGAAAATCAAATAAGAAATAAAATTTGTTTTATTAAAAAAAAAAAAAATGGGGGAGACTCGCGCGCGAGAGAAAGTCAATCTCGATATATAGATTCCGTCTCTCGAGATTTACGTTGATGATTTTATCGTAGAGACACCGTATATGAGCGCATTACATACACACATACATACACCATACATACATAAAGGGTCGTGCATCCTCACGGTCGCGGCTCGCCGAGTTCGGACGAGTTTGCCTTCCGGGTGCATTATCGAATATGTACTTTCGAGAGAGAGAGAGAGAGAGAGAGAGAGAGAGAGAGAACCGCCGGAGTTTCGGAGCTCAGGCTGGTCATGATATTTCGCGGTTATCACGCGAAAAAATATACTCGACTCGCGAATTTCTCGCGCGAGCCGGCAACATTCTTTCACGCCGCTTTAAGGTTCGTTGCTGTCCTTCGAGATGCATCGTAACCGCGATAGGAAGAAAGATAAAATGTCGTCGGAAGCACGAGTTGTTAGAAAGGTTGTGACTTGAAAAAGTTATTGCTTAAGAAAAATAGAAATTTTTCAAACGAATGCGCGATTTTTTCTTTTAGAGAGAGATTGTTCTTTTCAAGGCAGAAAATTTGTGCCATGTTATCTCGAATATAAAAATTATACACGTGTGTGATGCGGTACGTATTTTGCAACATTTTGAAAATTTGTAAGGCGATCTCTTTGAACGCATAGTCCGCTTAACCCACAACAAACTTTATATGGCGCGCTTGCAAATGTACACGATAGTTCGAAAAATAATTGTGCGAGGGGCGGCACATTTAAAGTTTTTAATTAGTACAAACCGCCAGAGGTTTAATTACGAAATGTGCGCAATGGTAAAACGGAGTACTTAAGTATACTACTTTATGGAACGCGCGCGGAACAATAAACCTACTAAATTACAGCGGCAAACGTAGCAAAGTAGTAACAGCTATTAAAACTTCAGTCAGACGATGCATAATGAAGTTCCCGAAGCTGCGAAACTTGCGAGGCTTAACTACCATTGTTAGGTAGTGGATCTTATATTGTTTCAGCAACGATTAACTCTCTTTATCTCTCTCTCTCTCTCTCTCTCTCTCTCCGTCTCGATGTTGAAGAGCCCTGATAACATTGATAAAATTAATTCACCAACAACGCACATAAGAGTCTCGTCATTATCGAAATTGAATCAACGATTTAACCACCGTTATTATATCGAAGGAGGCATATTCTTTCGGATTTGACATGCCAGTAGAATCAGGTGAGACTCAAACTATCGTTGGCGAAATAAAATTTACCCCCGTCTATGCGAGAGGAGGAGAGTGGATGACGATAAGCCACGAGTAGCGCTCGCGAGGGTCTGTTACTCGCAAAAACGGGGACAGGATAAAAAAAAAAAAAAAAATTTTTCAACTGCAATTGCGCGCGCCGAGGAGACATGACTAATATACACCGCGGCACGTAAAAGACGCGAGGGAGAAGGAGGGGAGGTATGATGCGTGCTCGCGCGTAATTCTTCTTCCTGTCCGCGAGGTGAATACATGGAGGTCGCGCGGTGGAAGAGGGAGGAGAGATATAATAACCGCGAAGGACGAGAGATATGCTTCCCTCTAGTCTAGATCTTCACATAATTTCCAGTTATAATTAAACATTCATTACGTCGTTAATGACAGGCACGACAGCGGCCTTTCAACTTTAGTTAAAAATACGATGCCTCGGCCTTTTTCCCACACATAATCGACGTAATTAGCGTCGCCGAAGTACGACGTTATTTATTTTTTCTTTCTTTTTTCTTTTTTTTTTTCTTTTTGTGTTTCTCTTCAATGCTGCAATTCTGAAGGGAGGACTTTACCGCATAGATCGAAAACGCGCGTATAGAACGGTTGGCCTAATTAATAACGTATATGTACCCTTTTTACTTCGCAGTCGAACGCAGTTGATATATTCGTGAAAAATGTATATAGGTGAGAAGGGTACTCGTAT
This sequence comes from Cataglyphis hispanica, assembly GCF_021464435.1. Classification (NCBI taxonomy): domain Eukaryota; kingdom Metazoa; phylum Arthropoda; class Insecta; order Hymenoptera; family Formicidae; genus Cataglyphis; species Cataglyphis hispanica. Next base: position 5,634,649 of record NC_065963.1, read on the forward strand.
GACTATGAAGCACGTAGGCAACTGATATTGCGAAAGTTTTTAATTGCCGATATTTCTCTTGTTTTTTTCCTTCTTTTTCTGATTTTTTCCCGCATCTCCCTCATCCTTTCCGTTCACCGCCGATCTCTCCGGCTTTATTTATTCTACTCGCGAAGATCGCGCGGCTAGAGGGAAAGATCTCTTTGTCTCTCTTCTTTTTTCTACGAATAAGGGTATCCCGGAACGCGTACTCTTGCGTGCAAACCGCATCGGGAAATTAATTAAAGTGTTTCGCCCGCGGTGCATCCGCGAGGCGAGAAGGCAAGAGGAGAGAAACGGATGAGGGGCGATAGCGCGAGAAGATGAGACGCGAAGAGGAAGCGAGATCATATCGAGCGTATTGTCGTGGCGTAATTATATTTGCCGTTAATGACGGATACTTTGATAGATTCGCGGTCGCTTTTTCTTCGTCACGAGCAAAGCTCGACGGGGCGAGTAATCGCGCGGATTTCGGATTCACGCATCTAAATTCCTCCAGTTTCTCTCCTCTTGTTACTTACACCGGTGCGGTGATTGATCGTTGCAACTAACTCTCTCCGCGAGATATTGAATTAAATGCATATTACTTGACCACGCGGCGCACACTCCGGTCGACCCTGGAACGTCCCACACACAGGAACAAGCGCCTTCCCGGCGTCCTCGTTATTCCGAGTGCACGGCGGTTAACGTCGGTGTGCATACCTATCTACCTACCGACGACGTTAATTAATGCACCGGCGTTTCACCCCCGGTACATTCACGGCAACCGTCGACATTGAGTGCACACCGATGCGTTGCGGTGCCTGTCACATTATAATAGCTCGGAGAGAAATGTGTCCTCTCTCTCTCTTATCTGTCTTGTCCGCTTACATGGACAGAAGATGCCGATGGTTCCTCGAGAAATTCTCCGTCCCTTTTAACTATTATATCGAAAAGAAGCCAGGTATTCGTATGGGATATTATGGGAATTAAAGGAAAAAACGATTTTATTAATTGATTAAAGTGAATTAATTATATCGGAATTAATCCTGAGGAGTTCTTCATAAAGATAAAATAATTAGAAGAATTTTGCACACATAAATAATTTTATAAAAAGCCATACATTTTTTTTTTTTTTCTAATAACGAAGAATTTTTTTCACTCTCAAAAGATTTCTGCTCGTTCTTTTATTTCGTACTCTCGGCTTTTCATTCGTCGTACAAGTGTGCCTGTCTCGGTGCTCTTGGGAGAGCAAGATCGAGCGGCGTGGCAGCCTGCATAGCGAATACGAGAAATATGTTCCGCGCGGAATGGAAGTCGAGGAAATGTGAAGGGATGCCGCCGCCGCGCTCTGAGTTTTGTTAAAAATAAGAGCTCGAGGGACATGCAGAAATGGGAAATTATTCCGACGTCGCTGTGATATTTCAGCAGCTGATGCAGGAGGGCGAGCCGCGAGAATACCCGCGTTTCCGGATATTGTGCGATACTAAATTTATATGTACGCTGATGTGCTATATGACCCGTTGCATTCCGCGTTGCAATAACGACGAGAAATGATTTCTTTGCGCCTAAGTTACTCTGCGCGTCCCGTCAAAACATCTCGATCTAAATTATATTATTCGATAATATTTTAAAGTAATATTTCACATTTTTTTTTTGCGTATTGTGACTCGCGTATACATACATATTGTATATTAATTGCCAGCCAATTCAATCGAATGGAGAAATTAAGGACAATCAATCGCACTGGTGGATTGCGCGTCTCGAGATTACTGTACTAAGGTACGAGAAGAGGCAATTAATATTTTCTACGGCACTGCTTTCACTTTAATCCTAGCTTCTAGATACGCCGTTGGGTGTGTGTCCAGAACAGTTGTACGAATCGTATATGCCGCGGAATATACGGGATATTGGCACGCAATCCAACCCTTCTTTGCTCTATCCCTTCCCTTCCTCTCCTCGACTTTCTCGCGAGGGAGATAGAGGGGTGCGCGAAAGGAGAGTGCAGAGACCGATCAAAAGGACATCGCGTGTCGCCCGATCGTTCCGTTCTCTCCCCATTCGTGCCACTTTTTTTTTCTCGTTATTCGCATTTCAATTAACCTTGTTGTTCTTCTATCGCTTTTTTTTGTCACATGTGTCATCGCGTCCGATGTTTACATACTTGTCGCATTGTCCACATTTCGTTCACGTTGGGTGGGACCTGCCATTTTGACATCTTTTTTTTTTCGGCAAATTTTGACGATGGAAAAATTTAATGCTTCTTTTCCCTTACATGTTCCGTGCGTTAAAGGTTAATATATGTTATATTTCCAAGAAGGGTTGCTCGCTGTTGATCAGGGTGTTGCGTGTCGGGCGTTCATTACGCCACGCGTGTCACATCACTCTTTTTTTTAATCCCAGTATAATTTAATTAAAGCCGCGAGTACTCACTTATAATTTTTTTTTTTTTTTCTTTCTTTTATATTCAGGCGTGCTCTCCTCTCGGAATTCATCCCGATCCTATTACGCACGATTTACCGCACATCGTGCGTTACTCGAGCAAAAAGGTTTCCGCCTTATCGTCAATCTCTCGGAAGAACAAATGATTTTTGCCGTAATGGCTCGCGCAGTTACAACAAACTTTCTCACGTATCGTCGACTCGCATTGAAGTGGAAATGTCTGATTGCGCGAAGACACGCGAAGTTTAACATCTTGTTCGATCCACGGAACGCGTACGAGCGCCGACATGTGTTCTTCCGTTATGAAGGGGAATCGATAGAGACGTTTAAACGATGCGCAGACAATACGATAGCGGATTCTTCCGTAAGAAAACGCGTTGGAAAAATAGTTTTAGATGTAAAATTTCGAAGATTAGAATTTCATGTACATGCAATTATTTTGGCGCGAAATGTAAAATTGAAAAATTCTCTTAGCGAGAGAAACTTCGCGAAATATATTGCAGCAGGCAGCGAACGGTTGAATAAGTTAACCTGCACCAGACGTGAAGATATATCATCTTTGTATCTTCCGGCCTGATGCAACGCGACTCTGTCTATATCGAACGTACTTTATACATGTGGGCGATTCTCTAAAGCCACTCGAAGAGAGGGATCCTTCGGCCGTTTGCGAAATATTTATGGCAGCCGGGTATTATACTACCAACATTTTGTTTTTGCATATTTTATGAGCCTGTGCGAGAGATGGCTTAAGAACCGGCAAACGTTTACAATGCGAAATATTTAGACTTGCGAAAAAGCGGTTTTCTTTACAAATCAATGATTATAAATCATATTTGTCAACACGTGTATTAACGTGAAACTTTTAAATCTTACATATATATATATATATATATATAGCTGAACAAATCCCAGAGACCAGGATATACCTGTTCGTTCGCAATCTGCTTCCATGACCAATCGCAATTTAACTTATTGATCGTGTTAGGAAAGTTTCACTCGTCTTGTGTGCGCATTTAGCGTACACGTCGACTCGATTCGAATTTGCGAATGCAGGGTACATCTCGAATCGTAAAGCGCGGTGATTATATCGCTTTGCGGAATTTAGTTTGTCACTTCGAGAGAGAGTGAAAGGGGGAGACAGAGAGAGAGAGAGAGAGAGAGAGAGGCCACGTTTCTCTCCGCAAACTAGATGCGCGCTGAAATTCTGTGCGCGCATTTGACGGAGGAGTCACATCACGGGATGTCGAGTTTCAGTTTTCGTCGGCGACATCCCGTCGGAAGTCAGGATGAGAATAAATTAGCGCTGACTTGCAGATTGCGTCACGTCGGCATGTACAATGGAAGGACGCGACACGACAGTGGTGATTTTTTTCTCTCTCTCTCTCTCTCTCTCTCTCTCTCTCTCTTCTCTCGACGTTGTGCTCGTATTGATAAAACAGTTTCAGTTTTATACCCGGCATGGCGACTCGCGAAAGGTCAAACTGTCCAGAAGAGAGAGACTTATGTATACCGTGGAGCGAATAAAAAGTATTCGCATATTTTACAGCGCGACGTTATGTTTTGTCACTCGTTATTTTGCGAATCATCAATTCTTTTGGTGCAGTCGCGGAGAATATCTCGGGGCGATGCTTTAAAAATTAACGATCGTCGAACATATTTGTTGAATACTTTGAAGCGTAGGATATTATTACGCGAAGATGATAGTGTCTTTTACTTGGTACGCTGTATTTTATGAAATTTTACTTTGAATTATTTCCTAGACGAGGGAGATGTTAATTTATATACCTTGCGACGAAAGACTCTTTTACTTTGCCGGACGTCGGAGCGTAAATTTTGCTCATAAGAACAAAGACGTTTTGCGCGGCAAAATATTACGGTGATGATCAAAATCCGGTATATGCAAAAGGACAACGGGCCTCCGCGAAGCGCCTAATCTTCTCTCGTACGTGCATTAATATTTCAGGCCGTAATTTTCGCGATAAATTATGGGGATAATCAAAGCGAGCAATCTAACAACTAAACTTAGATTATAATTACCGCGACGACAATTCGATGAACCGTAAATGGCGACGGTAAATGATCGCGTGCCACTAGACAAATTGTAGTTTGTTTTAGTTACAGAGAGGGAGTTTTCGAGGGAATATAACGCACACTCGGGATAATTTATTACCATATTATATTTCTTAGAAATAAAAATATCTTATGAAATGTACAAGGTACTTTAAATGAAATTACAACTTTTATTGCCGCTTTGTATAATTGCTTTTGTAGCGAGTACAACTACAAATTGATCCACGAGGTCTGCGATCAATTCGGAATTCCTCGATCAATGAAAATCGAATAAAGTATAAGATGTTTGCGAAGATTATTGGCTCTTTCGTTCAAATTCATTTTTCCATTCTGGCGTAACGGACTCCAAATTGATCAAAGAGTCTACGGATGAAACGTAGATAACACCTGGTGAATGTAATGGCCGTGAAAAATTTCGGTGTAATCGCGGAATGCGCCCATCGGGAGTAATGCTTTAACACGTTCGCGGTATTTACTATTGGATAGAGAAAGATGGGAAGAGAGAGAGAGAGAGAGAGAGAGAGGGACGAGGAAAACAACGCGGAGAAGAGGAAGAGAGAGAGGGAAAAGCGTCCATTAGAAAATGAGGCATCCCGAGCTTAACGAAGTCGCGACTATAATGCTTCCACACCCGCTCGTTCCCACGCTCGCTTTGCCTCGAATTACTCTCCCGGATTTGGAGAATAAAAGGGGGATGCAAAGACAACCGCGTTACGCGCACCGCCCGCGCCTTTTCTCGTCACGCCGTCTCGCGTTTAATCTAATGTCGCCGCGCAGGACACGAGGATAATTGCTTCTCCGCGAATTACTCGCGTCTGGATAAATTCTCTTCTCTCCGAAATGCCCCCTTTACCGCTCTTCCCGCTTCTATATATTTCGCAGTGTGTCTTCATCATAAATATGCGCCCGACATTCGTTACGATTCTTTAAAGTAAAAATTGCCTGGCTTTTAGCACGATTGCGGCACATATTTCTTTCTCGCGCGATACACTTCTAAACGTCAGTGCTTTTACGCATCGATATGCCTCGACATTAATATTTATATCCTTTTAATATTATTGGGTTATATGTGTATATAGCTATCGCGGTGTCGAGCTTCTTTGTGATAAAGATTAACGATTGCTCGGTTATAGTCCGACGCAGCGGTAAATGATAAATCTTTGTCAGGCCAATGGCAATTATTGTGCTACTGTTGTCGATGGAACAGTCGTTTTACCCGGAGCGACTATTAATTAACGCGGCTCGATGATACCCGACACAAATATCTCTTTTTTTTTCGCGCCGCTGAAAAATTGAACCCGCAAATTCCTTTCGCGTGAAGTTTCACGGTTACAATGTTTTACAATGGTGTAAAAATTAATATCGCCTTATATATTTACGCATATGACGTGGAATTTGTTTATACATGGACGCTAAGCGTTGAATCAATCAACGGCTACAGCGTCACGAATCATTAATTAAGCCCGTTACTCGTTATGCATGAGTACCTTGAAATATGCATATAGATATTAACGGAGGACGCATTCACGTGGTTAACAATATGATCCATTGCCGTGATAATCGACTTGATAATAACGTCGTTCAATAATTCCAAAGTCAAACCTCGTTTCCCCAATTCCGCACGATCTTTGGCATTGAATGCGGGAAATGTCAATCTGGAAATTACATTATATATCGAGATGCGATAATAACACATAAACACTAACGAACCGGTACTAAACGCTAACTCCATATAGTTGTCAATAAAAGGTCGATCGTAATGCAACGCGCATTCGCATCTGGTATTAATTGAATCCAATAGAATTACATCGCACGAGTCAAAGTCGCACTCGGTCAAGGCGGCGCGGCGTTGAAAGAAGTTTCTGGGTGACGGCTTCATTCAAGGGTGATCAAAGTAGCACGCGGTCATTTTGCTAAAAACAATCGTTATTTTTATTAATTAGCGTAGTATTAATAAGTCCAAGAACTCAGTCGTTTTTTTTTTCTTCGTTTAACTCTAAGCGAATGACGCCTCGAATCAGATCGGAATCAGACTTTACGATCTTTCAAAAGTCGAATATATAGATATGATATCTCTTACGAGAAAACATATTTATGTTTAATATAATACAGCAGTGTCGTCAATAGAGTCGAACTCAATGTCGAAAATATGGCCGCTTTTTCATTTTTTTTTGACGAATCGCTCGGGATATAAGCCGTATAGCCGATAAGCGTAGCAATTTGGTTGAACGCGTAGAAATGGCGGCTGCGGAAATTAATGAAAAATTCGTGGCGTCGCGGCGAGGACACAAAAGCCGGGGGACTCCCGTTAATGACTCGGAAGTGTATTACCTCCGCCTGTCTCCCGTTCGCGGGACGCGTGTACAAACGCCTAGATTGAGTCCCGGCCGCGGCTCAAATGTAAATCCTAGAATGGAGGCTTTCTCAATTATATCGTCGGTGATGGATGAATCCCGCAACGGGTGTCCCGTTTTCTTCGGAAGAACGGAAAGCGACGCTTTCGTCCCTGCCTTTTGTCGCCGCCTCGGGCCCGGGCTTTATTCATAAATACGTATCGCGACGGAACGTTTGCGAGGAATGACGGTCGCTTTATCCCGGAAATCGTCTCCTCTTCGAGACGAGTCGATAAATATAGCGACCGCGTGATACAGTTGACTTCTTGTTACATCGTTATTACACCACCGTCGAGTTTTTTTTTCCCGCGAAACTTGATTTCGCAGAAATCAATTCTTCGCGATGAATATCTTAGCGTGAATTTTAAACGGGCGTCTGTCTGGAATTTCCGTCGAACGAAAGTCGGATTCGCCGAGAAGAGATTTATCAGCTAAAATGTGACGTAATAATGGCGGTTTTGCAGAATCTAACGGAGGGGAGAAACTTGGTAGCGCGATGTTAAGCAGTTATTCGTCATCCTTTCCATCTCTCACATGGAGAAAAGAAGTGTTCAACCTGCCAACCATGTAGTTGTACACGCACACACACACACACACACACACACACACACACACACATACACACACATGCGCATACACAAATGAGAAGCGGCGCAGTCACGTGCCGTGGAAACTGGATCTCTTGGGTCTTGTTTGCCGCGTTTTCCAGCTATTTTGAGGGAGATGAATCGCGGCGAGGATACTAAACCAATTCCGCGGGCAAAGAGCGTGACGCGAAAGAGCATCTTAGATGAACATAAATTACTTCCGTCTTTCGAGGCGTCGTCCGTTTTTTTTATTCTCTCACGTGTTGGAATACATTTCGCGATATCGCGATTGCTCGGGATCGCTTTGCGACTCGCAAGATCACATATAAGTCTCTTATCGCATATAAATTTGCTCGGACCTTTTCTCGAGACATTTCCGGCCGGCGATGGTTATGGTGGAAGGATATCGCCAGGGGGGAGAGAAAGAGCCGCAATGCAGGCAAGGGCGTTGTCAGGGACGACCCTAGCGACCCTAAAGGCCTCATTCGCACTGAATTTGCGGCGATCCGTTTGCGCAACGATACCCGTGCGTCCGATCGGTCTTTCGATCCTCGATTCCATTTGCCGGCCACGCCGACATAACTCGACTTTCATCAGCGTGTGTGAACGTCGTATCCCAGCGTCGTTTCTCGGCCGTACCGATCACGATAAATTTCAGAGGGGATCCGATTGATAGATGCGGTGAATCAGTGATATCGTGACGAGAGAGAAATGTTTGAGTCGCGTTTTAATAATACGCGCGGATTTATGGAATTTTTGCTATTGTGTTCTGCTGTTTCTTCCATGAAATCTCTCGCGTTATTTTTCCTATTTGAAAACTCGTAATCTCGGTGACGGCATTACGGATTGCTAATTGGACGTGCGACGTAATCCCGTTAATTTCTCATTATGTAAATGGCGAGACATGCGATTGCGTAATTGTATTAACCCCCAGTTGAACTGCATCTACACTTGAGAGGAGGAGGAGGAGGAGGGGGAAAATTGGGGGGAGGGGGCCGGAGATACACTCGGGTTTCGCGGATTGTAGAATTCTTTCACGTACTCCATAAGTCTCTTCGTTTTAACTGCACTTTCTGCAATTACCTACGTACAATCTTTTTGCTTCTCCATTTCTTTCTTTACGAGCCCAGAGTATTAGCCTTGTTTCGTTTTGAATGCAGAAAGCGTAGGAAAGTGGAGCGCTGAAAGCGGAGCGCACCTCACGTTCGTCGTTTAATTTAATTACCGGGACTAAATTATATATACGTTTCTAACGTAAGCAAGGTGAACACAAAACAGCTACTTAATTAGGCATCATCTGACTCTCTCTCTCTCTCTCTCTCTCTCTCTCTCTCTCTCTCTCTTTCGCACTCTCTTTGGCGTGCGCGAAGTCTCAAGAGTTACGGGCGTACGTTTGCGTTAGTGTTCGTGTAATACTCGATTAAGATTTGTAAATCCCCGATTGGTCGATTGATTATCCTTCCGTTTGTCCCGCCTGTACTTTCGCGAATCGAGTAATTACGGAACGAGAGGAGGGAGACAGAGAGGGAGTGCGTTAGGAGTGCGCGAATTATCAAGTGCGCCAAATCAAGCTCTCTCTCTGGACTCTCTCTGGTGGACCGCTCTCTGTATTTACTCGTCCCATTAACGCCGGATTAGTATGTAGAACGTAAACGCGTCCGTAAAATAGAGACGAGTTAACCGGATTGATTACCATAAATCGATGCATCCGAAGCTTTTGGCGCGTTTGCCCGCTCGCATTTGCGGCAACATTCGGATGCACAATGGCCGATGATGCTTTGTTCGTGTCCATTGTGTTCGACGGGCATCCCGCGTGCAGAGCCGTTGGATCCATCGCGATCCATCTTACGTGGACTCGGACGATGTGTAGAAAATTAAGGCCGCGTCAGAGGGCCGCGCGTCATCTTATTGTTAATCCCATATCATGAATGGAAGATGTACGGAATAATAAACGAGGTGTTTGTTCTTACAGGTCGATCTGAAGCCGTTACGGGAGGCAACGGTCGCGGTACCCGCGCCAAAGATCACCGAGAAGCGAAAAGCCGAAGACGCCGACGCTAGCAAGGATCTGAAGAAGGTAAGCGTAGCCTTGTTTGCGCTCGTGTTTGACGAGCCATTTAATAGATTACAGTGCAGCCGAGTACTAGAGGCGGTTGCGTTGAAATTAGGAGACGAGAAACTCTTCTCGCGCTTCGAGGACAATATTGAGTTACAAGTTATTCGGCGCTTTCAAGTCTCCTCCTCTGGGAACTTGAATTAATTCGAAGAAGAGAAGATTGATTATCTCTTCCTCTCGTCTACGTAATCGATTTTTTCAGCGAATTTCGATCGCAAGCATTCGATACTCCTATTATTGATGCGCGTGTGTATTCCGCGTTATCTAGGATTATTAACGCAATTAACGCGCTTATATCGGATAGAACCGATATCTGCCTATCTACTTCGATTCGGCGTCCATTTTCGTGCCCTCGTAACTCATGTGGAGGGTCGGCGGCGCGGGGGAGTTAGGAACAGATTACCGTGCATGTGTGCTGTATTCGCCTACCATCTACCATCCACCACCGTCTGCTCCTCGTCGTCCTCTCCTCGTCGATATTCGACGCGCCGTGGCGTCAGCCGCGAGGCACGGCTTCATTAATCTGCTCGGCGCGCGCGGAAGCGCCCGCTCATTAACGAAATAAACGTTGCCGAGAGGCGGCGAGTACCGGGATCGTCGCGCTTTGAGAAACCCGAGTTGTCGGCATCACTGTTGCTGACAAGTCGCCGTCGGCCTTTGACGTTTAGCTTTCGCGTGGGTTACGAGAGTTAACGATGTTGCGCCGATAGTCGCCGTGACGGAGTTAACCCGTCCTTGGTATAAAAAAGATTGTTTTTACCTCGGTATCTCTCGTCGGAATCATCTTCAGCTCGTATATTATTTGTATAATTTTTTTTTTTTTTTTTGCCGAGAGGCGTTATGCAATCTCTTTCTGTTTCTTGTTTTTTCCTCTTTCTTTTTTTGATGGATTACTTCGTAGAATGCGCCGATTACTTCATTTGTTTTCGTTCGTTGATGCGGGTATTCGCTGAAGCGATCGAGCAGATATTTCTTCGACTGGCTGTATAATGAGAAACGTCACGGATAAAAATAAAATTGAAATTAATTTATTCGCGACGCGGATCTTGCAGAAGAGATGCGCATTTACTCCGCGATCCTTCTACAATAATTTCCCCGCGATAATCCACGATTATCGTCAGTTGTACGTTGTTTATATTTTTTTTTTTTTTGTCTTCCTCTTATCCTCTCGTTCTTGAGAGCACAGTAGTTTACAGTTCGCTACGAGTTAAGCTAAGATAGCCAGGAAATTAATTGCCCAAGGCGCTTGAGAACCTCGAGCAACTACTCTGGTCGAGCAATGGCTCCGTTAATCCACCATTGATCTAAGTAAATCCGAAGCTGCTACGCGCGCGCGTTTAAGTTCGCATTCGGGGCATTTTTTTCCCCTTCATTTTAAAAATATATATATGTCCCCGTGGCAATTATTTTACTGGAAATAAATTTATCATCATTTTGCTGGAAATAAATTTATGATCGCGGAGAAATAAAATCGACGAGTATGTGATACAAGAAGACGAGAATTTTATAAGAAATGCATGCGCGCCTCTTTTCTTTTCTTTTTTTTTTCAATCAAATTTAATGAAGCTATTCCGATTCCGATTGAAACAATCGTCGCTTTAAGTGGAAGCACGGCAGCAACAGGCGGTGTGTCAAGCCAGTGCCAGAGATTCGATGTACGTGTGTATGCACCCGAAAGGATGACGGAGGATGGGCGGAGGGGGGCAAACATTCTCCCATCTCGTTACTCTTCCTTTTTTTTTTTCACCCGGCAACGGCGTGACCCGAGAAAGTACATTACGCTCGATGTCGTCGTATCCACCCCCGCTATCCGACGTCGCGGATTTATTCCTTCTCGCTCGGATGCACCCCGTGCCTTTTGCTCGCCCGCGAGATTTCTCGCGCGTCGCAGCTCGAAGGAAACATTCCCGCGTTCTCCGATGAAAGATGATACGTTACACCGGGGAGGGGGGGCCGCGCGAAAGTAATTTATCTCGCCGAGCTCGCGAGGGCTTTTCTCCATCGCAGCGTGCGTCGTAAATTAGATACGCGGGAGGATATACGCGCGACGCACACGATGACAGGTCGCGGCGCGAGTCACTCGACGATAGAGCATTCGAGATAACGTCGTCTCATAGTATAAAGGGATGATTAAGCCGTTCGTTTTATTTTACGATGGCCGTTAATCTTTTATCGCGGGGTCGTATAGAAATAGACTTTGGATGTGTTGCACCTTCTTTACGGACGGTACGTTGTAATGCGTTACGTTGCATTATAACTCGCTCGGACCTAGATTTCGCCGTGTCCGAAATCGGAGTGCACGCGCACGCGAATCGCCTCTGGCATGTCTCTCTTTGTCTTCCTACGTCGTGTACATTCCATCCTAAGCGCGTTTGCACATTTGATATTACAGCGCACGTTCCGTCTACGTTTCTGAACATACATGCACACACTCACACTTTCTCTCTCTCTCTCTCTCTCTCTCTCTCTTTCCTGCATAAATTCCGCTAATATATATACCTTTCACGGCTACTTCGATGAGGATTCCTATCAAAGGCCACAAATGCAGGCCGGAGAGTCGACGAAGCGTGAGCTTTAAATGGCACATCGCCGGGGAAGACCGAGAGAAAGAGAGAGAGAGAGAGAGAGAGAGAGAGAGGGACTTCAGGACTTCGAGGAAACCTTCAGACGATGAAAGCAACGCGGTCGATCGTTTTCCCAGGAGCAAGAGAGACCGTCGTTAACTCGCGGACGGAGGTGGATTCAAACTCGGGGATGGCAGGGCGAGAGAGCGAGGGAATCGTTTGAGGCTGGGAGAGTGAAAGGGAGGGATGTTTTAGGGCCGGTCGATACAGCCGAAAGTCCAGAGAGCGAGCCAAGCGGCGCGAAAATTCGTGAGGATGAGGATATATCGTTCGCGCGAGGGACTTAAACGGAGAAACCGAGGGATGGTTTTTATCCCCCTTTCCTCGTCTATCTCCCCCCGTTCTTTACCACTTTGCTTCTCGCGCAACCCCTCCTGCGTCCTCCTTGTAACACTGTGCTCTCTGTAGAATCTCGTGTTTCCTCATCGTCGTCGTTCTCGTCGTTGTCATCGTCGTCGTTATCGTTCTTGTCATCGGTCTCGTTCGCTCTCACAGTTGCGACGATGACTAACGTTTTCACCCGCGGTCACAAACAATATGTAACGGAAACGTTAATTATTAAAGCAAAAATTTCGAGCAGCCTCGTTACGGTTAACGAGATACTCGACCAAATCGAAGTTGGATGGTTTGATTATTTTGTCTTTTTTTTTTTTTCAAAGCACACAAGCCGAATGAATACGCGATTGTCGTCGGATTAAAAGCAGCTGACTGCCAATATTAATGAAATGCCGCGTCGAGAGTGAATTTATCACCTATTGTTGCAATGGAAATTTAATCTGTAACGCATGATTTCGGTTATAAATATATAGGATTTCTTCGCGATTTGATATCGCGAATGATTGATTGTTAGACGCGATCGGGAATATTTTCCTTTAGAAACCATTATTCTATCCTTCTATCGAGTTTTGATTTTTACCACGTGTTGTCTGCTTTTTATTGCACGGATCACATGGATCCTTGATTACTTGCGAATATTTCTCACGTAATAGTAATCAATTACACGGTAATTGATTATTTCGAGTTATGGTTTATTATGAAATACGTTTTCAATTAAACGTTGCAATTAGCACTCTTGAAACAAGCTGTTTGTCGCTCTCTCTCTCTCTCTCTCTCTAAATACCAACATATGTATATGAACCGACGCATAAATATACATATTAATTTTCACAAATGTTTAATATCTGTTGTCTCGCTTTCTCGCAAGGTTAAAATAGCCGGTCGTTATTGTAAATTACAATTAATTAATAATACGCACGACGTTGCATTGATGCAAAAACGCGAGTGTGCGATCTATGCATTATGAGGCATTATTAATGTTCCGCTGAGAAATTATTATTTCGGGTAAAATTCGGCGGGTAAAATTGAGAAGATGCATGCTTGACATTTTTCTTCATCTTTAAACTACGAAATATATCTTAAAATTATATCTATCGCGTGTAATAATCTCTCTCTGTAATAATATTGCATTCGATGCAGTACAAACGTAATTCGATTTACGATCGGATATTATCGCTTGGCATGGACGCGAGCATCTCGCTCCACCGAGAGATTTTCCATCGCTCGCGACTCTGCGGCAGCTTAATTACATTTCTGCCAGTCCACAGTGTCCGCGCTGGCCGATAATCATTGATGAACACGTAAGCGCGAAGGGAAGTCTTTTCCCATCGACATCTATCGATACCGCTGGCGGTATCGCGGGCGGTATCAACCGCGCGCGATCGAAAATTCAACGTGCAACGTCCCGTGTAATCCGATTTACTTCGGTTCGATGCACCCGCGATTTCGACTAATTATGCCCGCGCGTTAATTAAAACGTGTCGCGAATATTAGGATCCATTAACGTAATGCGCCGGTTATTTCGTACGAAAGGCGCGGCCGTCCCGTCCGGCGTGACGCGCCGGATGCCTCTCGTTTATTAATTTTAATTAACGATCTGAAATTAAAATGATTACTTTGTGTGAGATTAAGGCCTCTCCTTGGGAAGCGAACGCTATAACTCTCTTGGGTCTCCGCTGTTTTATTTACGCGGAATATCTGACGGTCACTCGAATAGGAAATTATTTGCGAGCATGCTACCACTTTGACTTTTTGTTTGCGAGCGTGTGTTATATGTTTTGATATTCTTGAATTTTAATTCTTGCAGCGATAGTCAATGGCGTCCAAATGCGCACGGAGAATCATTTGAATAAGGGAATCTTTGCTAATTCGCGCGTATCCTTTATCGTGGGATGTCATGGTTCGCTGGATTTCAGACCTAACACGAGCCGAGGATGAAAATGCAAAGAGAGTGTGCACGTTGTACGAAGTTTGTAGCAAAGTTTTACTTTTTAATTAGACGTCACGCGCTGCGCGATTACCCCCGTATTCTCGCCTCGTTTTAATTGTTTCTGTAAGATTTCTACTTATCTCGCGCTTAGCAGCGATGTGATGTCATGTTTCGTAATAGTGGCCACTTGATTTTACGGCGCTCGCATACGATCTTTCGTCGATTGTCGTAAATTTCAGTAGCGAGTAGTGTGACACGTCGGATTTTCGGAGAAAATTTTGCGCGATTTCGCGGGACAAATGTCGCGGACGAAACTTTTGGCAGACGGAAAGAGATTTATCACACCGGTATCGCGAGATTCCATGCACGGTGCATTTCTCCCTCCCCGAATTTTTGAATTTTTACGCATTATGAGGATACGTCGTCGTACATCGCATCCTTTCATCCCGCGTGATTAATCTGCGTTTCGATGGGCACAATTCCCGCGAAATTTCCTCCCGCGTCATCATAAATATACGCGGTCCGCGTGGCAATTCAATAAGCGGGATCGGCGACAACAAGAACTGCGTCGCAAAACTGCGCCGTGAGTTTTCACTTTCTGCGCACGATTCCACGCCCCCCCCCCCTCCCCTTCCCTCTCTTCCCTTCCCTTATTGTCCCCGGGAATGTGTGCCGCATTTTTTTGCACGATAAATTTATCGTCGCCATACGTCACCTCACGCGGACTCTCGCGCAAAGACCAGAGCTCGTCCACTTATCTACTGCGCCCTTTATTTCAGTCGTAAAGTGACAAATAACACGGGCCTCTGTGTATATCTTCGTTTTTAATTGAGGGCCCGCCATAAATTTGATGTAACCACAATTTTTGCCGGCGAGGATAATCCGGCGCGTGGAGCAGGTAAAAACTGTGGCGCGGTCGCTTCGAAACAAAATAAAATTTCCATCATCCAGTTAAGGATATTCGATAAGTACCAGGGTACTTTACTTTCGCGCCGTTATCATTCGCAACGTTATATACGTACTTGAAAACGAAATAATATTTGTTCGTTTTCCATTACTTTTCGCTATCTTTTAAAGCGTCGCGGTCGCTCTCTATTGTCTCGTAAAATTCTATTGTTTTATACCGTTTTTTGTGCGTCTCGTGTATAGAAGAGTGAGAGCGCGGTTATTCCATATATACCGGACATTGCGGAGTTGGCGTGTAACCGTGACCCCCTATTTCAGGCTGGTCACTTATCTCTACTACGTTCTTTGTTCCAGGCGAAATTGGAAACGAAAGCGCTGAAAGCGAAGAGGCCGGGATTCACGGACGAGCGGTACAACGAGACCAGTTATTATGTGGAGCACGGTCAGTATTTTTTTGTATTAGACGTTTTTGAATTTAGTCCTCTCACGACCCTCCCCCCTCCCCCCTCCCAAGGTTGCCTTTAATACCGCGGATTAATGCGTCGCTCCGTGATTTTCATCTCGCATTCCGGTCGAGAGATTGCGACGCGGAATTATTCGCGCACGTCAAATTTGCTTTGGCCCGCCGCTTTTCGAAAGCGAATCAACGATAATTTGATAGACGTGATAGCTCTTTCGATGGCAAAAAATATGCGCGGTGTGGGAATCCCTTAAATAGGATCCGGATTAATTTTCTACAACAGTGTTGGCTCTACACTCAGGCGCGCGAGTCCGTCAACCGCGAGCTCAAATAATCGCGGCTAATCCTCAAGATAAACACGCAACTGGCTGCGATAATCCGTCGACTTTCTCACTCGATCCTCGTCGATGATCATCGGAAACGGGGACGAGTGGGAAAATCGAATCCGTAAAATGAGGACGGAATGGAGCGAAAACTGCGATGCAACAGATTTTACGAGGCCCCAACGTATATTTCCTTCCGTGGTTATATCATCGATTTCCAATTTTTCCATTATTTTTGAATTTTGAAGCATTTTAGATAAACTAAATAGCGACCGTTTTCGTAATACAACGAACACTTCGAAATTTAAAATTTTTATTTGATCGACAAATTTCTAACTAAATTTCTGATTAATTCTTAAAATAATAATAACGCAATGTGTGTCGAAATATTTTTTAAAATATAATATACTTTTAAAATAATATCTTGAACTTTTATGATTTGTTCGATTTTTTGAATACTCGCAAAGAAAATAGAAAGTTTTGTCAGCTATAAATCTCAAATTTAAATCGAACGACAAAAAGAAATGCTTATCTTAATCTTTCGATCGTATAAGGGTGTTCCGTGGCGAATTCAAAGAAAAAGCTACAATAGCGTATTCGCTTCGTATGCCGGTACGGCCCTTGTCGAACAAGTTTAATATATCTCTTTGTAGAATAAAACTGTCATATATATAAACTCGCGTATAACTCTCCGGTACGTGAAAGATATTATTTGTATGGCAGTTAAGTCAATATATTTCGACTCGGTTGGTTTATCTTGTGC
The DNA here is from genome assembly GCF_021464435.1 of Cataglyphis hispanica. Lineage (NCBI taxonomy): Eukaryota > Metazoa > Arthropoda > Insecta > Hymenoptera > Formicidae > Cataglyphis > Cataglyphis hispanica. Next base: position 5,651,596 of record NC_065963.1, read on the forward strand.
CAATATGTGTCCCGCGATTGGAGTAACCGGATACTCGAAAGAGAGGAAGAGAGAGAGAGAGAGATACGCAAGCTCTCGGTAGTCTTGCTTCATGCAGAATTATCAAATGGAGATACGTCCATAGGCAGAGAGCTTATTATCGCCATGGATGACGAATCCATGTGATAACGCGATGGGCGAGAAATCCAAGCTCGTGCGCTGGAAATGGAAAAGCTGACCGGGTAATAATTAAATTACCATTTCGACGAGAGGCGGACGGGGGAGAGAACTTATCGGCGGTCTATCGTGTACCGATATGTGCGTCCGATAATCGATGCGAATACCATAGAGACACTTCGCTTTTCCGCCCAATTCGTTTTCACGAATTCGTGCTACCGCGACATTTTTCCAGCCAACGGATGCTACCCATCATTTCAGACAAACGATTTTTAAGTTTAACGATTCTAAGCGGCTGAGGCGAATACGCTATCCTCAAGCGGTGTTGCAATGTTATGAGATTAAGAAATATTTTTTTTTTTTTATTTTAACTGCGACGGTTTACGCTTTACAAGTAATGGCAAAGAAACTGGATTGAATTATAAGCATTCTAAAATTCATTTGCTTAGATTAGAATGTGAATTTTAAGATATTATATTGACGCAGGTTCTTCATAAATACTGATTTTGTACAGAAAAAATTCAGGCTTTTAATTAAACGCTGTTGTATAAAGTTTTGATTTTATTAAGAAAGGCTGATTCAAAAAACTTACAACATAAACAATCTACTATAAATATATTAATTATTAAGGAAAATAAAAGTATAAATGCTTTTTTAACGTTACAGAGAAAACTTGATAGGCGGATGAGATCAAAATTATTCGATAAACTTTATCTTATTACGGTCACGCCTTCGGATCCAAATATTTTTATAACGTGTGAACAATTTTTTATCGTTTAATTTAATTTTTATTAAGTCGAAATATTAGAGAACAACACGTCGGAATTTTAGCGCTTTTATCTTAGAAGGGAGTCTCCTGTGCATCGCGCAGACTGCATACGGAGCGTACGGTTAACTTTTCAGTAGTTCGAGTCGGCGTTTCTCTCGCCATGCCGCTGTCGGTTGGCGCGATTAAAGTATAGTATATCCAACGTGTGGAGAGAAAAGCTACGGTACCGTCTCGGGTGGGAACGATCGGCCGGCATTGTCGGATCGAGCGATACGTGAGGCACGCCGACGTGAGCTCATTATCTCGAGTTAGGGTTGCCGTTCGCGATAACGGCCGTTTGCGGTGCGCAAAGAGAGAGAGAGAGAGAGAGAGAGGAGGAGAAGGAAGTCGAGGCGAGAATACGGAATTGCCGTCGGCGGAAGACGCACGAAGAAAGGGCGAAGGCAGAGGGGGAGAGAGAAAGAGAGTGAGAGAGGAGTGGCGAAGGGTATAGGGGGCGGTTAGAGAGACGCGAGAAAGGGATCGATCGATCGGATATTTAGACGGGCGACTGGCAATATCGACAACCAATATCTGCTCCACATTCGAATAATAGACCCGCACGGGCGACGCATCTCTCTCTCTCTCTCTCACACACACACACGCACACACACTCTCACTCTCCCTCCCTCTTGTCGGCGAAACAAAGACCTATTAATGCCACTTGGAAGATAGACAGCTGCAGGTATGTTCTCCACGACTACGCCCCCGCCATTCTCTCCTATTCCCCGTGCATCTTGCGCCCCTTAAAGACACCACGCTCGATCGAACTCGAAGATGCCTTAGGTATGTGTAGGAATTAAGGGCGGCGCATTGTCCAGAGTAGGTCAAAAGAACTTGCTTTTCCAAGTTACACATACACACACACACACACATAAATATATATATATTCGAACAATAATTTGCCGTCTATTTTCTTATTTCTTAGAGGAAAGAATGATCTTCAGCATCGGTATTTGTTCGTAAAAAAAATATTAGGAGAACATGAAAGATTTTCAGGCAATGATATCACTTAATATTTGATGGGGAAGCTACATGATACCATTTTGGTGAGTCTTGTTCGGCAAAATTGCGGCTTTTGCCGTTTCGATGGTAGTAGTAGGTACTTCGTAATGGCACAAACGCCGGATTTGGAAGCTCTGAAATCCGAAACGTCGGCTTATATCGTCGCGCGCTGTGCACGATGGGATCTTCGCCATCTGCGATCAGCTATCCCGGGCCGACACACATACATATACACACTCGCACGAACTTATACACACACACACACGCGTACACTTACAACTTATGAGCAAAGATTGGGGAAGCCGCGAGTTTCTACGTGATTCAAATCTAGATCCGACCCTATCCCCCCAAGTTAAGAAGCCCGGCGTACGTTATCGAGCCGAGAAATCCTCGGTCTCGGTAATTCGGCCCCGACTAGCCAGTCCCCTCTTTCCTTTTTCCATCTCGTCCATATCTTAATTCCTTCTTCGCGAAGGCTGAATTTATTCACAATGAACACCCCGGAGACATCATTTAAAGATAAATATCGCACACATTTTTTTCGTATTATTTTCATCGAATTAATTATAAATCAGCTGATTCGTCCGAAAGTGAAACTTAACAGAGATGGAGGGGGGTAAGAGGGATGGTTCCCTATTCGTAATTGAAATATCTCGAGAAGTATTGTACCGTCCTCTTACGATCCGCCAACGCGCGCCGTTCTAATTGGCCACGAAAACACTCCTCGCGGCTTTGCACCCGCCTCATCGAAAGACGAGTCTTGGCACTTTGGCATCCGACGCTCTTTACGAGGGCAGAATATGTTGGCAGCCCTTCGCGATTGCGGGAACACGGGAGCTCGTTCGACGGAAGCTCTTGTGCGATATTTCCTGAGCGTCCTCTCTGGTAGAGGACACGCCTAAGAGGCTCTCGAGTTATAGAGCGCGGCAACCGCGACACGTGACATATTTCATTGTTGGTGATTTCATCATATTCGGTGCGTTATAATGACAGCGAGTCGCAATTCTTTTTTTTTTTTTTTAATTCTTTAATTCTTTAAATTTATTTGGTTTTATATTCTGCCGATTACTTGCTTAATTACATACTTAATTACATACTGTAATGAGTTGTTTTTTTTTATATCTGCTAGAACAGCAGCTAGACAAGAGAGTGATGTTTTTCTCTCGCTCGTCCCTTCAATTCACTTCGCAATATTGCATTTCGTCATTACATCACGCGAGATGGGTGAATTTGATGGCGGATATCGGAAATTAACGCGAACGAAGCTCGGCTGAAACGCTTAATTGGTTAATTAACGAGATAGTAGGAATAGCATCGTGAGCATGGTATTGGGAACGTGATGCGTCGTTGAAACGCAACGTAATGTCATGAAAATGCAACATTCCCCGAGATTCCGTAGCTCGCGATGTAACATAGTCTGTGGAGAAATAGAGACTGCAATAGAAGTCAGAAGGCCGCCGCGCCGTCGTAATATAGGACTGTAAGTTTATTCCATGTTTTACGAGCTTCCTTACTTTGATGTCTACGAACTTCTCCGATCGCAGGAAAATGGGAGGAGGAATGGGCAAACGGAATGCATACGTTATTTCCGGTAACAAATTTTTCCTTCCTGCACCGCGCTTAAGAATTGATATACAAATATAAATCTAAAAAAAAACATTACTTTTTTATTTAAAGAAAAGCGAGAGGAACCGATCTTCCTTCTCGAACGAGAGAGAGAGAGAGAGAGAGTCGCTCGCGAGAATTGCTCGTTCGAAACGGCCTAATTTATATTCAACGGTCCCTCCCCCCCCCCAACCTTGTCTTGCATATTTAGTTCACGGCATGTAGAACCAACGAAAACAACCTGACGTGCGTGACGAAGAATTCGTCCAACTTCGCGATCACGTGTGCTGGCTCACGATAGTTTGTGCTTCATCCTGCATTTGGCAGAGGACAAACACACATCGTGCGCGCGATATGCTAAACATCGCTAAGGCAGAGTTCATATATACATTGATCACCTATAACGATGAACTACTTGTCGCTTAATGATCCGCTTATAAATCGTTGCGTGGTGTAATCATTAGATGGACGCGTCTGACTTAAACGATAGATTTAGGACGTGGGATTAAATACCTGGGCGAATGTAACGCGTGTGAAAAAAGAGAAAAACAGTTCGTTATTTCATACAGTCGGCATTTTAAAATCTCGCGCACTTATCAACACACACACATATATATATATATATATATATATATATATATATATATATATATGTATGTATATGTATATGTATGTATGTATGATGGTAGAGTTTTGCGATTTCAAAATATCGAAGGACAGGTATTTTTTTAATTAATCTGAGAGTAAATGTATACGCGAAAGAGCGTTTTGATGATACATCGTATTTTCTATTTACGAAACAACAGCGCTCACGATGTAATGCAAAATTTGACGGAAAAAGAAATATACGATTATTATAATGAAAGCATACTAGATTCTACCTTGAGATTCGTAAGAGATAAAAAAACTAGTGGCCGGTTTTTAACGGTATATAACTGTGTAAGTAGTAACGCTCAATCGGGGATCAGCCAGTGTTAATATAAAATTCTGCACGCACACACACACACATAGACGTCGCAATAATTGGAATACACGATTGACATTTTTAAACGGGAGTTCTGATAGCTTTTATTTAGTCCACCTAATTTTTCATCAACAGCTTTTTGTTGGCTCGTGAATAAAGATTACAATGATTATATATTCGTGATATATTTAAATCTCCGTTTCGGGGAGTACGCAGTGCATCGATTGCAGCTGCGATTAATTTTTACCATGCCTCATTATCTCTATGCTTTCTGTAACGATAAACTTTAGACTCTGCATTCGCGTCTAATCTTATCTCTCCGCGCGAATTACATACGTCCGCTTGTGCAGATGGCAATACAAGCCTCGAATTTACTGGCGGTCGTCGGCGGGGGGGGGAAGTATATCGAGATTATACGAGATTCGCGTGCGGTGCGATGATCCGCGGAACAATGCATCGAGCATCATTGTGTGCTGTGAATCGTAACGTATAGTATTTGCAGAAAATTCACATATCGCTGTTTTGCAAACGAAAACGCGCTTATTTAACATGGAATGTTAAAAAAAAAAAAATTTTTTTTGAGAGAAAATAATGCGGAATTTAATCAGATTTTCGCGAGAAAGAGATTTGTTTCGACTTATTCGACGAGAAACATCGCTCGCGAATTTATAGTTTATCTCGTGATACGCCGAATGCATCTAGCATTCAGATTACAGTCGTGCGAGTTGATGCAGCTTCCTTCCGTTGTCCGCCCGCATGCAGATGTGCGTTTTACGCGTGTTGCGCGGCACGAACAGCCGCGGTTTTCACTTGACAATCGTAATAGAATGGCGATTATTAAGGATTTGCGATAACACATGCACATTGCCGCGTGAAACACACGTATTGGAAAATATGCGCGAAAGAAGGTGAAACGCGCGGGATGTTATGAATTATACATATGTAGATCGGGCGAGGGGAGATCGATACGGTATTTCGAGGATAGAATTGCGAACCGATTTAAGTCATATTTTATTATTGCCGTTTATTCGGCTGCGCGAATGCCACGGAATAGAAATGTGACAGGTGTATGTGTATGTACGCCGCTCGATTTTCGCGAGATATGTGATAAATAAATGGATAGATCTGTATGTGAAATAAAATTGAATCGATAAACGTGTATATACATGCACCTTCTATCAAGAGTTTAGTTTCTTTTTATAAAAAATATGAACTCTCTATAAAATTTTTTGACCTGCATTAGATGCAACAGATACAGCGTTTTTTTTTTTCTTTTTTTATATAAAAAGGCTACTTTTACAGCAAGTTTCTTTCCTTTTCTTTCGACGAGACATAGAATTTATATATCACAGATTTAAAAAAATGTATGTGTACGCTGCTCTTTAAGAGTAAGAAAATCGTTCAGTGCGCGTTGAAACGTGTAGAGGTTACGCGCGTGGATTATATTTTGTGATAATAATTTGAGGATTGTTTATATTTACATATACATGTTTACATATAACACATTTGCTATGGCTTGTGTTTTTATTCAATGGCTGAATTTGACGGATGTCGGAAATACGATGACGCGTATAGCGCACAGAATTCTGCCTTTAGATCGTATAAGATTATGAAGGGAAAAAATTTTTCAGTTCGCGAAAGAGAGATAGATAGAGAGAGAAATGATATTTACGGCAGCTCCTCAATAAAATTTGTTGTCAAATATATAGTAATACCCAGCTGCCGCTCACACCGCACCGCGCTCATGAATTTCACAGGAACGGACGATTATTTTCGTTGGATTTCTCCCGCAGGAGCTTCGGGTCTTTCGATCGTATTTTGTGAATCGTCTGTGAATTATTCACAGTAATAATAGTAAAATAAATAAAAGCTACGCGGGAATATTTTATCGACTAATTGATCACATAAATTAGTTGATCGATACTAAAGGTGTCATTATTAACATCGTAGCAAAAAAAAAAAAAAAGAATTTAAGTACTTTCTAAAAGGATTAAACGTGCTTGCTCAATTTTTTGTATTTTAATTAATAATTAGATATTTAAACATATAATTGAATTTATATACGAGAAAAAAATTGTGTATATTACAATTTAATGTTTTATATAATATATACAATTTAATAAAGAAAACATAAGAGGGAGCGCCTTATCATAATCATCTATGTAAGTAGTATCGGAATGGAGTCGGGAGAGAAAAAAAGCGTCGGCAAAATGCCGAGCGGAGTTGCAACTCGGGTGGAATGGTGTTTACTGTCGCTGTAAAAGCGGCCGTGCGTACATAAGCACATGTGTTGTGTACGAACGATCGATAGCGAATGAAACCCGAAGCAGCCCGCACGACGATACCGCCATTGGTTTATTACTCGTAAAACAAGGCGTCATTCGAAACCCGAGGCGAGATGTTTAGGGCCTTGGGTTACCCCTTCGGGCTACCTCCTCTCGAATAACCCTCGTGAGGTGACTCACGATGACGGCAGCTTTGTTCCCTCTCGACTTTCCGAAGGCACGGCCGATAATCGATATTAGGAATCACTCTGTTTTGTACAAAATTAGTACTGCTCCTTCGACACGATAGTGCTTAATACTAGGTTTGAATTAAAACTACAACACGGGATATAATTTTAAAGGAAATATGAGATGGATTTAATTTTTGATGCTAGTTTAATGTTATAATTATATATCTAATAATGGTTATTTTATATATCTTATAATAATATATTAGAAAGAAATAAAGTAAAAATAATAAAGCACCAAATGGAGCTTTTTTATTCTGAATTAAATTTGAAATAGATTTTAATACGATTAACTATACATATAATCTCTATCTCATTTATTCGTCATTTATTTCTTTTATTCCTCGACATCGAACGTCTTGATGATTAATTCTATTAAAATCCACCTTGGAATTGGTTGAGATATTAAATATTAAAGAAGATGCTATTAAAAAGATACTGAATAAAATACCAGTCATATAGAATACGACTTTAGCTTTGCGGTTATGCATTTCAAAATTCTCGAAGGAAAAAAGAGCTTTCCTTTCAAATTACGAGCTTGTATCAGACGTTTCGATCCTTTCGGGTGGAAAATCAACTTCTATGTACATCTTGCGTCGACAATGCGAGAGCTTGGGATATCTCGGGGTCGACGAGGGAGAAAGATTTCCGTGGCGAAATTCTGTGGGCGTAGCTAGACGGATTTTCCGGGTATCGACGGAGAGACCTAGAGCATGGAATCCGGATGATGTTACGGAATAAAATGGTAAGACGCGCGGGGATGGAGAGGGAAAGGGGGGGGGAGGGGGAGGAGAGAAACAAAAGGGAGCAGGAAAGTATATGGTACGATGTGAGCAGGGGGCTCCGGAAACAACCTCGACATCGGGGGCAATTACTGGCCCGCTGCAATGAGCAAGGCGGTCGTGTCCCATTGCTGGTGTAATAGCATCGTAATTACTTTAAGCCACGATCGCGGTCGATTCGACGGAATCCGCCGTCGTCTGGAAAATAAACGAACGAAGCGAGGGAAAGGCGGACTTTACGGTCAATTGCGACACCAACGATACCATCCACTAATATTATGATCTCGTTAATTGAATTTCTTTCTCATTACGATTATACGAAGAAGAGTAATATGTATATATGCGTTGGTAAATTTTTATGTTGCAATTGGATACGTATTTCTGAGATATGAATTTGCATAATAGAAATTTCTCGCTGAAGGCGAAATATTTTTTCGAGGACGTCGAGAGGAACTTTTCGACCCTTACGATACATAAAACAGGCCGCCTATCTTTTTTCTTTCTTTTTTTGCTCGCTCTCCTTTTTTTTCTTGCGCCTCTTCCTCCCTCCTTTTCTCCTCTTTCACGATCATGTTCCTTTTTGCTCTCTTATTGCTTGAAGACGATTTCCTTCCGCTTCTCGAAAAGCTCTTGGCTAACCGACCGCGTCCCGACGCTTCTATTTCTGAAAGCTCAAGAGAGATCAATCGTTCCCTCAGCCGTGCGCGGCTACTTCTTTCGAGACATCTCGATTGTCAAATGACCTTCCTCTTCTCTTCTTCCGGCGAAGAATAGTATCGCGAGTATCGTTGTCGACCGCGTTTTGGCGTGTCGAGGGCAATTTAATTAAAGCAACGAGTGAAGTGAGCGAGGAGAGAAAAGCTGGATCCTTTTCTTCGCGAACTGTTTCTGTTTACCCGGGATCTTCTCCTCCGTCGTTCCGTTTCGATCTTACACAGGTCAGCTCTTATCTCCGGCTTATCTCCGACTTTTCCCGCAGACGTGAACCGCGCGTGCGGTCCCTTTGACCCGCGCGAACGTGTTTTTGCTCTCCTCTACCAATTTTCCTTCGTCGACCACTCGAAAAGTCTTTGTATAACGATCATGCTTCCGTTATTTCTGTTCCCGCAAGTACTCGACTCTGGCTGGAATAAATTTATTTTTAGCTTGAGAGAAAGGGAGATATATATATATATATATATATATATATATATATATATATATATACGGTACGTTAAAAATCATGGTAATACGATTCTCTTCGTCGAGAAAAATACACAGGGTTTCATAAAAATAGTATCTTTTTTTTTTTTATTTTAATGCAACGTTTATACTGCAATATTAAGCGTCGAGTAATTCTGCGCTTTTTTCATTTTAAATGTCAGACGTTCATTAATTCCCTACGGGGAGGATTGTTTCTTAAACGACGTGTTCTAGCGATATAAAATCGAAAAAAGCGCCTTTGACTGGACGCGCGACGGGACATTAATCAAGCCTCTCCTCGGTATTTATGTTCTTCTTCCGTTGGCTGGAAAACAACGGGAGAATCGCGCTTGACACGATTGTCAAAGCGGAGGACTCTAAGTACTTGTTTTTGAAATGGCGAAACTACCCTCCGGGCTATCGGCGACAATGACAAAAGTCATTTCAGTGTCGTAAAATTTTCACGAGTATTTCTCTTAAATTGTAACGACTTAAGGAACGTCCCCCTTCATCTTTGTTCCCGTATTGATGTGAATAATGATATTGTGCAACAACGCGAGGCGATAAGTTTTATTCGAGAGTATAATTTTTAGGGATATCAGATTATTCTATCAAACGCGCGTGACGAGAGTCGTTTTATAAATTCACGCGCAACGTGGCACGCGTGAATTTATAAAACGCTGTATATCTTTCATTAACCTCTCGCCGAGGAGGATCTTTCCTCCGCGCGGGAAAACTGAGAAAATTGTTCCTCTTATCCTGGCATATTAATCAACCTGCCGTTCACTCCACTTTCCCCTTAGGGCGAGAATCTCGTTTGAAGGTATAACGGAGGCTCGACGGATTAATTTCCACTTAATATGAGGAAGGAAAAATGAAATATCTACCGAATATATATATATATATATATATATATATATGTGTGTGTGTGTGTGTGTGTGTGTATGTATGTATATGTCTATCGTGAACTCGTTGCGTAAGGGAATGTTTAAAGCACGAATTTCCAAGTCAATTTGCTATTCGAGGGGTAACAGGATGTTCCAGAAATTTAAATATATTCTCTTCTTCTTCTTCTCCTTCTTCTTTGTCCTTTTATCGGAGACTACGAAAGAGAAGGATGCGATCGATTTTATGTTAATCTTGACGTAAATTTTGTTCGTAAAAGCGATCGCTCTTGGAGTGACACGATGACGTAATAGATTAGCAAATAATTGTAAGAACTTAAAGTCTCTAATGATATTCAATACTGCCAGTATTACCTACCTATTTCTTGTCAAAAACAAACATCTGTCAATATTTCCGGAAATATATATTTTTCGAGATATCTTATTTTTGATGTTGTCTTTACTGCAAAGATTTAATCGGTAATATTAAAATTATCATCTACTTCTTTTTTTTATTAACTTCGCAATACGTAACGTTGAATGATTTAAAAGAGAAAAAACTTTTGTTATCTTGAGTGAACTTTTGTTGAAATTTTATCAATTCTTCGTCCGACAGCACATTTCACTGTCATAAAAAAGATCTTTTATATTCATTCAAATAAAATTTCTTCCTGTAATTGATTCAAAAATGAATGAAAAGAAGGAAAAAGAAAAATGCTCATTTTTTAATAAGAAATAATACACTGTACATTCATACTCTATCTATAAGACATCCTGTATATATATTCTCGTATTTCCCGCATGTTCATTTAATGCTACCTGGATGCTTAATCTCTTATTAATTGCAAGAGAGCTCTCACAGTGCATCGTTACGGCATTACATTTCGTAACATAATGTAACGTAATACAGCCCATTAAGCCCCCGTGACATTTAAAGGTGACTTATACGGGAGGATCATAGATAGCTATCGTTTTCTCTTATCGGTCCTAACGGCCGGTCTCCCGGTGCGCTGTGTGCGTTACAGGTCTCCGTAAGGTATACCCGTATTACTTCACTTTCACGACATTCACGAAAGGTCGATGGGTCGGCGAGAAGATCCTGGAGGTCTTCGCGAGGGAATTCCGCGCCCATCCAGCCGAGGAATACGAGAGGTGTATACGCGCCGGCACGCTGACAGTCAACTATCAAAAGGTGGACGTCGATTACAGGTTACGGCACAACGATCTCCTGGCTAACGTCGTTCACAGGTATGTGATGCAGAAATGCGGAAGCGGTCGCGCTTCAGCCGTCATTGATTTTCGTCACCGCGTGTCACCGCGGGCGCGCGCGCGCGCGCGCGAAGCAGCTTATCCGGAATTCTCGCGGAGAGAATTGTCGCGCCTATTGTGCGTTTCGAGTCGCGACGAAAGTTTGATTGAATCGCGGAGAGAGGGGATCGAAATGCCGTCGAGATGCGGAATAAAATAGGCGGGGTTAGAGCGCGCTAAAACGAGAGAGTTTCGCGTCTCTACCACGATACCATGCTGCTTATTTAGTCGCGGGAACGCAATCCTGCGCGACGCGTAAAAACGGGTACTATATTCCGGCGGCTTTTTTTCTCTTCCTTTTTCTCTGTTTTAATTATTTATTTATTATTTTTTTTTTTTTAACTGTGTTCAGCAGTAAATTGGTGGTGCATTTTTAAAATGGCATTTCATAACACCAAAGTGCTATGTTTATTATTCATTAAAAGAGGCAATGTTTCATTTATTTATTTATTAATACAGAGCGTTCGATATATATAATCAGATTTCTCTTAATGCGTAAATCCACTTTTTTTTTTCTCGGCGGGAGCTTGTTTATCGGTCGAAATTCGATCGACATCGAGAGTGTCCGGTGTACATATTTAACGAAGCCTATTGGTCCCTTCTCCTCCTCCCTCTCCTCGTATAAATCCAGGTTAGCTTCGGCAGGAATTTACTTTGATTTCAGAAGAGCTCCGGGAATTTGGCGTACATTGCCCGGGCGCGCAAATGAGATTGGGTCTAATTTGGGGAATTTCCGAGTTATATCGGCTTAAACTCGTCTCGCCCCGCGCGCAAAGTACGATATATCATTGCTATCGACATGTTACTCCGCGCTTAAAGGATTATCCCCCCGTTTTCTCTGTATATATATATATAGATTTTTAATTATCTTCTCTTTTGAGCGCGAGAGATCGACGTTAGAACGCAGGCAGTTATTATTGACGGGGCAATCTATGCCCTCGTATTTGCGCGTGTTACGTTATATTATGCGCGGATATCTAATGCGGATGTAATTTAGTTGATTTACGGGACGGAAACGTATGCGCGGAAAGCGGCTCAACTAGAGCGGGCAGCGTCGGATTAGCGCCGGATTACAGCGGCGGGGTGCTTGAAACAGAAGTCTAAAATGCATAATAACCGCATATAAACGGTTTAATTCGCGCATACTGGAGTGCACCTGTTATTCGTAATATGGAAAGGACGAAAATGAAGCGTTCGTCCTTTCGTCACAAATGTCTGGGGTATCCGGAAAATATCCGATATCTTTTCAAATAAAACAGGAGAACAATTTTGACATAATCATTCACGAAGATTCAACTCGTGTGCATACTCGAAGACGTAGATGTAACGCACGTGTATTTTTTGTGCGCGTGTATGTATGCAACGATGATGGAAAGAGCGCGGTGGATTGGTCCAGCAGACTCGTAAATCATCCGCATCACCTTACGAGAGCGTTAGATAAGGGGATCCTCGTGCGTACACGAGGAGGAGCCACATGGCCGGGACTATCGCGCGATTATCCTTGGCACGGATATATAAGAATCCATATGCCGTTCTCGTCTCTCGGCATTTTTAAACGCGCCAACGCTCAACGAGGCTCGCGCTATCGGCAGAGTACATCATAAGAATTTGCCGTCGAGGATGTATGCCGGATATACATAGCTCCTGCATCGCCATTAGAGATAAACGCGGATGGAACATCCTTCAGATTCCGCGAATGCCTCGTGAGAGATGAATTGTATTTCTCGAATCGAAGGAGAAAAAAGAAAAAAAAAAAAGAAAACCTACTTCTCTGCCGAGATGTACGAACGTGCTCGGGAAGCTGGCTTAAATTATTTCGCGTCCCGTTAATACTCTTGGTCCGTCCACTTGCACACGTTAATTCCCTAGCAAATTATCCCGGTAATTGTATTTTTCAGGTGTGCGCGCGCGCGACACACACGCACACATACTTATGCTGTCCTACATTTCGTGTCTATTGTCATTGTGATGGTAAATTTCTGCGGCTGGTTCATTACTCGCGAATGTAACTACCTAATGTTGATCTTTCACATATTGCGACGTGTAAGATGCGACGACACGTGAAACGCGCGTTTCTCAAGCGGGTCTCTACTAACATAAGCGACGATTGAGTTTTCGACGAGAGAGCAAAGTTAACCGGGTGAAGGCCGACCGGATAGTAATTAACAATGCGATGCCCGTCATCGTAGAGGAGAAGCGATTCACAGGAGATGAGAGACTTTGTGCGATTATCGAGTTTCTTCGAAATCGATGATAAAAAAAGGATTACTTTCGGAATGCTGGCTCTTTCGGTATTTACTAATCGGAATTATAATGGCAGATATCTTCGTGGACGCGAGCGGGATTTCCATGATTATTATTGTCTCTTGCCCGCGAACCTCGCAATTAAAATGGGATCGCGAAAATAATGCAGGTCGTCAAGGCGAAATTGCCGCGATGCAGTTTGTATTTGCATTATCGGAGCAATCACGTTACGCGCGCAATAGTCCGCTTTACCATTCGTGCACGCGCGTTGCATAAAGATGGAATACAAATATAGAGAAGCGAGGAGGAACAATCATCGCGTCGACGGTAGGTTTGTTACGATTGGCGACCAATTGCGGAGATAGATGGAAAGTAAATTGACGACCTCCGCTGCCGTTGTGACGTTAGTCGGCGGCGACCGCGACACGGTACGTATATGTCGTTCGTATTTATTATACGCTCGCGGGACCACGCTGCGACGTATGTGACGTGCGAAAATTTCGCGCCGCCATTGTTGAGCTTGTGGAAAAAAACATTTTCTCGACGAGAAAGTGCACTTAAGGGAAACGCCGTCTCCGCAGTCGCCGCGAATTTCTCGCACAGAAGAAAGGAATAGCCCACTTGGCGATTCACACATTAGCGGTACTCTTGTGCCATTTTTTTTTTTTATAAGAACGTCCACATAAAAGAGATGCTATTCACATATGGGCTCACGCATTCTCTCGACATGTTAATTATACGGAATTTAAATCAAACTAATTTACTTTTCAATTTTGTTTTCTCGCCTTTCTTTTTCTGCCCATAAACAGCTGATTTTCTCGAAAATTCCGTTGGCATCGTTCGCTCGTCGGATCGTCGTTGTTTAATCGCCGTGGAATCCATCCGCGACTCGAGGACAAGGGAAAGGCCTCCCGTCACTTCCCTCAGGGGAATTGACGCCGATCGAGAAGAAAGGAAGCGCGAAGAACAACTTTGGCGATCTCGCCTCGAGGGCGAGAAAGCTAAAGACGACTGAACGGGTCTCGAAGGACGGGTATATGTTCGACGATACCAAGGACACCGCGCGTTTTCGCAATCCGCGCTTCGGCGATATGGCTGGATAACGTCGCGGATCTTTCACAATCGGCAATCGTTCGGGCATAGCCATTACTTTTGTACGATTTCGATCGTATTATGCCGGGAAATCGTAAAGTACTCGTATTATAATTATGTTGATATATAATTATTTGCAAAAGATAATATATTTTTTTTCACGCTATACTTTGTTTTCGTCTTGTCTTCGAAGGAGTGTCATCCTTATTACGGAATATTGTTTTATTATTATTCAGAAATTTATAAAAGGTCATAATGTTTAAATAGAGTTTATATATCATTAAATTCTGTTTTATAATTTTTTTTTCAAATAATTGCTAGTAATATAACTGCCACAGCAAGAACTTAATGAAATATTTATCTATCTTCTATTTATAACGTAATGTGTCTGTAACATTGAATCGCCGATGCATTTCTTTCTTTCGTCAAGACGCAGATTAATTGATTTCTTGAGCGCTCAATTGCCACTGTGGTAATTAATACGTATGTATTATCGAGAGAGACGTTATAGCGTGTTATCGTGTTTTTACTATCACTGTTGACGTCATACAACGTGTCTCAGATCCGCGAATGCAAGACGAGAGCCTTACTTTTTTACGAGTGACAAGAAACAGAAGGTTCTTACGTATAAACAGAATGCAAATTACGGAGATTCGATTATTATCTATAGATTATGACTGAAGGCGAATAGCTAATTATTAATATTCACGGAATATGAAGATAGAGATCTGAAGGTTCGCCAGCGCAAGAACCGCTCTTTCTCTCTCTCACGATATATATATGTAATATTATTAGAAATCATAATTTTATGAGATCAGCTGTTTTAAGCGGACAGTTTCAACGGCGAGATGCGCATATATTTTCGATCTTCCATTTTTTAATTAATGGATCCGCGCAGTATCCAGCGTCGAGATCGATGGTCCAGAATAGCCTCTCGAAAGAGGGTCTTTGGAGAAAACTCTCGTGGGCGTGACGAGAGTTCGCTCGTCGCCGACCTTCCATTCCGGAATCGTTCCATTTCGCGCGCTCCCTTCTATCGGCGATGCGGGAAATTGGGTAGGATGATTCAATTAGCCGGAAGGGAGTCCCTCCGTAAGCGAGCGAGCCATCGGGGCCCCTGTATAATTTCGCAGGAGAGCGGTTCCCTCCCCCCTCCACCTCCCCCCGTACCGATGCATCGTATTAGTAACGTAGTAGAATCGATGACGCACATCCGCCTATTATCATCCCTCCGCGATTAATCTTGCGACGCTTCTTTGCGACGACATCGATCGGAGTCACCGTCTTTTTTCCAGTTTCAGTGAACTTGTTCCCTCGCGGACGGTAATGTTTGTTGAAGAAGCGCATAATCCGTTTAATATCCGCTTCTTGATCGACTCTCTTTCTCTCTCTCTCTCTCTCTCTCTCTCTCTCTCTCGGCGGCAAGAGTAATCAACGCTAAGATCGATCGCGAAGACGCGTGCAAGAAGCCTAGAACAGGGGTGCGCAACATTAACGTAGCGAGACACCAATTGTGGGACATACCTATCGCGTGATAAGCGAAAATGTTTGAATACAAGAGATTATAATATCGAATAGAGAGAGAGAGAGAGAGAGAGAGAGAGAGAGAGATTTTTTTTGTCACAAATTTTTCGCTCGTCAGAGCCGAGAAATAAATCGGAATGATCAAGGCGGGACTCTCGCAGGCGGAAACGCGTCAGCGCAGGAAGTGCGTCAGGTATGTCGGGGCGCACCCCTGGGCCCGAGCATGGAAATTCTCCGTGCGTGATCCGGACGCGATAAGACAGGACACCAGCGGGCGTTCTCCGTACGTTTTACGCGAGGGCGAAGCGCAGAAGGAGGTGGCCGACCTCCGACCTCCCCTTGCCTCGCCCGATATCATCGTGCAACCCGGTTCACGCTAATAAATCAACCTGTCGCCGGGGCCTCCAGTCGCGCCCTCGACCCCCGCGACACGCTTCTCTCTACCGCCTATATCCCTGACATCACTCTCTCTCCGCCGCCAGTCTCTCTTTTAAGCCTTTCGGTCTCACCGAAGGCGCTCGCTTCCTCTTGCGCTTCCGGTTAGTTCGCGTGAAAATTGAATAATTTTGCGCGATAGTAGAAAAGATAATTGCTTATTTGAATGCATTTGTATGAAAGGCGCGGGAATATATATTTTTATAAACATAAGAAAAAATAGGCAAGAATTTCGATCGACCTAGATGGCCTTATAGTTTTTGCGATCGAAATTATGTAACGATTGTCGACAGGAAATGCGATAAAGAATTCCCTTTTTCTTTCAAGAGGAGGAAATTACATCGAACGACTTTTTTTCTCACGATAAAAACCAACAACTCGGCGAGTGTAATTTACAATGGATTAATCTCCGAGTGTATTTATCGGTCGCGACGTTGTAATTCGAAGTTGGGAAGAAGGAGCCGGCGCATCTTGCAGCCTCTTTGTCTAAAAGTCCCGCGGTCAATCATCTATGCTCAAATTAATTAAAGATTCTCATGAAATTCTAATTTGACATCTCCCAATCGAATTGCAATTTGAGACCGTAATGTTATCCGGATCGCCATAATTTGTGCGCGTCTTTGTGCCGCATCTCTCTCTCTCTCTCTCTCTCTCTCTCTCTCTCTGTCATTTTCTACTCGTTTTTCTAATGAAGTGTCAGAAGCACTTTTCTCGGACGACGTTGAACAACCGCCGGATATCGGTTTATCGAAAATGTAGAACGAATGTACGTACGAATCTGTGTTCCATTTTAAATCGACGGCGAATAAAATTGAGAAATAATTCTTTTCGCGAACGATTGTGAAACAAGCGCTTTCAACGACTGGCGTTTAAGCGAAAAATAATAATACAGATTTATCGATTTACATATAAAATAATTATATTTATAGAGTTATGTAGCACAGCGAAAAAAAATAGACGGGATAAAAAGTGCAGGTGTGAAAAATTGAGATCGATATTCGCGCGACTCGACATACACGTGGCATTAGAGCACGTTGTTTTTTAGAACACGTCTAGGAAAGCCGTCTGTAGCTCGGACAGTTTCTAACTGCAATTAACCCGGTTTGTTGCCGCGGCCCTTCGTGTCAATCGACCTTGTTACTTTCATGGGGTGGCGTGGCCTCCGCTCGTGTCTCTAAATTCCACGTTAGCCCCGCTGTGTCCTGAGAGCGCATTCCATCGCTTGACAAGAGTCTGAGTTTCGCCTTGCAATCCGGCGGAATTAACGCGATTATCTACCTATCAACTTGCTGTCCTGCTGAACTTTATCGTGCCGAAGTCTATCCCGCGGTTTTGATCGTTCGATAATCGTTTTACGTTCTCTTTGTGCCTTTGGGAAACTTAACCGATGTTCGGAATCGAGCTGTCGGTTTGAGCCTAACGAAGCGAAATGACGCGATGCTATTGCAGAAAGTAGCTAATGAACTCTGGGAAAGATTCTTTCTCAAGAGATAATGCGGAGAAAGATTCCGCGAACAGTCGGCAACTGTGATAATTTTGTATGATAAGAGAAAAATGTATCGCAGAGAATCAGAATCAAACTAAATATATATTATTCATATAATTTATAAATTTAAATATTTATTAAATAAAGAAATTATTAATAGAATTTATTTAATAAATTATAAAAATATTTATAATTATGAATTATGATTATAAATCATAATATAAATTAGTATAAAATTTAGAAAAAGTTTAATAAAATTTAAAAATTGAATTTTTCTATTTATATATTTATTTAAGGAACTAGAAACAAATTTATTATTAATTTAGTAAAATATTTAGAAATTATTAAAATATATATTATTCAAATGATAACATTCTAAATTAATTATTACATGGCCTGTGGTGTAATATATAATTATACAGTTTTGAATAGTTATAACAAATTAATGTGACATAAAACAGCTGTAAAGTATGACAACGTAATTGAACAAACCTGAATAGATTGATTTGATTTGCAAATCTTGTGGGAAGTCGACGTCGCTTGATAGACAATTGACGGTGAGAGTCCGTTCGCAGTTGACCGATCTGTATCTCGGTAATGACATTATACATTACACAAGCTTTTGTCCCAATAGGGCCTGATAGTTCGCACGGGTGGATTCAAATAGTCACTCGCCAATGCACAGATCGCTTTGACACATTAAAGCGTATCGGACTGAATCGATGTTTCATGCATGAAGCTGTTACTGGTTCTATGGCGGAAACTAGTAGCAACGTGCGTTTACATCGATCTTCCACGAAAAGGGCTGCGATCGTATCGAATACGTCGTTAAGTTAAATTAACGATCGTTACGAGAAGGCAATACTATGACAAACGCATGCATATAAGCTGGAATTCTAGTAAAAGCTTAATAATAATCGATCTTGTGTAAAAATAATATTAGCCGAGGATTACTTCGTATTACAATATCATTTCGCTCAAACATAATAATCTCGCGACACTAATGACCTGTTACGTGAAAGAGTTGATGACCGACAAATTATCACGTGAATTCTCGTTGATTTCGTTAGAATATCGTTATCATAAATTTCAGACGAATTGGCGAAATCTCTCGTCGCGGAAGTGGCTCGCTTCGAAACACGGAATGATACGGTTAGCAGGCAAAGCCAGATGTTGCTTTCCCTCGCCGTTTGCCGTTATGGTTGGTCGCGATGGCAAGGTTGGAACGCGCCGCGATTACAACACATTCATATTATGTGAATTATATATTAATTAGTTTACACACACATGTATACGCAATCAAAGGCAACTGCATGCTCATGACTGCGTAATGTTGACGCATTTATTGTAGAAGGCGCGTAGAAATTATGCATGTGCACTGAAGATTTAATATCGCAGTTTGTCAAATTTTTTTTATGTCGTCGCTTCGTACAGATTGAATCGCGAGTTTAAATAAATTTTTCGACAAGAGCACTGATGTATAAAATGTATTGAGTCGGTAGCTAAAATTTGTGCACGTCACATCGCGAAATACAGAAATAAATGTTGAGTTATGTAAATATTAAATCGTATGTTAAGCCGTTGATTGTGCGAAAGCAGAATCAATATTATTTCGGGAAGTAGAGAATATAATATGTAAAATTATATATAACATTATATATATATAAAATAATAAAATTTATATAAATAAAAATGTGTATACATTTAATCCTTAAACAGCACGGCAAAAAATAGAGCATAATGGAAGTAACTGACACGTTTCGAGAGTGCATTTATTTATACGAACAGACATTATATATAATTTGTGGAGAATTTTAAAATTGCTAAAATAAACAACATTTTAATACTCACACACACGCAATGCGTGTACAAATTGGACGCGCAAGTGCGTCAACTGCATCGACTGCGGTATGCCGCGAGTTGAGTCAATATTATTCTGTTATATATAGAAACTACCTGTGTGAATGTAAACGCGCGTATACCGAAATTTCCCGAAAATTCATTCATTATAAAATAATCCTCATTTCGCGGGATTCCCCGAATTTATGGTTACGTTTCGTACTGTAATAATGATCATCCGATGGGCTTCTCCGACGTGATAAAAAATGCACTCCGTCCCATTTATATCATTTATAATCGACTGTGATGATACCGAGGCACACTTTGGGAATAACGGACGCTATCGAGAGCGCCGTTCAATCTTGTCTCTCACATTCGATAATGCGCGGTTAGATAAACGCGATATTTTACTATGAGAGACGCGTCTCTCAAAGTAAATTGCTTGACGCGTTTACGAGCGTCGTCGATCGTCGAAAACTGGCAGTTACGTTTTCGCTATTGCAACTGCGACCGCGCCAAAAATAAATTCGCGTCGCCTCTCTGCTCGTTCCGCGTCTGACGAACAACAATAGCTTTTTCCCCCCACAAGGTATTGTCTTTCGGGGATCCGGGAATAATAATAACGTCCGACGTGTGTTTTGTCAGCGTAATTTATATCGCTTTGCACGGGCGCGTATACATCCCGCGAAGACGCGTGTGTGACATCGGCATGTGACCCGCGTTAAATTTGGAAGTGGCTCGGCACTTCTGGGCCGCAGTTGTCGCCGTTTCTCGACACGCGCCACGCAAACCGATTGTGATGTCGCACTCTTCCAAATGTCACGAGAGAAACAACGGCGTGACGGATTCGCGAATGGATGAGGACGCAAAGCAAGTTCTCCGAATCAGTTCATCGATTTTGAATATATGCATTATATCGATCATCGTGTACATTAACAGAACAGTGACGAAATTTTTTTTTTATAAAAAAAAATAATTTGCGTATAACAGAGAGGACTTTTTCTGAACAATTTTATCAATCAGGCCGATTCAGTATATATAAGAACGGATGTTCTATATATTTTATTTAAATTATGTCTTATCACGTTTGATCTATTTGCAAAAAATTCTATAATTGCATCTTGTTTGTTAATCGATTAAATTAGAGAATTTAAACCTTCTATTTGGAGATTGATGAAATTATTGAGAAATGGGCAATGAGAGAGAGAGAGAGAGAGAGAGAGAGAGAGAGAGAGAGAGAGAGAGAGAGAGAGAGAGAGAGAAAGAGGAATCTACAGAAGTGACAAAGCACCTGGAATAGTTACCAGCGTCACTAAAGATAGGATAGGAGAAGCATTACACTTCTCCTGCGGAGCACATTGTGTTATCCGCCGCCATCTCGACGGGATCGAATATATATGATTTAATGTTCCCTTTATGTGACACGCTTCGAAATTCTGTCGCGAACTTCAAGAAGCGAGAGGGTATATGCGAGGTGTATGTGAATGTCTGTATGTGCGACAAAGATACTTTGAAAGTGGCGGACCCGAAATGTTGGAGCGGAAATGTGATTTACGAGACGGAAGCGATTTATTGCCTCTCGTTGTGAGGTTGCATAATATCGTGACAGCCAATTGGAAGAAGTTACTTATTCCGGCTTTCGTACATAGTACATTTTCGCCCACGTGAATTACTTGTCTTAACGAGACACTCGTGGACGAAAAGGGGGAGAAGAAAATATGTCGAGTAAAACTGTAAAGGGCATATGTTTCAGGATAAGTATACACAAGCCTCGATTGTTCATTTTCCATAGTGATTCACTTTCCGCTTTAAAGGGAAAGGACAATAAATACATGTACATAACTTTTTGATAGAGCAGTGCTGAAACATTAGAATAATGCGTGACTAACATCGTGGTTTTGTTAATGTTATGCACGTGACGTAATGGACGAGGCAACGACCTTAGAGATTTTTTTGTGTTTTATTAATTAAATTATGTATATTATACATAATTAAATTATATAAATTAATATGCCTCCTAGAAAAGTATTACTTTGTATTTTCAAAGAATAAGCTAGCTTGTTCCGTTCAGCTATGAAATGCCATTGTAAATCTATCCTCGATCTACTTTTATGATTTATTACTTTTTGTGATTCAGTGCGCGCGCTGCTGTAAGTTTCGCGATTCATCCCGTCGTTTCCGATCCACTCCCAAGAAGCGATTCGTCTGAGAATAGAGCCCTAACGATGCATCGATTCGCGATTAGTTCTCGAGTTTCGGGAACCGTCACCCGCGCGGATTTTCTCTCTTCCGCGAAAATCTATAAAGTTGGCGGACACGTCTTGCTCGCGCCGAATTGAATTCTGTTTGTCGCGTGTTTCATTCGCAGCTATCGCCATTTATCGCGAACGCGGCACTTCGCAAAGTGACGGAAAAAGATTTCGCAAATTCAATTCACGAAGCGCCCGAAGACATTCTCTTCCTCTCTGTCATGCTGTTCAAGTCCCCTTATTGCTCGAGTGGAAAAAATGCACGTGCATAGGACACGTTCGCGGTCGTAGTTTCGCGAAGTGGAAATGCATTAGGTAGATGGGACGCATAATTGGGGCCGTCGCGCGTATACCTTCTCTGCCGTAGTTTCTTTCTTTTTTCCTCATTCCTTTTTTTTTATTCCTCCTTCTCTTCCTCTCTCGCCTTCGTGGGAACTTCCCCCTTCGTCGCGTTAATTTGTTTACCGTAATGTTAGATAAAAGCGGAACGCCACGTTCGGTTCGCCGCGTTGGCACTTTACGTTATTACCCGCTTCGCTTTCGCACGTGTGTATGAAAATGCCGGCCGACGCAACTTTTACGATCGATTCGCGCGGAATAATACTGAATGCAGAAGCGCGAATATTCCGGCGTTTTTAAACGCAAGCGGCAAGAAATCGACAACGGCAGTTAAACACGGCTGGCGGCCCGCCATTATCGAATTGAACGATCGAACACAGCGTTGTTCTCTTCAACGTTACACAACGGTGATCACGCGTCGATTATCTCCTATCCGAGTCCATCGACGCTTACACTCGTGCTTCCCACAAGTAGTATAATACTCTGTACCTGTCGCGCGAATATCACGCTGCGATGTACGAATTACGCACATGTACGAATATATATAACATATATATATATATATATATATATATATATATATATATATGCGCGTATACGCGTCCACGTTGCGTACGTATGTATATGCGAGACGTGCAAATGGAACAAAGCCACGTTAAGCTGGTTGCGATTGGTGTGTTGCAGACACGAGGTGCCTGTCACCTCGGAGCCGATCACGGTGATACACATGGACGAGGACGTCGTCGTGGTCAACAAGCCCGCCTCCATCCCTGTAAGTGGTGTACTGCCAGAACTGTACTGCCAGAAAATTGCTTGTGCCGTATTGTCTACCGAATCACACGCACGCATACATCCACATACACACTCATATACGTACACGTTATTCATCCAGATCGCATGCTGTCATGTTGCATGAATGACGTCCCTCGACAGTCTCCACGCAATCATCACGCTTGACGTTCGAAGTCAGCTGATTCTCAATTTACTCTTTTGTGATCCCAAAAAGTATCTTTATCTATGTACATAACATGTCCTTTTATGCTAAAAATTATTCCTAGAGCACGCTCCCGAAACGTTAGAGATCCATTAAATTTAGAATCTCCGAATTATAGTCTTTTGTATTTTAGTGAAGAGACCCTCGTTTCGTCGTAAATATATATTTATGTGTTTCGTTGAATTAAATTTCACTCCGTCGACAATCGGAAGCACGGACATTCGTTCCTTCGCATCGTTAAACGGGCTTCCGATTTCGTTAGCGGTCTCTTCTTTTTTCCGCGGACGTAAATCGTCGCTAACGAGTCGTTTTTCTCAGACTAACGGAACAAAACAGCGCGGTTAACAGACGTGCGCCAAGGGCCTTTGACGAGCTCGAGCTTTTTAAAATGCAACGTTTCGGTCCTCATCGATCTATCTCTCCTGATACTTCTGAATGTGGAACATTCATCGCATTCAGTATCACGGCGATAAAAAAAAAAAGAAGGGAAAAAAAGGGGGAAACACAAAAGAGAGAGAGAGGAAAAATGTGCGCGTGGGCGATTCGTATATAAACCCGAAGTCTCGCGAATAAAACGCGCTATTAAAATGTTAATCGCGCGCATTACGCCGCTCGCAAATCACGGATAATTTACTCTCCGCGCTATTATTGCCGTCCGCGATAATGTCGCACTGCCGCGAATGCTGTAAAAACACGTGACTAAAGGACACGTGCACTGGTGGCAATTCCGGGAGTCCGATGCATTAAACCGTGTATCGGTGATTCATTGGCGTAACTAACGGTTACAAGGCTCACCGAAAAAAAATATTTCAAAGTTCTCACTTTTGTTTTGCATTTTAGCGACACTTTGATCTCGGTTATTATTTCCATCCGTGGCATAATCGTAATAAAGTATGCGCGACAATACACATGTCGCAGTTTCTTTGTAAATTCAATTCTTTCAGAAAAAAGCTTATGCTCTCTCTCTCTTTATATGAAACGTCGACCTACAAAGAGATACGCTGCTTTATAAGGTTAAATCTTTTTGTGTGAAAAGGTTGATTTTACAAAAAGCAACATATACGTTGGAGAAATGAAACATAAATCTTATCGGAAAAAGAACAGAAACGATAAGCTACAAAATTTTAATGCCTTTGTTTCCTTTCGTCTTTTTTCTTCTTTTCTTATTTCGTTCTCGCAGGACTGTTAGTTATACAACGTTAATGCAGCGATTGCAAGTTTTACTCATCTACGTCTGGGATTCGCGATAGGTATTGCGAGAGCTACGAGCTACCGGCTATTTTTCCTCTCAAATGTCACCGAATGTACGTCGCGTCGGTCGCATTCCCCCATCCTTCGAAGCTCGTTAACAAGGGCTTTCGCAACAAAACGTCGGGCATTAATGCAAAAATAATCCTACGCGCGAATACCCGATGGATGGTGCAAACGCCATTCCCAACTTAATGGGTCGCTTTCCACTTTGTTTTCTTTTTTCTCCAGTACCTTTTTCTCGTCTGCCAGCAAGTGGTCCCGAAGAGACCTCGGGTCGACTGACGATTGGTCGAATTAATTTTCGCGTACAGACGTCGTTAAAGCGTCATGCAATTGGAAAGACAGCAATACTTCTTCCTTTCTTCATTCTTTCATTTCCTACGTATATTACAGCAATAATAAAATTATTCAACTTTTCCCACTTCGTGTAAAATTTTTTAAAATTATTTCAATAATATAACATATTACATTATAATTTTATAAAATTGTAATAATAGAGATATATTATATTTATTTTAAAAAAAATGTTAATAGAAGTAATAAAAAAATCTAGATTTTTTTTATTCAATATGAAAAGTAAAACACATTATATTAAAATTGTATAAAATGGTGATGATAAAGATACATTAGAAAAATATTAATAAATGAATGAGAGTAATTTTTTTTAACTTATCGAAAAAGCACATTATATGTGATTCATAGTTTTATAAAATTAATATATAGAAGTATTTATATTATAAACAGATATTATTAATGGATTATATTTTTGAATTCCAAACAGAAAAAATATACTGGAAAAATTAGTGAATGTTTATTTATCAGGATTAAAAATTTGAGATTAAATTATAAGTTAAATTAAAAATTCTATTTTTCTTTTAATCAATTATAAATATAATGTCGCTAATATTAAATTGACTCTCAAAAAATTTATTTTCATCTTGAATCTTTTATAATGTGTATCAAGATTATTCCTAGCTGAATTATTCAGCAGAAACGACTATATAAATACAGCCTGATATTCCGAAAATTTACTTTACGATGACAGAAAATCGGAAAGTATGGTACTCTTGTGAATGAAGAAAAGTGCTTTCAATCGTCGTATTATCGTAACGGTTCGCCGGGAGTCGATAGCGAGCATGCATTATTGCGGATACGTGCCATCGTTTGTACCGGTGTGGAGCGGGCTTATCAAACCAGGAAGAATCCGATACGATCCGCCAGCCAGCCAACCGATCATTTGTACACACAAATCCACATTGTTGATCCGAGCACATAAAGTGTGCCGTTTCCCGGACCGTGTCGATTCGAAACCGTGCCATGAATCGAATCTCCTTTGTGGGCGCGATCGCTTTTTGTCCCGAATTTGCCAAGAGAAATGGGTCGACCGCGTGGATGTTGTATGCGCGCGTGCATACATTTACATTGGCCACATGCCGATAGGTAAAACTCGTCAAAACAGCGTGCATTTCATAAGTTTACCTTCTACACATTTCACTTCCTGTAGATATTCCTGGTTACACGATAAAAAAGTATCACGGGGGAGAGAAGTGTCTTAGATGACCCGAACTATCCCAAGACGAAATCTATCATGTCAATCTTCCTCTTCCAGAAGTTTATATTATTATCCTCAGTACTGCGAATTTCTTGAGCGAAAGTGCAATAAATAAAATTTGACCGTCTGACCTGTTTTGTGATCACAGGTGCATCCGTGTGGCCGTTATCGCCACAATACCGTGGTGTTCATTTTGGCGAAGGAGTACAACTTGAAGAACCTCAGGACCATTCATAGGCTGGACCGGCTGACCAGTGGCATTCTCTTGTTCGGTAGAACGCCGAAGAAGGCGAGGCAGATGGAGCACCAAATAAGAAATCGGCAGGTCTGTGTTGTGTAAGCGCTCGGAATTACGAGAAAAACACAGACGTCGTTCGTTTGTCGTTGAATGGAGAGATGTAACGAATATATATATATACATGTCGCGTTTTCACGTTTCAGGTTCACAAGCAATATGTGTGCCGAGTGGAAGGCGAGTTTCCGGAAGAAGAAGTAATCTGTTCGGAACCGATCGAGGTAGTCTCCTACAAGATTGGCGTCTGCAAGGTCTCGGAGAAGGGCAAGGACTGCGTTACGCGTTTCAAGCGTCTTAGTTACAACGGCAAATCGTCCGTGGTTCTGTGCAAGCCGCAAACCGGCCGCATGCATCAGATTCGCGTTCATCTGCAATATCTCGGCTATCCCGTGGTAAATGATCCGCTTTACAATCACGTGGTATTCGGTCCGCATAAGGGTAAGGGTGGTAACATCGGCAAGACCGACGAGGAGCTCGTCCGTGATCTAATCAGTATTCACAACGCCGAGAATTGGCTTGGCATGGACGGCGACTCCGACATGAGTTTATTCAAGCCGAAGTTGGAGCTGGAGGAGCGCGTGCTGGGTACGGGCAATGATAAGGATAACGGCTCGTCGCCGTCGTCCACTCCGGGTCTGGTCGAGGATGAGCAACAGCAACCGCAACAGCAGCCGCAACAGCAGGAATCCCTTAAAGTCACCGTGGGAACGCAAACGGGCTCAGAACCGCCGGATTCCACCTTCGCTAACGACAAGGTCACCGTCGATCCGCACTGCTACGAATGCAAAGTCAAGTACAGGGACCCGAAACCGTCGGATCTGGTGATGTATCTGCACGCGTGGCGTTACTGCGGCCCGGGATGGGAGTACGAGACGCCGCTACCCGCGTGGGCGGCGAGCGATTGGGTCGGTGACGATCGATAGTTCATACGACGAGATCGAGGATGATCGTGTCGATCACCAACGCCGTCGCCGTCGTCGTCATCGTCGAGTCTCGAATCCCCTTTTGAGATATCCTTACCCCGTGCCTTCCATCCGCCAACGAGCGATCTTTTGACCATTGTACACGTACAAATACACAAATATGAACACAAATACACAAATTCACAAACATGAACACTTACGCACACGCACATACACACACACACACACAATATCTGCATACATGCGATGAATAAAGGTGCATACCCCTGTAACTCGGCCGTCGGATTTCTCGAGGCTGCGATCCGAGAGAAATGGGATTGCTGGAACAATCTCGCCGCTCAATTTGCATTTCTGCGATTTCTCGCCGTCGATATGTAAATGACAACTTGGCGTGTATTGTGACGTATCTAAAAGAGCGGAAACAATTTCCCCGCCGCTGTTCGCGCGCAGAAATGTATGTTCGTTTCTAGTTTGTGCGCGTTCTCATTTCATCATATGTTCTGGCAGAGTCCCCGTCGGGCGCGAAAATCCCACATGCGGACGAATCTTACGGGAAACGATCCGAGACGACGTTTTAATATTATGCCATTAATTATAGCGACAAAAGACATCGTTGTATATCGGCCCTATTACCTTAATACTGTCCTGATTTTGCGAGCCAAATAATAAATCAGAACATCATTATTGTTATTTTAATATCACATTTCTCTTACGTGAACGAACATGAAACACGTTATATCTACAAATGCAGCGCAAAGTCACGCCGACTAGTGAGATGTAATAAAGCGCAATGATTGTTCCTAGGAACGTTTCTCTTTGTATAACAGCTTTTGAAGAAGACCTTTGCACGGTCAATCGATCAGATGTTTACAAATCGCAGGACTTCGTTGTAATTTGTGGAAGTAATGACATTCTAGTAATCTTTTTCGGAGATATATTGTAACAAATAGATGATCTGTGATTATATTAATGCGATATTTATCGACCAAAACGTTTTAACCATTGATACGATTGTGAGGCGATAAAAACAATTTTCTTTTAATTTTTAATACAATGGAAAATTATAAATAATTGAATAATCCTTCACATTTAATTATAATTCGGACGTAGTTCGCGTAAGCGCAATTCTATACAGTGTATCGCGTACGTATATAAATCGTATATAAAAATCTCTTATGCGAACGCTCTATAAGATAAATGTATGTTCTGTAAAAACGCGAGTCTCAGCCACTTTTATGTGCGGCGGCGGTCAAAAAGTCACTGCCACTGAAGCGCGAGACATCCTTAACGCGTGTCAGAAGATTGATGCATCTGTCGGAGATGGCATGGATTCCGATGGATTCGTCTTGATTTATGACGTACAGAAACGTAGAAAGGCTCGCGATCTCCTCTTCTATTTTCTATAGCGACAAGAGTCGCCCGGCTTGCGCGTAACTATTACTCTCCGATCTTGTAAGACATTTTGATTCACGAGAGATACCGCTTGATCCATTTCTCAAATTTCGTAATCTTTGCAGAAGCGTAACGTCGTCTTATCATCCAAAAATAAAACGACAGTGCGGAGAGTAAGTATTTGAGATTATTTCGCTAGCAGTCGGTCGCGCGTAGGCGACGTTCCCGAGAGAGGGACCATGTACTCGAGTAAAATGATTATCGCCGGCTCCGGATTTGACCTCGGGATTGACTTTGGAACGGAACCGAAGTGAATATGGTGATATCGGTTATATTCGCGGCAACCGCTGTTGCTTTTGGCATCGAACCACTTCGGCACTTTAGCCTGACAGAAGTCAGCTAACTTGGCGATAAATTTATCTTCGCGCTTCGACGACTTGTTCCTGGAACAATTTCAACGAAGCCCTGCGATTTTCGCGTATTATCGTATATATTTTAGTGGTATATTGCGTTAATATACTCGTTGCGTGAGAAAGCGAGATCCCATAATAAATGTCGTGAATCGAGAAGACGAGTGAAAATAAATAACATCGGTATCAATCGTGCATTAATATTATTAGAGGAATTCTCCGATGCGGTATCGCGATTGTCAGCGATCGCGTTTCTTACTATCGCCTCATCCGGATTTCGAAGGCTGTCACCTCCAACGAGCAAGACCGTATTCTCGAAACACGGAAAACGTAATGATACGCATCGTTCGAGCAATTAGCATCGTTCTCTATTTATTTACACTCGTCGACGATGAGAAATCCGCGTTTTCCAGTTAAGGAACAGTAGAATGATTCCCATTCATATGTAATGCGAACGTTTTCGCATAGTTTCGAGAATAGACGTTTAGAAACCGGGACGATTGTGACCGTGGCGGAGAAGGAGATGAATTGTATCCTCCTGTGTAAAGCGCAGGTAGGGGACTGATATATGGTAACCGCAATAGAGAGGCGCACGTCTATTTTTATGGCAGATATACGTGTTAATATGAAATTGGATGCGTGGTGGCGCAAGTCCAGCGCGATAGAGGTCTCCAACAATAAACGTGATCTTGCCGAAAGACAGCCAATGATCATGCCAAAGAGCGAGCGACCAGCGAGCTTTTAATCATATCGTGCATAAAGTACCTTTTTTCGAGGCCTCTACAAGAGAGAGCCTTTTCGAGAGGAAGAAAGAAAAGCGCGACCCGTCCGCCCGGTCGGGGCGAGAGGACGGAAATAAGACAAAACGTTTCGTAACAAGTACAATCCAAAAGCGAGTGAAATGCGAGAGTGTTACAATTTTATTTTATTATTACAAGTCACGTTTTCGATTGATACCGATATATATTTAAGTATATATACAGTGTGTTTCCGAGCGAAATAGATTTTTTCAACGTATTCGACAGATTATTATAAGCAAAGAAATTTGTGGATCGATTTGATTTCATTATCGAAACATCGGAAGTTTAATAAGCTACAGTTATATATATCATAAATAATATATAATAAAATTTAATAATTTACCTGTAATTTCTTTTTAATGTGATAAATTTTACACTATACTGTACATTCTTTGTTTAAAATGACTTCCCGAACATGTTGACAAAATCAGTTTCACTCATCAGAAACACTCTATATATGTATGCATATGTATAGAGAAAGATGATATAACAACGGACCTATCATAAAAGACAGTGTGTGCGCTTACTAACTCGACCAGGATAGTTCGCCGGAACGGGCAGGCTACCCCGAAAAATGTAACGGCTAGCTTAAATTTTATTATTTAAGTAACTAACGATATAATTCGAGAAAAAAAAAATCGTGAAAAAGACAGTTCCGATTATAGCGGCGCTAAGGAGCGAAAGAGCGAGAGAAAGAATAGACAGATATCTGCTGAACGAATGAGTGTGCTTTTGTATATAAATATTGTATACGCACATTGTACCGTATCTTTAAAGCCACATTAATTATCCGTATTGTAGTCGGCGGAAACGTTAGCGCTAGCGAATTTTCTTGTATGATGAACGAATAAAATGCAAAGTATCGTTCGATAAGAACTAGTGATGGCGAATATTTTTATCGGATGGCTATGAACATTCTTACGTTTCGCTCCGAATTTTCCCGTAAATAACGAGCGGATCGTATGCATGATTCATAGAGGAGAAGAGGTGGTTCTCCCTGTTTTTCATTCCGAATGCGCGTTTCGGTGGCAAAAATATTTTCCGTTCAATGTAGCAGTATCATTTGTCTCATCGTTACCTGCATAATACACCGCCAGTGCCGTTACTATAATTCGTGTAGCTTCGAGCATCCGTAACGCGCGCGTTGTAACATAATTCCCACGAAAACTGCGTAAAACGGGCGAAGTATGTTTGCATGGGAGAGCGCAAATATTAGAATATAAATGTTAGTATCAGGGTTTTAAGTAAATTCGACCGATACTTGAAGATAAATCAAATTTTTGTTGTATTTTGTGCATACGTTCAACGTTTCTCTCTCTCTCTCTCTCTGATATCATATATTTTTCTAGAAATTTAACGTCGGCCTGTTGTCTCGTGCTATTTCATTTAAAGGATATTATTATTGAAGAAGTGGATTGCTCGTATGATTCACAAAGAATACAAACTTCCTTAATGTCTACTATGAAGCCAATCCTGACATATTATATCAATTTCCTTTGCATTAAAGCGTCCGAAATAAGATATCACCTGAATTTTGACGCGAAACACATCGCTTCGTCGAGTTTACTGTCCTTCATGCGTCATTACGAGCTTTTTGGCCTAATTTGCGATCTTTCTAAGGTAAAGGAATATCTACTTGCGATCTACGTATATGTATATGTATATATATTTAAATATATAAATTTTTTTCTCTTAAGTTTCTTTTATTAATCGAACCATCGGGCCAGTCGACCAGCCCGGGTTCGAAAGACATCATTACATGAGAATCGTGACTATCGCGTGCAATTTCAATTATATACACTGAAAATAAATCTATAAAATCTTACCGGGATTGCTTTAAATATATATTTTTTCTCTATTATATTTTAATCTCCGGTTTCTATCTTGTTTAGCTCATCAATTGGACGCGGCACACTTCTGTTGTTTTAAGCGCGCCTCAATCTCTGGCCTGAAGTGTCTGATCAAACCTTGTACGGGCCATGAGGCACCGTCTGCCAAAGCACAAATTGTGTGCAGTTCTATTTGTTTCGTGAGCTCCCATAGCATGTCTATCTCGTGCACCTCGGCGTTACCTTCTACGAACCTAAGAGAAAAAAAGTTATATGTTTGTATGACAAAATCTGGATAACAATTTTGTGCAAATTAGCAATTATAAATGTATGCTTACCTTTTTAGTATTTTAAACATCCAGCTGATACCTTCCCGACAAGGTGTGCATTGACCGCACGATTCGTGCTTGTAGAAACTTATCAAACGAGTGATAGCTTTGATTACGTCCGTCTGCTTATTCATCACGATTACCGCGGCTGTGCCTAAGGCGCTCTGTGCCTTTATGAGATCATCAAAATCCATCAACACGTTGTCGCATATACTGAAAGAACATCTCGATCATGATTTTTGAAGCGTTGATCGCTGGGTAAATCGAACGTTTACCTTTTAGGAATGATGGGAGTTGAAGAGCCTCCAGGAATGACACCTAATAAATTATCCCAGCCCCCAATTACACCTCCTGCATGTCTGTCAATGAGCTCCCTCAGAGGAATGGACATTTCTTCTTCGACAGTACAGGGATTGTTTACATGTCCAGAGATATTGAAGAGCTTAGTTCCGTGATTTCGTGGACGTCCAAATGAGGCAAACCATGTTGCACCTCGGCGACAAATTGTCTGTTATAAATAAAAAATATTACGAAGGTAAGGATAATATAGAAGAGAAAATTACAAAAAAAAATCTGAGTATTAGTATGTAATGCATACAGGCGACACTGCTACAGTTTCGACGTTAGTGACAGTCGTGGGGCATCCAAACACACCGATATCAGCCGGGAAGGGTGGTTTTAGCCTTGGTTTGCCCTGTTTCCCCTCAATGGATTCGATAAGAGCAGTTTCTTCGCCGCAAATATACGCACCCGCTCCTCGCACTACAAATATGTCGAAATCGTATCCAGAGCCGCAGGCATTCTTCCCGATTAAACCAGCCTGATAAGCTTCAGCTATGGCAACTTGCATATTGGACGCCTCGTTATAAAATTCACCGCGTATATAAATGTAAGCGGCACAGGCACCCATAGCACGTCCGGCAACCAAGCAGCCTTCCACGAGCTTGTGCGGATCATGACGTAGGATCTCGCGATCCTTACACGTTCCCGGTTCACCCTCATCGCCATTGATCACCAGATACTTGGGTCTACCATCTGGCGGCTTATTCATGAAGGACCATTTCATTCCGGAAGGAAAACCGGCTCCACCACGGCCTCTCAGACCAGAAGTCTTGATCTCATTGATGATCCAATCGGCACCTTTATCCAGTATCTCCTTGGTCTTGTACCAATCGCCACGGCTCAAAGCACCTTTCAACCGCCAATCATGCCTGCCGTACAGGTTTGTAAAGATGCGATCCTGATCGGACAGGGGCGATCCTTGTTCCTGTAAAAAAAAGAAAAAAAAGATGCTGATAAAACGGATGCTGACATTTAGCGCAGTTTTATGCATTTTAATTGCAATTTTTATAATTAAAATAAAATAATCGTATGTATTAAAAGTAGAGAGTAGGAAACATGAGAGATGCAAAATGCAATTAAGGCGAAATTGTATTAATGTTGAAAAAGAATCTCACTTTTCCTTCCGGAGCGGCATCGGCGAGCGTTCTCTGCTGCTGGTTGCCCAAACTAGTTCCGAGGAGACCTTTAAATAGTGCAGTTATTTAATTACATAACCTCGCAATTTGTAAAATATTTCGTGGCAGATCAAAATGCCGTTCTCGAACGTATATGAGAAAACATACGTTTATTGTTTCATCGTCGCATTATCGGCGATTCCTGACAACGCGCGTACTTTGATGACAAATGAATACTCGAAACTCACCCAATTGTCTCCTCGGAATCTGCAAACAACGTACTAGGACACTTGCCATCTTGTCACCATTTTGCAAAGTGCAAGCAGAGATGCAAGTCTGTTCGACGACAGTGCCAGTTGTGTGAACAGTGTGAGAAATACTTTGCCCGTTTACTCGATCGGCAATGCGATAATATCGATCATCAATATTTTTATTGAATATATACGCAAGCGTGAAATGAGTTTTTTAATTGTTACAACTCATCTCATCATTGTCAGTTGTAATTTCGAGTAGTTTGACATTTTTAGATATCGTCTATCATTTTTAAGTGCCCAGCATAGTACGTATGTATCTTTCTTGCGATTTTATTTCTTTCTCATACACTTTCTTGCAATCATCTTTCTTCTTATCTTTTCTCTGTAAATTCCAAGAATAACAATTATTTCGTTTCATTTCCAGAAAGCGTAATGGAATATGCATTTAGGAGGAATATCTCCGGTGCGTGGCTAGATGTGTACAGAATATCATAGTGGCGAAATCTATTCATGGAGAAGTCAACTATAAAAGTATCTTGTTTTGTCGCGCAAATCTTACTTGTCACTTGGCGATGAGTGCACGCGACTACGTGCCATCGTGGCTTGTTAGCGATCATCCCATACGAGACAATGGTACGCGTATGTGATACGTGGAGGTGCGATCCCGGGCGGTGCTGATTCCTCACTCCCCCTTTTCCTCGGATTCTATCGTCCTCGGTGAGAACGAAACGCGTATATTAATTGGACGACGAGAATCGAGAATCTGTAACATCATGCCTTCTAGAAGAAGCAAAGACGGCCTTCTGGCAAGAGTGAATTTTCCCCTGTATACAGTGCAAATGGTAACCAACAGGCATATCCTGGTGGGAGGCGGAGGTGGTTCCTCCAAGACTGGTGTTGCTAATGGATTTGTGAGTTTGACAGATTTTTTTAACAAGT
Source organism: Cataglyphis hispanica (assembly GCF_021464435.1). Classification (NCBI taxonomy): domain Eukaryota; kingdom Metazoa; phylum Arthropoda; class Insecta; order Hymenoptera; family Formicidae; genus Cataglyphis; species Cataglyphis hispanica. Next base: position 5,686,435 of record NC_065963.1, read on the forward strand.
ATTGTATTTAAAATGATTGATTGATTGATTACTTGGACCTGAACAGGTTGTTACGTTATATAATTTTTTTTAATACATTGGCAAGATGTTCTTGATAATGGTGTTATCAGAATCTTGATAAACATCAAATGTGAACTCGTTTTGATTATGAATGCTTATGTTGTAGGAAATTTTTGAATTGTCACACAATGGAGTACACTTTATTGCCGAAGAAGTAACCAGGCATGAGACGGGTCCTAGCGTTGTCATGAATTGTGCTTCGCACAGGAGTGACAATAAGACATGGATTGTTGCTGGTCAGGAGAGTCACTGCCAATTGTACAATGTAAAATCCAAGTTTATAACTTTGGAGAATGGGGAATTGATCAAAGGGCCAACAGCATCAACACATAAGGATGATCTTAGACACAGAAAAAACAATGAAAAAGTTGAAGAATCTCAAACACAAAAAGAAAAGATAGAAGAAATCAAAGACAACAATTGCAATGTTAAGAGCAAGAAACTGCAATTGATCCTTGAACCTGCTAGCAGTGTGCAGACAACTTTTGGGTAAGATATTTTTATATTTATTACATTAAAAAGTTTTACAAGAACTGATTTATAAAAAGATTATAAGAGAATTTTTTTGCTTACAGGGATGGTGAACCTTTACAGAGAGTTGTCAGAGTAAGCATTCAAGGGAAGATTATGGCTACAGGTGGCACAGACGGTATAGTTAGATTATGGAAATTTCCACAATTGGACAAATTGTACGATCTCGGCACACATGGAAAGGAAGTAGATGATATAGATTTCAGTCCTAATGGCAAACTGCTGGTAAGTATTGCCAAAGACGGAAAAGCTTTTGTGTGGAATATAGAGAGCAAAGAGAGCAGGGAACTCAGTTGGAAGCCGCCGGACGGTCTCAAATATATGTACAAAAGATGTCGATTCAGGAAAATGGTGGAGGACGAGAAGAAGAATGATATATTTATGCTCACTAATGCCGTAGCGGCGAAGAATCCTAGTTTCCTTCATTTGTGGGATGCTAATACTGGTGTAATAACCAAGTCTGCTCCTTACAAGGAGACGTTGTCCGCTTTGGCTGTTTCTAACGATGGTAAATTCGTGGCCGTAGGCACGATGTTCTCGGGCAGCGTTGACATATTCGTGGCGTTTAGCTTGAGAAAGGCGCTTCATGTTCCTGGAGCGCACAGTATGTTTGTGACTGGTCTAGAATTCCTTCCAACGAACGGTCAACTGAATGGCGTTGCGATCACCAGTAACACGGAGACCGCAGTCGTCAGTATCTCCGTAGACAACAGGATCTGTATACACAGCATACCATTTAGACGTAAGTATATCAGCAAGGAAATTCTCCATTGATGTTATCTTTAAAAACATATGTTTATGTAAAGTAATGCTCTTCTTTTCTTATCTGTCAGATACAATGCCATTTTGGTTCGTCATCATGCTAATAATCTTATGCATATGCGGCGCGTTCATCTTCTGCAGCTATCTCGGTATATGACCTACGAAATGCGTGATCAAAACGATGAAGCAGGATGTCATTTTCTTCGTCGATTCATTTTAGATCGATTATTGTTCGCCCGTATAAAAAATTAAACATAAATAAAAGCCCGAAATCTAACGCACTGTTCACTCGTAAGAGTACATAAAACGGTGAATGCTCAAAAATCTTACACAAACGAAATGTAGAAATAAAAACAGATATGCAATGGCATATTGTCCATGTAATACGATATAATTAATTGACGAAATACACCGAGCACTATAACTATGGATACGCGGAGTTTGGACTCGATGGGAGGATTAGAATAAGATTATTGACGGATCATTGAGCCAATCAGGATTGGCGTTCAATTACTGAACAATAGTTGTATTTGTTATTGTACTCAAGATAAATCTTCAGGAAACGCGTTGCGCGATTTAGACATAGTCGTGACGTCAGTCGAGGTGCTACTGTGATAAATAAATTACATTAGAGTGCTTATAACTTAATTGGACCCGCATTAATTAACATATTGATGTACCTATAGATTACATTTTATCAATTTTTAATTGCGCAAAGGCAAGGATTTGTAATATAAATAGTGCGTCGTATCGCGATTGTCTCCCTTTCATGTACGTTTAACAATTTCATTTATATGTATATTATTATATAATTTAAGATTTCTTCACATTTCACATACTTGATACGTGAATGACCAATCTCTTCTCTCTTTTGTATCATGGATGAAGACATAACATAATATGTATTTATATATCACTGATATGACTCTATATTATTCCCTAATTACTTGATTGTATTTTCTCTACAACATACATGATATATATGTCAAAAAAGATATTTATATCGTTCGACGCTAATGAGATAGTAAAGGAACCTGTCGAGTTTCTGCCATTCTGGCTGCGTCGGCTGAAATTGAAAATAATTTTAAATATCAGAATTGAATCTTATATGATCCATCTTATTCTCACAGGAATAATAAATAATTTGGTGAAAGCTTAATTCAATGAATAAATCGAGTTATAAGAATAATTCGAGGAAAAATAAAGTATAACAGCCGTTTGTTTTTTCTACGCGTATGGTTTTTATTCGGAAATATTTTCAGTTTACTAAAAATCACTTAGATATTCGCATATCGCTTAAATTCTAAGGAGTATATGTTCAAGGAGTGGCATGAGATAGTGTATATTTATTGTTTATTTCTCGCTCTATTAGAGCCATGAGAGTCCATTGTCGTCTCGCGTACACAGGCTTCTAGAAAACTATGAGAAGTTGAATCGGCAAGAAAGTGGAGGAGAGGAAAGAGAGCAGGAAGAATCCGGTATGGTTATTTACAAGTGGGATGTTTCCATGTTTTGCCCTCGTCGTCGAGCATCGCGATTCTCGCGAGAAGCATTGATCACGAACGACCTCGCGTTTCGTGGGTGCGGAAAAAAAAGTAGCACAAGACAAGAGATCGATACGCGACGCATCCTCGCGATCGCATCGCGACTTTTCCTTTCCTTTTTATTCAGCGCGATTCTAATTTACATAAATAATAATAATAGTCGAGACTGTCGCGGACTCGGAGAAATCGGGCGGGGGACGCGCTTTCAAGAACAGAATGTGCCTCGCTCTACTTTAACAATTCTATTTTCGACCAAGGTGATCCTTTCTAATCGCGATAAAATAATTCCATGATCTCACTTCGAGAATCGGCACGCCCGTTGTCGCGATTATTCCTTGCTTCCGTGTCTTCTTCCTAGAGTCACAATTCAATTGTCCCGGTTAATCGCCGGCAATGGGCAATGGGTGTGATTTCGGCGTTATCACGTTGGCGTGATAACGACTAATCGACGATCGTCTCCGAGCGATCTATTTAAAGATCGGATCGCGCGACCGGCGTTGTTCATCTCGCGGATGATGAATCACTTCCTCGCGGAGAAGCCGTCGCCAGTTGGGTCCAACAACCACGGATAATTGTTGGGACACTCCATGCAAGTGAAGAGACGCAGAGTCTCGCCAGGCAATTCTCTAGTCGTCAGAGGGCAAGCATTGGGCAGGGAGCAATAGGGTAGACCCTTCTCATCGCAAGTCTCTTTCCAGTCTTGGAAGTCTCTAAGCGCGGAAAGCTCAGTGGGCTGCTGCATCCATTTGATCACCTGGTGGAAGGACAAATAAAATATAGAAAAATCTGTTTTACACGAAGATATTAACAGAGCGAATCGATCGTTTTCTCACCTGGACCATGGTAACGAAATACACGTCGCTCCTGGCGATCATCTCCTCGATGAACTTGATCAACTCATCTTTGTATTCTTTTTTGCTTTTCAGCCAGGACGCGTGGAAATGCAGACCAAGTGGTGCCCGGTTGCTGTTGAAATGTCTGTTGAAGTTATGCCTGAGCAGACGGGCAAACTGTTCGCCGCTCTGTATGTTGGAGCACGAGTCGACCATGTGACAACCTGGCAGCGACTCGTCGAAGGTCGGATCATCTCTACGGTCCAATTCGTTCATCACCATCTCCCAGACCGGATGCGACCTCGATGGACAGTTGCCGCCGTTACCATTACACTTGTGAGGCATTCTGAAGTACAGAGTGTACGGCCAGATGGGCACACGTCCCAAAGACGCGGTGATGGAAGCGTCGTACACGAAGAATTGATCGGCCATCATCTCGAACTGTTTGTTACCGCCGACCCTGAGGTAAGGAGCGCGCATACCAATGATGGAGCCATCGGTGATGTTGGCGAAACGCTCGATGATCAACCTGGCGCCGGCCATCTCGGCCAGCCAGTCATCGTACGTTCCCTGGCTCCAATACTGCGGATCCTCCTTGTGGGTCAACGAGAACACAGCGATCTCGTGGCCGCGTCGGTGAAGATCCTGCACGGCCGAATAATTGGTGTACTTGTGCGAGACGAAGAAGGTACCGCGGATCTGGCAGCCGTTCGGGTTCTGACGTTGTCCGTTGAAGATCTCCTCGTACAGATCGATGTTGTCGACGTTCACGGCGCCGTTGAACGTGATGGTGATCATTTGCGGCACTTGTTGAGGATCGATGTTGCCGGGGATGCGAGTACCGTCGGCGGAACAGTAGCAATCGGGCAGGACGCATTGCGTGGGATCGCAATCGGGAGCGCGATTAGGATCGGTCTCCACGGCTGTAATGCAGGTATATTTAATAACGCGTTTTTCAATTTAAAGTATTTAAAATAGTTAGCATTTTTTTATTTAATAAAAATTATTCCCCCTCCCTCCCCCCCCTGATTTTTTGTTGTCAATGTTAAAGTGAGTGTATGAAAAGCATTGATATATCTGAAAAATTCATAGCAATTTTTATAATAGATGAAACATGTCAAAGCTAGCGTATGACATGTACATACGCTAAAAGATGCCAAAGAGTGCATCTTTAATAAAAAAATATTGATCTGGATTAATTGAGCTTTAATGATCGTGAATAAATTTAAAAATAAAGAAAAATGGATTTACAAACTGGGTAAAGATCGTCGAAAAATCGATTCATACATTAATAAATAAAAATCTGTTTTTAAATACAATAAACGCATTGTCTTTCTGTAAAAATCGCTATAAACTTCAGAATAAATCTAATCCGATATAATAATTACGATATGATAATTACGCTCGACGCGTTTTGCATGATACTTATAAATATAATTATAAATAAATTCGACTTGTCATCACGATCATATGATGAGACAAACATAATTGCAACACTTACTGCAGGCGTTCTCGTCAGACTCGTCCTTGCAATCGGGCGTGCCGTTGCAGAAGAGATCCTTCTCGATACACTCGCCGTTTCCGCACGACAGCTTTCCCTCCGGGCAAATGGGTTCGTCGGTCTTGAGGATGGGCAAAACTTTACGCGGCTCTGTAAAAGAAACGCAATTACCCGTTAGATCCCTCTCATTTGCAAATTAGCTACCGTTTGAGCAACGTATTTAGAAACTTATTAAATATTAATAGGATGACCAATAAAACGTCTGATGTGACAAAGCATCCATTGTATTTTCAAATCGATGATCAACGCGATTAAATTACATATCAAAGTCATTATCGTCAAATATTCAAACATAATTTTATCGAAGCTTAATTTTCTCTATCAAAAATTGCTTAATTAATTTTAATCGACGTCGTTAATTATACCGAGATAAGTTTTGTAAGAGACGTTATCGTGGCCAGTTATCGAATATTAATATGAGATTCTTGTCGCAATCGATGCTCTGTACAATTCACGCAAACAGCCAGGGGTGTGATTGAGGCAATCAAGATTTCGTAATAGACACTTTACGCCCAGCTACTGCGCGAGATTGGATCTCATTGGTGGCTGTGTCGGTATAATTCAGGTGATTCAGCTGCAGGTGTAATCAAGACCCGAATGCTATTATCTCCCGTTTATTTATACGCAGCAGCAGCGTAGGAACCGTGCGTGAGTGGATACAATATATATAGTGGACATAATATATATAAAGAGCATATATATATATAATAAACGCAAAATATGCATGTATAATACACTGTTAAATCGGAGGGATCGTGCTAAATTAATCGTGCTAAATTCGTGCCACCCAATTCCCGCAGTCTACTTCAACAAACAATGCCATACATCAAATCTCTACTATGTGTATATTTTCAATAGATATAATGACGGAATATATATATATATATATATATATATATATATATATATATATATATATACAGGTAGTTTAAGAGGAGATCTCGAGCTCTCGCGGTTCTTCTCGCAAAAAGGGAATAGAAACGTTTTGACGAACGCGTTCCTACGCCACTGCTTCTCGAGATGGCTTTTTCTCGTTGCTCCTCCATCGGAATGGCTTTCGTCTCGTCTCGTGTTTGTCGTCCCTTTCGTTTACTTTTGTTCTTAGTCTTTTTTTTTACACTTGTCTACATTTTGTCGGTCCGTCAACGCGTAACAGCTTTTCGTTCAACTGTCCACGAAGAATGTATGTATATGTACAACTTTCCTCTATTGCAGAAAGACCATTTATCTTTCGCTCGACGAGCGACTCGAAGATAAACTTTGACTCGGCGTTTATCTGCCTCTTCGACTGGCAGCGATGCACGCAAGTCGTTATTCGTGTATATGAAAAAGATGTAGCGAGAAAGAAAAATGGAGAGAGAATGAGAAAGAATGATTAAAAAAATGAATTTTAAAATGTTTGTGCGAGAGAAACGGAGAAGAGCGAGACTGTTGAAAGATGAAATTAGAATGAGAAGCAGCATGAGAAGTACAAAAGGAGAATTGGCTATATATCGATGCGGATATTGACGTGACTTTGATCGATGTGAAAAATAATTGTCTCATATAGTTGCATTTCTTATCTTCCTTGTCAAGAAATAAGCATCTTTTGCCTTTGGCAATATTTACAGAAATGCATTTTCGGGATATCTCATTCTTTAATACGCCAGTATAATGCATTTGCTGTCTTTTGATTCTTCGTATAAATAGTTTTTCGATTAAAAATTTTGTTATAATTATGTTTAATATTTTTTTATAAAAAAGAAAATACTTGAAAAAGTGAAATTAATAAAAATAAAATTTCAAGTGTTTTATATTACATAAATATTAAAATTAATATTAACATATTAAAATTAATTATAACAGAATAAAATTATTAAAATTTGTACAAAGAATTATTTGTACGAAGAATAAAAAAATAGCAAATATACTGGTATATTAAAAAATAAAATATTTCAAAAATCTATTTTAACAATGCATTTCTGGAAATTTTGTTAAAGAAAAAAGATACATTTAATTTGGACAAGAAACATAATACTCTTATGCAAGACATCTTGTATAAATATATATCGACATTAATTTTTTTTTTTTTATCATCGAGACATTAATGACTCTCTCATATATTTTTAGTTTGAATGTTATCGCTTTTAATCCGAGAGAAAGCGTGCGACGTCCTGCGTGCCGATTGCAGCTGTGACAGATTGTAAGACGGCCGCGAAAGGAATCTCTCGGAGCTATTTTTCGTCGTCCTCCAGTTGTGAAACGAGGATTATCGGCGAAGAAGAGAGAAGAATCTCTCGCGGTAGGAGATTAACGATCGAGAACTGACTGCGCGCTTGTTGCGAGATTTCAGTAGTAAAAGACAGCCGGTCGGACGGGACCGACCGAGTAGCGAGAAGCTCGTATAAGGAGGCCAGATCCGCCGAAGCGAAACCGATCTGGATGCAGAAAGAAAGATCGGCGAACGTGCAACCTCGTACCTGGAGCGAACGTCAGATGCAGGTGGCGCGAGGGAGGGGAGGGGGAGTGAGGAAATGAGAAGGGGAGAGCGCTACATGTGTTAGAAAATCATTGCGTGCCAATGTTGAAGAGTTCGTGATATTTGAGATTTGTATCGGCGAGTAGCGATACGATGCGAGATATATATACAACCGAGATTATTTTCCCGATTTCATTGATTTATTTATTGAGCGTTTAATTAACGGCAATTTATACCGGAATTAATTTGTCTATTAATGTCCGCGAAGCTGGATACTATTCGATGCGAGCGTGGAATTGAAGCGCAGCGATGCGTTAAATGGAATTACGTTTTGAAACACAGCGATGGAAATACAGCGATTATCGTCGATGTAGAAAGATAATCAAAGCACGAATTACAGAATATGTTTGCGTAAACTTCGCTTCATCGCGATAATCCCTCACGGAATGACTTAGTTAACGCGTGATTTACTTGACTACTTGATTTGGAGCGTTGTCGCTCAAAATTAAGTGCTTTCAAGCTGGCAAATGAGATACGTGTGATACATATTCACGAGAAATTTCGCTGTTTTTTACTGCGAGGGAATAATGTCGTAACGCAGAAATGCGTACTGGTCTTCCGCGTACACACACTGGCACGCAATTTGATGTCAATGATTTAATGATAGACCGATATTAAACAAATTTGGTGAAAATTGGAATTGGCAGAGACCGCAAAAATATGAGAAAAGAAAGATTTTATATTTTATTTTCAATTTGAATATAAAACCATTTAAATCTGTTTATTTAAATTTATTTAAATATGTTGTAAAAAATTGTCATCAGTAGAAATTGTCTCTTGTGGCAAATGAGAGAAATTCCTCCACTAGAGATATTTTTTAATTCGAGAGATTATATATGATAAAAAAAGTATATATAGATATATTCTCTCACTTTTTATTATAATTTATTTAATAATTATAATTTTTTAATAATTTAAAACAACAATGAGAAACAGTCTAAAAATGACGAATAAAAAAAGAATGCCGGTTTCTTCAATTCCATTGGAAAGTGCAGCTTTGTTAGTCGTACGTGAATCGTGAATACTGCGTGAAAAAAAAATTAGTATGATAGAGTTTCGAGGACACGAAACCGGATTAGCTCGCGATGTTCTCGCGATCGTGGGCGTCTCTGAAGAGTTCTCGTTTCGTTTCCTCTCTCGTTCGAGACGACGAGACTTTGCTCGATTCCGCTCGCACTTTCACTGAAAATCGAAACCAGTCCCATCGACTCGCCTCGGAACGAAAGTGATCGGACGGGGAATTGGCTTCAATAACGTCCCTTGAAAGTATCTGGATTCCTGGGTTGTTTTTCATCCAGCCACTCTCAAAGTACAAGTCCCCTTTCCTCCTCTCCCTTTCGGATTTTTTCCGCGCGATTCGTTTCGAGATATTACGCAACGGTTGCGTAATATCTCGAATATATCGATTAAGAAAGAATTTCTTATCGATAATTGGGTAACGAACTCGTTGAAAAAATTAAAAAAAAAATTCCATTTCCAACGAGAGGTTTTCAGAGACGCTCGGGGGAAAGGTGGGAGAGGGAATCGCTACTCATCGCGGACGGGATTGCAAAAGGTGCGCGAAGAGGACGATCTCATGCGTTAGTTCTAATGGTATATGCGAATGGTGCGTGCTACGTTGCGAGTCTACTTAGTCAAGGAATCGGCGATGTACGGCCATTGCTGCCGTGGTCGCCGACCCTCCGACTTACTCTCGAGCTTGTCACAGTTGGTGACTTTGCCCTTCCAGTCGCAGGTCTGTTTGTCCACGTCAAAGGCCAATCCGCTGGGGCACGTGATTTGCTTCAGGCCGGACCTTGTACACCTGGCGGAACCGGGACAGAAAACAGAGGGTGCTTGCGTGAGTCTAACGTGGGAAAAAGACGTAATGTTCGCTTACTCTCGAGCTGATCGCAGTTCTTCACGTTCGTCTTCCAGTCGCAAGTCTGCCGCTCGATGTCGAAGGCGAGACCCGTGGGGCACCGCACCGTCGCCAGCCTGGTCACGCCGATCTCGGTGGCCTTGTCGCACCTAGGATCACATTCTCACATTCGCACAAAACTCTTTTCGCACAAAGCGTTCGCAACGCTCCGATTCCGCTTTATTTTACGAAGTGGCACAAGCGCAGAATACAATAGGGGAGAGAAACAAAGCGTTTAAAATAAACAAACCGTCTAAGTGCATTGAGTTGTTATAATCCAACCGGGAATTATTGTTGTATATTACATAATACCAACGAGTAACGCACCGTTTACATTTTTCTCTCTTTCTCTTTCCATTGTATTCTATTAAAATGATTTTAATTTTTGATATGACTTCGTATATATTCGACCGAATTAAAATTGTCGACCGAAAATGAAAAAATGAAAGAATATCGATGCAACAGAGACAAGCTTTTTGCGGCATTTAGAAAGAAAATATCAAATGACACAAGTCTTTAAACTGGTCTCAGTTTTGCGTCTACCGGATCGCCTTGAATTCTGGAAAATCCTAGGGTTTGATCAAAATATTCAGTCACATTCTGGATCAATAAGTAAAACAGTCGATGCTATTTTTACTAATAAATGGCTTATCGTCAACCGCATTCTCGGATTATTATGCCTGTCCTGTCAAAACTGGATGTCCTTGAGATTTACATTTTCTGCATAAAGGATGTCGCAAAAACGCGACATGCGTTTTTTGCATTTTGTGTGTAGACGGAAGCATATTTTACAAAATTTTAACGAAATTCTGTAGAATATCTAAGTAACGGGTAAGTGGGATTAACGCGAGGTTAAAATCGGCGCGCGTGCCGGAGAAAGTTTACTCATATAACGCAAATCTAATTACTTGCCGGCGATTTATGGAGTTAGTGGAACAAGTCGAGGCGGAACTGAGTCAGCTAAGTGAGCGAGTTTTTTTGATTCGAAAATCGATTCATACCTTGCGCGATCCCGTTCACCCGCAGTTTTTACTGTAGATCAAACGTTGCATTATATAAGGCAATATATATATATATATATATATATATATATATATATATATATATATATATATGTAATAATGCAAAGCAAACAAGTTTTCCAAGTTGTTGAAAAGCGACGCCGAAAAAGTTTTCGTTACTTTCTCTGTGTGAAAACGATAGAAAAAAAGACATGATGTAAATATTTATTATCTCGCGTTCGGGATGTCGAGGTGGCTTGATCCGATCCTGCATTCGCGGATAGAATAAACGAGACACTATGCTTACCTCACTACATCGCGACAGTCTCCTTCAAGGTTCAAGCGAAAGTACTCGTCACCCGGCCTGTCCTGGCAAAGTTCCTCGGCGTTTGCGTCAAGTCCGTCACCTCCCTCATCATCTTGTGCTCTGACCTGTGTCGCTGTGGCATAAAAAAATAATTTATTAATTAACAACTTCTTATTGCGAATCATTTAATTAGTTTTCGCTTCAAAACTCATTTTTCTTGTCACAGCTGTCTCATTTAATAATTATTAAATATTTCAGACATTATGTGATGCGGTAATACACGATAATAAAAAAGTATATTTTTTGGTAAAAAATTTTAATATCTTAAGATTAATTAAAATAATTAATTAAAATACTCGAAAAATTATTACTTTTTGAAGTATTTCTTGTCAATATTTTCGATAGAATATGATGTAACGTACGCGTTCGTAGAAATTGGGAGCGGTCAACGTGGTTGAAGATACGTCCAATCGAATGTGACATTTCGCGCCGAGACAAAGCGGAGGTGAATTCGATTAATCATTGAAAATGTCACGATCGGTTCATGACACGGAGAGCGCGCTTTGCAATCGAAGGAGAGGTCGATGAACTCCGGTAGAAGTAGAAAGTCTTGGAAATGTCAGGGCAACGGGGGAAAAGGTGACAGCGGTTCTCCAAAGTGGGTTCTATCTCTTTCTTCCACTTCGGAAATATATGTATGTATATGACTAATGTCGATTTCGAAAATTCTCTCTCTTTTTGATTTTTAATTTTAATTTATTTTTCAAAATATTTTTCTCGATAATATTTAATCGCTCTTATTGGGTAATATTTTTTTCAATTATTTTTATAATTTGAAAATTAATTTTTTACAGTCTTAACGATATATCAGAACTTGCTTCAACTTTGACATACTCGACGTGGATTGAGTAGAAGATTTGAAAGTTAAATTTTAACACGATCGAGAAAGAAATTTTAAATAATACAATTTTAATAAAAGCGAGGAAATCGAGACGCGAGAAATTTTCGTGGACAGTTATTAATTACATTTACAAATTGTACTTACCAGCAAGGCACAGGGATCCTAACAAAAATATCAACTTCGGCGACATCATCGTCGTCGTCAGGACAGAGAGCGTCTGAACAAGCCGCGCCCTCTCCACCCCTCTATATGTGCACCACCACTCCTGCCCACTTCATCAGGGAAGACTTTCACCTTCTGCTTCGTGCTGCCACCTTTCAGGTGAGCATCAGGTAAACGGCAGAAATAAAACTTGCTGATCTTTAGAAATGAAGCCTGCAAGCAACAGGAGAAGAAGTCTAATCTTCCCCTCTTCCCCCCATGATTAGAAATTAAACTCAGAATTTAAAATTTTTTACTTATATTTTATTTTAGGTTTAGATGAAGAGGAATATATAAACAGAATATATACATCGGTTTTTAAATATTTAAAGACTTTAGTCATTGAATATTGATGCCAGAGGCAACAAAGATTTAGTGTTTCTGGATTGTCGAACGTGCGGGATAGAACGCAGAATTAATCGCTGGGATTCTATTTCCTCTACCTGGCTCCTTCGAAAACCTTTATTTACCCTTTATTTTTACATCGTCGATTCTTGTCCAACGCAAGGATTCCATTTTTAACTTGACTGGATCAACGACTAGTGGCTTTTTCCTCGAACAAACTGGCTGTTATAATCCGAAAACTGGATTCGGACAAAGAACTCGTGATTCTCCGAATCCAGTTGTAGTTCCTAGAGTTTTTCTCTAGGAACTCTACATTTAAACAACGCAATCGATCATTATGACAAAGACAATTTTTTCATCGGCAGTTACCGTTTAACAAATGTCCAAGGTCCAAGCCGTGACTTTGCTCGGGGAGAAGTGAAAACGGGATCTTTTACAAAGTTTCTTTTTTACGATCGTCATGAAGATGTTACGAGGCCCGCGACATCTTCAACGCGACCGCGAATGAAGCCTAAGTGCTCGTAAACCTGAGAAAGACCTTTCTCCTGCTACATTACTTTCATCGAGAACTGCAGTTAAGTTGGGCCGTTTTCGAGGTGCGATATTGAGGGAAACAATACATTTGATGTGTGACATTATAAGAGATCGTGTCACTCTCGGGAACGAAACGGGAAGAGGAAAGTCATCTGGGCGCGAGGGGACACTACAATTTCGCATATGCGATCGCGAAATATCGCTCTCAGCGTGCGAATGTTAACTCGCATTTCCGTGAAATCGTTAGCGCGATTCGGTCCCTTTAAGTACGTAACCGCATGAGACGTGAATCCTTCCGGAAGTAATATTATGTGCACGTGCAGCGAGGCGCATATAGTTTCCGCGTGTCGGCAGGCGTTTTGACCTTTCGACGAATTTTACGTGGCGCTCGCGCGGAAAACGCATTTTCTCGAAACAACGAGATGTGCATTTTGATGGAAAATTGAAAAGTTTTTGGAATATATTTTAACAAAAGCGGACGCGCGAGAGGAGAGAGAGACATATCTATTTTTCTGGCGTAATTTAACAAACGTTTACAATAACAATTAATATCAATCAAAATTTAGATTACAAGCGAGAGGATTTTTATGCATGTTGTAAAAAAATACAGATTCTTTTCAATGATGGATTGAAAAAAGTTCAAACTTATATACACGAAATCATGCAAGTAACACGAAATTGCATATTAATCAAAATTTAGAATTAAATTTATAATTGAAGGGATTTTTTTACAAAAAAAAAATAAAGATTTTTTCGATAATGATGGATTGAAAAAGGATATTTAAAACTTATATACATATATTCAGACAGATAACACAAAATCGCATATTGAACTCGCTCTCTAGCGCGGAAGATCTCGCTTCCTACTTAATAATTGTACACCTCAAGGTATACTGACTTGCTATACGAGAATTACACAACGTTAATCGCGTTGAGAATTCAAGCAATTATAACGCGTGTTATAAGTAAATTAAAAGTCATTATAAAAGATTAATAAAATTCCTTTTGATGCACGCACACACACACAATTAGCGAGAATTAATTTCCTCACACCTTTTCGTTACGTAATGGGGAAAAGACATGCATTTGCCTCGCCAGTTGATCAAAATAGTGGTACAGGTCGGCAATAATCGGACACATGCAGTTGACGTGATATAATGCATAATTATTTCACGCGTAACATGACACTCGTGTGTGCGGGAACTCTTTTTCTCCGCGTGATCTCTCTTTCTCTCTCTCTATGAAAAGGAGTATAATTTATTTCGGCGATGTTGTCCTCGAGGCATTGTGTGCGCGACACGGGAGGATCCAGTGGCATTTCTAAACGCGCGTTCCAGCCGAGTCCTTGGCGTGATGCACAAGCGTGGAGATGCCGACGGGGGCACACGTTCACTGTACACGAGCGCATATAATAAATATGGGGAATCGTGCGAGAAACCAGTTTTCGTATTTCGCGTATACACAACCTGGCCTCTCTCCATCCCCCTTTTCTCCCCTGCCTCTCCCTATCGTCGCCTCCGACCGACCTATGCCTCGTCGACCCGCGTGTCCCTTGGCGAATCCCAATCGAATCCTCATTATTCGTGTAGCTCATCTCTTACCACGATTGCGAGCGAAACGATTCCGTCGAGTAAAAGTTGGCGAGCTAAAAATCATCGCGGCTGCTCTTCTAGGTCACGTTGCGGAGAGCGATTATCATAATTGTACGATTTTGCCTTGGATTTTAAAGACCGTCGTTACTCTAATTTTATTGCCCGTGTTTACTCGAGGAAATTGCCAAAGTAATTCGACAAATTTATTACTATACGATAGCTCGAAGCTAAACGTGAAATCGAAGAAGTCGTTTCGCCCATGGCGCTTGGGTCTCTAAAAGTTTATCGCTGCGATTGCGAAACGCATATTGTTTGCGGCGATGCTTGGACAAACGAGGAGAATTTTTATCATATCTCGTCTATGATAAATGTCAATTGGCAATCGGCATTTCGAAGATGCGCCAAAGGTGCACTGACCCCGAAGCTTTTCCTCGCTCGCGCGTTCCCGTTCTTCCCCTCATCTTTCCTCCATTGCACGCGCTGCAATTCTCATTCGGTCTCTCCTTGAACTACTGCGAATCCTTCGTTCGCCAACGTAAGCTTTACCTTTGACTTCTCGGATACTCTTAGAAATATGTAAGCGAACGTGTCGCACGAAGAAGCGAGGAGGAATAGTAGTTTTAGAGTGGCTTTTTTGCTACCTTGATTATTAAATTACAAGAAATGTTATTATCAGGATGTCATTGCCTAAATTATACATGTAAGTGTAAGATTGCAATTGATAAAATGCATTCTAGAGATTACAGTTAGAGATTTTCTGGAATAAATAAAACTTTAAAATAAATATAGTAGTATAAATTTAAATATGGATGTAACTTTAAATAACTATATAAAAATAAAATAACGAGAAATTAAATTCGAGAATTGTTAAAGATAATTCAAGGAATTATAAAGCACTTGACAGGACCTCGTCATTTGCCAATCAATAATAATTTATTTTTACTTTATAAATATCAGATATGATTGACCTTTCTTTTGATGAGTTGAAATGTGTGTGAAATCCTTGATGAACGAAGGCCTTTGTATAAATGTATTACTGCAAATTGACCCCGCACATTTCCGTTTCTTTCATATTTTTCGACAAGGGCAATTTTTTTCTCCAAAAAAAATTATTGTTTTGCTTGACAACGTGTTATTATAAAATACAAGACTTAGTTTCTCAATTATGCAATTTTCCGTTTAATCTGTCCGCTTTCACACGTACAATCGAGAAATTAACTTTCAAAAGTTAACATTTCCCATTATTGATTTTTTTGTCGCTCTGCTGAATTTGTCGAAACTGAGAGAAAGAAACAGACGGAAAAGTTGTAAGATTCAATTAGTAAGTTCAAAAAGAAAATTTACGAGAGATGTTTTGTCCTGATGTTTTTGTCTTGAAGTTTCAGATTACCGAAAATATTTTATACCTTTTCACAAAAATCATTAGTTTTCATTAGATTGAAATAATTTAGTAATATAGCTTTTTGATTTTTACAAATAAATTTTTTTTGTGATATTCATTAATATTTATTTAATGTATTTATTCAAATGTATCGAAATCTCTCTCTCTCTCTCTCTCTCTCTCTCTCTCTATGTTTCGAAAGCACTAAATTTAAATTTGACTGGATTAATCTAGTTATCATTCAAAAGTTAAACGTGCTAACTCATCATAGGAGTTTGGTGTTACAAACTACTCGGAATTTCTAAAATAAAATATGATTTACTGTCTAGAATTTAATTCGATTATGTCGCAAGCTTCTACAGTGATAGACTCTCATCTTTAACATTCTTTCATTTATAATCACTTTTGAAACTTTGTTCAAATTCTATTCGCTACGAAACAAAGTTTCGTATATATCGAATATCGCCTGCAAAAATTTCGCAGGCGTGGTCACCCACGCACATTCAAAAATCAATTACAATTATTTTTATTGTGAATTATTTAATTCCAATGTTTTCTTTAATATATTTTGGTAGTTATTTTAATTAAAAGATTAAAATAAATCAATTTATTTATTTTTTAACAAACATGCAGCGTGTATTTCGATTAATTGGATCAATCCGAAAAGTCGACCATCTTAGAATGTCGGAATATCCAGTGGACAATGACCTGTTCACGGTCAAGGTGAAAATCACGTTGTCCCTGGTGTGCGTCCATCATACGAAAGAACCCTCTTTTGCTACGCGATTGGAATTCAATCGATTAATCGACGTGCTTTGATCGACGATCATTGATCTGACCCGTTTACCTCTACCTTTCAATTACGCGTGAAACGATACGAATTTCTTTTCAACAATATTTTTATATTCAAACTATACTCGATTAAATTTTTACAATGTGAAAAATTTAAAACTGACGCGCACATTATAATTACAATCGTATCGCTTACATAAAAGACTGAACAAATTTATTATTTATAAGTTAAGCAATCAACGGGCGGATAAATCGATAAAAATGGTATCTTTCCAGAGAATTCTTTGACGTTCTCTCATTAGATATACATTACAAAACATATAATGATGTAATTGTTACGAAGTAAGATCGTAAGAAATTGTTCAGATTACGACTTACTACGTGCGAAATATATTTCTATAAGCCTGCAATTATATACAAAATATAATAAGCAAAGTTCGAGGCGAAAATTCGCGGCGCCATTTTTCCTGTGAAATTTTCTCGTCGACTCTCGAGGAATCCTGCTTTGTTTGGCGATAACGACGGCGATGGTGATGTGTTTTTGTAAGAAACGCTATAAACGCCGATCGGAAGGTAGAAACGGTCGAGGGCGTGTCAGAAAGACGAAGAGGACGTCGCTGCATTCTCGATGCAGCTATAAGTAGGCGCGCATAATTATGCGCATCTCGTATTTCGAAATGCTTCTTCTTCTCTCTCCGCGGCGACGTTATTGCGCTGCCGTGCGGCTCGCCTTATCCAGACTTTCCCATCGAGAGAGAGAGAGACACCGACGCTTTCCGACCTGGAGAGAAGCGAAGGCGGAATAATCGGGACACTTGGCCTTTGTGCAACGCGTTAAAACTATCGATATTATGCAGAAATGTGAAAATTATTCGCGTAATTTCTCTTTTTGCATCCTTTCGCAAAATTGAACGAGGATTCTTGATCCTTAACGTCGTATGTCAAACGCTTGTCAGTTCGTTCTTGCGTATCGCGGAATGAATAACGAAACGATTAATCGATATAAATGATTCCTTAAAAGGATTATGCGTCGATCATGACTGAGTTTCTTAAATTTATGAGAAAGACTACGCTTGAGCTGAATTATATATTTCTCGGCAATTTAATTGCAAAATCGTCGGACGCGTGGCAACGAAAGCGGTTTACCTTGTGACAATAATCTTCCGCTTCGCTTCGCGTTAAATGAAGAAATGAATGTTGAACAGCCTAATAAATGTATGCATATATTTTTATGTGTTTCATAGATTTATGATGTATAAAATCCCGTTCTACACACGCACACGCGCGCGCGCATATACATACACAATATGGCATTTTGAATTTTGGGAAAAAAAAAATTTCTGTCGCAAGAAGACGAGTTTTCTTATCGGTAAAAGTTCGTTCTCTGCATACGAAAGATTTCGAGCGAAAGAGAAATGAAATTAAAAATACATTAACAGGGTGGAGCAATTCTTATGTATATTTAATAAGTTTTCGAGGCCACCGTCGAGAAATATTTCACTAACAGATTCTCGAGATATTCTATTCCACTAGTAATGTATAATCGACAATCGCGATCTTAATGTATGCAGAAAGTGCGCATTACGTCAAGAATAATTGAACGAGAATGCGACGGAAAGAATTATTAGCCGCTTCCGCGTAAAATCTCATCCGAAAGAGGAATTTATTCTCACGTTCTATTAAATAGAAAACTTTATGCGCGCACAAAGATAAACTCTCGTGGCACATTAAGCCGATAATTGCCAGCCTCGAGCTAATATCACGAGTCGCATCCGCGAGGGAGTTAATTAAGAAGATGATATTACAAAGAATCGCTTCTTTACACGTTGTGCCGAGAAAGATTCGCATTTCGAGATTTATTAATCTCGTGACAATAGATGTTTGAAAAAGAAAAACAATTTATAAATCCCCTCTCGACAGACAAGATTTCAAGATTAGCTAGGCAATTTTTTCGCAATTTCTTTTTTTTTTTATATATTAATTGGAAATTAAATATCTTGTTATAAATGAAATGTCGATTAACGCTGAAAGACGCGGAATAATCGTGCGATGATTATTTCTTATCCCGTAAACTTTCTGAAGGAGAATCGCAGGAGAGAAATTCCGCTTGGAAAGGTACGTCGGCCGTTTTGCTCTCTGTAGGTAGGTAGGTGAGAAGGAAGGTGGTTCACCTTGCAGAAACAGCCTTCCGTTATTTACCGTAATCCGCACCACGGCCAGTGAGACGCTATCGGTTCTCCCCATCGATAAGGAATGCAATCGAGCGCGCTTTCGTCGAATTAGCGCGATCTATGTATCATACGTCAGGTGTTCGTTTCTTTTCACTTTTTCACATCAACCGCGCGAAGGACGCGGCTGTATTTGGTGCAGCGTCAACGTTTTCACTGCAGTTGCAGCTGATGAATCGCGCTTACCATTCGGGGAGATCAGAATGTTCAATAGACAATCGAGATGTGTTTGTAATTTAACGTAGGAAAATTTTGTTACAACTTTTAATGCATACATAATTAATTGCATATTTATTCTCATTAATCGTAGGCAATTAATTCTTGTTAATTGTAAAGTTGTCTTATTGATGCTTCTGATTATTCTATGCCTCGTGGAAGTTCAACTGTTGACGTTGCCTGTCTCGCATGTTAGTTTCTTATGCGACTCACGTGTCATCCGGGTACTTATTATGCGTCGAGTCATCTCGAGACAAAGAAGAACGGTGTCTGTAAGGGTTCTACGTAAAAGGTTAAAGAGTCAAAAATATACATTGTTATTTTTTTTTACCACATGTGATACAAATGGAGTCAGCTTCTGTTCTTTGGAGCGTGTGCTTTTCTTCAGTTCGATTAAAAAGCGCTAATTAAGAAAGAGTCTCTCGACAGGAGGAACGGTTACGCGATTCGAAGAAAGTCCATATGGCGACCCGAATTTTGTGATCCACCTTTCTAAATCGATCTCTAGATCGTGCTGTCGATGTGTCGACAGGGTCGGATTAAATCAATACGTTGTTTAAAAACAAGATGACTTTTCGACAGAAAATTAAATTTTATAGAATTCTTATAAAAGCAAAAAGAAGAATGTCGAGAATATTAATAAAATGATAAAGATTCCTATTTTTGTATTTATTGCAAAATATGTACGAATGTCTGAAGTCAATTTTGTTTTTTTTTCATGCCACAAATTTATGAAAGTGATTCTGAGCAATACGAAAACATGTATTAAGCGTCGATGTTTGTGTATCGTATCTGTCTATATATATTACTTAATATTACTATCATATGTATTTAAAAATTCAGCATTGATCTATGTATCCATTATATTCTTTGGCTTATGTTCATTTACAGTCATCTGTATGTTATTCAAAAAGTCAAGGTGATTTAGAATCACTCGTAAAAAACAGCGGAGATAACGAGCTCTATTGAGAGAAAATAATTATTCATTTTCGAATCGAAGATATTGAGTCGAGTATGCAAATAAATTGCTAATTTTTTAACGCACCGCGAATAACATTTTAACATTCCTTTTAAATTTTAAAGAGAAGAAAAAAGTTAAATTTTTTCGTTATTATGCAAAATAAATAAATAAATAAATATATATATATGTATATATATATATATATATATATATATATATATATATATATGTATAGAATAAATATAATAAGTAATAGATTCTTATCATAATCGATTTATATCATTTTCTAATTTGCGCCGGAAGGTTATATCTGACATTGGAAAACGTTCTTGTAGCTATATATTTTCAATGTTGTTTACGATAAACGCATCATGAACGTGTTGTTTATTTATCGAGGAAGCGATTGGTCTTCGCGCGCGATTAAACGGCTGTAATAGATTATAATCGAGAACGGTGACATCCCGGAAATCTCTCATGGACGATTATTTCTGCACCTTTCTCTCCGCGATATTCACGTAACTTTATTGCCACTCGTTATGCCTCGTACGACGACATGCATATGCAACGCTCTTAAAACACATTCACTCAAGAAATATATCCCGTTTTCTTCGAACTAAACAAAGATATCTATTTAATATATACATGTCTCGAAAGCGTGTCTCATACGCAAAATGAAATAGATTTATTCGAGATTGTTTTCTCAAAAATAATAGCTCATTTTAATTTTGTTCAAAATTTTCCTATAAAATATTACTTGCGTTATTAGATATCTTTAAGGATATATCTCATAGCCGTTTTATAATCAAATGAATGACCACCTTGTCACGCTTTCGTGAAGATGAACGCGACACATCTCTTCGAACTGTGACGTTTAGAAATCGTCGGTGAAATTTAATTATTTACGGGAAATATGAGTTAAGCGAAAATGGAGCGCCAGCCGCGTTATCATTTTTTTTAAAATTTGTTTCAATTTTTTATACAATTTATACATGTCGTCTGTTACATTACATTTCCTTCGCGGAAATAATCATTCATTAATGTCCGCGATTTATGTCCATGCAATCAATTTTCAATCAAGCGTTTGGCAGAAATTTTTATCTTGAAAAATAGATACAGGACAGAATATACGAATAACTTGACGTTTCTCATTTAAAAATATATTCTTGCAATTTGGTCACGCGAATCCCCAAAAGAATTTGCATTCTTCACGAAAGAACAAACAAACGTTTTTTTTTCTTTTTTTTTTTGTACAAAACGACATTAAAGGTTGTGCTACTTCGATCTTTTTAATCCTTAATTTTTAACGAACCTTGCGCAAGTTATCCTCGTACGATCAGCCGGCTCTGATATGCGGCTTCGAGCTGTTCGGACTCACAGCCGAGTCGTTTGATTTTCGAGGAATTCCTGATTTTGTAACTCTCTGGCGGCCTGAGATGACCTTGCCTCCTGTCACTTTCACCAGTTTGTCCGCAGGGTCGGATGAGTTGATGCACGGATAAAAGACCCTGGTGCCCTGGATAAAAAAATCGAGTGTGTGTGAGAGAGAGAGAGAGAGAGAGAGAGAGAGAAGAAGAGAAGAGAAGGAGAGGAACAGAAAATGCAGCTATGTGCACATGCTTATTTGTTCCGATGAAATCACGCATACACACACACACACACACACACCCATACACACACGTGTGTGTGTGTGTGTGTGTGTGTGTGTGTGTGTGTGTGTGTGTGTGTGTGTGTGTGTGTGTGTGTGTGTGTGTGTGTGTGTGTGTGTGTATGTGCACGTACACGTGCGTACCACGATGGTAAGGAGTGGTCGACCTTGCCCCTGAGGAGATGCACAGGAGGTGGAGTGCGGCCCGAGTGTCCCTGGAACGAGAGCTATCGATCCACAAAATTCATAGGAAACTTTTCATGGAACGATCCGGATCCTTGACAATTTCGCGGATTTATCTACGATCTCGTATTAGTTTCGTGCAACAAGAAAAAATATGCTCGAGAAACTTGCGCTACTGAAGAGAGTTCTAAGAATTAAACTCGAGAAGAAGCGCTTAGATTTTACTTTCCTTTTATCCGCATTGCATTTCAAATCACCATTAGACAGGTTTTTTAATCGCTTCATAAGAATTCGCGACTTCTTTGAAGAATCGCGAACAACTCGTGGCATGTTGGTGCGTGACACATGTGGTTCGGATTGTCCCTGAGAGGAATTACGACCCGCGCTGATCGTATCTCTCGTAAGTCGATAGCTCGAAGGATCGTGTCCCTCCGGGTGATTAAGACCTCGAGGCGAGCGTGTCTGCGCGGTTTACGTGCCGTTACGTGCGACACTTCGAGGGCGCAAGGACTCGCCAAGAACTTTCACTGTCAAATCGTCGCATGCGATAATCGTCATGCAATCCGGAGCCGAAATCGAAGATCCAACTAGGGAGGAAGAGGGTGGAGGAGATGCGCCGGCGTAAGAAGGGGTGAATATTCTCACCCAGCGAGATCTCTCGATGAGATTCGCCACCCGGGATTACCAGGAGACTTGAAGAGTCTCGTACGCATAAGAATGACCCCGGTTAAGAAGAATGCGATGTCTCAAGATTCGAAATATCCCGTTTCACGGCTCGTACATACAATACGGTCGGCGATTTACGTAATGGCTGGACGATAATTTGCACTCGATGCACAAATTTAATTTTCTCGCGTGTTATTTAATTAGAGATTAACATAAATAAATCTGTACGTAATATATATATATATATATATATATATTATATATATAATATATATATATATATATATATCGATAAACTCTTGCAAACGTAATATATATATATATATATATATATATATATATATATATATATATTACGTTTGCAAGAGTTTATCGATATTATTCGTAGATGATCAAATGTTGCAGAGATTTCTAGGAAAAGTATCGAGAAGATGTGTGGAGAGATATTTTTATCGACATTTACAGAAAGTTGCGAAAATGAAAACGAAACTGAATTCAAGAATGGCGCGAGAGAAGCCTCAAGCATCTTCCACTGTCGCTTTCAACTTTCAACTCTCCGTAAACATCGTGTTCTCCCTACTCGATGAGTTTTTCTTTTTTACTGTCACTAAATATACATTAAAAATGTGACATGTTTATTACACGGTTATTACGTTTATTGCAACACCACTTATTGTATACAGAGGCATCTTGTAAGAGACAGAGACAGAGAGAGAAAGAGAGAGAGAAAGAGAGAGAGAGAGAGAGAGATATGTGTAATCATCTGGACTGAACAAAACTCAGAAGCATTACTTACTAGACGATTTTCTTAACTATATATTTGCATTATCCAATCAATCACGATTAAAGTGGATTATGATTACGGAGTAGTAGATTATCTCTCCATTCTCTTGCTTGAAGGACTAGACGATAAAGTCATAATCATAATCTTAAAAGTCACGACAGGCATACTGTTCTATTAAAAGATATCGTAACAATTACTACCTGATTATATAATTATAGTCTCACATATTAAATATGTAGAATTATGATTTCAATAATATGACAAATAGAAAAATATTCAATAAAAAATCATGACATTAAAGAGAGAAAGAGAGAGACGTCAATCGTGAATCCATTAACAAACTGCGATAGTTACTAAATCTCGGAGTAACATAAGAGCATTCTCCCACACATACACATGTCTTTTACTCTAGAAAAATTCTTCCGATATCGCGTCTCTCAATCGCCGTTAAAACGCGGAAGTAAGAGCTCGTGAAGCGAGTTGACAGCAAGGACGATGCCGGACGATCGATCGCAAGAAATTTACGCTGACGTGACACTGACAGGACGGTCTCGAGGTCGAGCGACGATCGCTCGTTCGATCGATCTTTTGATCGCGTCCTTGCTTACGTCCGAAGGAAAACATGTTGGTCCATTCGGAAGAATCGTCTCTGCCATTAACAAAAGCAACAATTTTACTTTTTATTTTTTTCTTTCATTTTAACAGCTAATGATTGGAGCACGTGCTCCTCATCGGTCTATGGTTTCGTTACCGGAAAAAATTCTCATAGAGAAAAGCGAATGGAATGCACGTGGGCGACGAGGTGTGGCGCGTGCTTCAAGAACAAGTACAAGTACAGTCAGTAGCTTTCCTTAAGGATTTTGACTTCAAAATCAGCTGAATCAGCGAGATGTCAAATATATTAGAATTAATAGGTAGATAAGTTAATTGGACAAAATGAGCCGAATACGACGAAACGCGTCAATTAAACGCCAATCTAGGAGCCGCTCCGAAATCTCCCGTGACCGGAGAATGAGAAAGGGACCCCTCAATGATGATTTCGTAATTAACAAGAGTTAAACTTGTTTGGTGTTACGACTTATCATGAGTTTCGCCGCGGGTGAAAATGCCGCGACTCGCTTCTCCTTTCGAGAACATGAAATCTGCATAATCGCTTTCCATTGATTGAGTTTTCGCTTTACACGGAGACGAACCACTGCGGGATTTTCCCTCAGGTAGAGCCCGTCGTTCGCTACCAGAAGGCAATCCACCTAGCAATTTGTCCCTCGTTACCGTAACGCGCTTCGTATAAACGTCCACTTGGAGATAATCGCTCCCGCGACAAACTCGAGAAAGAAATTCTGCTCGTTCAGGCGGAACGCTCAGGTGTAACGCTAGTAGCGGAACACGGTTTATTATTACGATCTGTACCTGTCTTACGATGAAAGTGTTACATTAATATCGCGGCGAACATGGTGAGTCGCAAAAAAGCCGTTATAATTCCCGCTAGTGATGTAAATTTTACGCCGCTGTTTGGCAAATCACTGCTCCATCAGCGGCATCGAGTGATGTGGTTGGGCTGGTCCGCACACTTTTATCAATTTCTTCATGATGGTACAAGTGAATGTAATTAACAACTGCCTTCGATAGCTCAGTTGGTAGAGCGGTGGACTGTAGTTATTTAATTGTTCGTGAGAAAAGAGACATCCATAGGTCGCTGGTTCGACTCCGGCTCGAAGGAAAAACTTTTGCTTCAAATAGCAATAACATTAGCAATAATAATAATAGATTATTGTTATTATATAACATTATATAACAATAATAATAATAGATTATTGTTATTATTATTATTATTATTTTAAATATTATTATTGGTAATGTTGTTAATAATAATAATAATATATATTATAAAAAAAAACTTGCAATTAGAATGAGATTAAAAAGATGGTTATGGAGACATAAATGTTATTTTGAAAAAAATATGGTGACAAAAAATTGAATAATATTAAATATTATAAAATTGAATATTACTAATTAACTGAGAAAAAATGCGAAATATGAAAGATTAAAATATCAAAAACAGAAATATATTTAATATAGTTTACAAAATTAAAAAATACTTTTAATAATGCTTAACAATGTAATTAAATAATTATATAATTTGCCCAACACACGCACGCACGATGACTTGTAATTATATTTCCAGAAAGCATTCTCATAAATTTAATTCCATGGATATTTCATTTTACATTATGTTGTCTTAATTTGAGAGCGATAATAAGTGATAATAAGTATGTTATTCATAACATCTATAGATAAAGCCCCTTGGAAGATGTGTGCTACTTAAGCAAGCTTCAACAGAAGCCTTCGATAGCTCAGTTGGTAGAGCGGTGGACTGTAGAAGTTTTAAATGCTTTATTAAGGTGTAGAGAGACATCCATAGGTCGCTGGTTCAAATCCGGCTCGAAGGACATTCTTTTTTGAATCGCTAGGATTTATAAGAATAAGAATAAAAATCACTGTCGTACTCTTTTTTCATTATATTTTATTATTATTTTATTATTTGCCTTTTTTTATAACAATGATTAGATCTTTGGAAATATTACATATATTCTACTTGTATTATCATTGAATTAATCGCTTCCTTTATTCTTCGTTTAAGTAATAATTTTACGTGTCATATTACATATAATACATTTAAATAAATTTAAACGCATTTTTAATTTATTCTACATACTTTGCAAAATTATCAGAGGCTCTCACATTCCGCGATGGGTATTCATAAATATGTTGTTTTCTCTCTTACTAAGCGGAATTAATTTTTTTAAATGAGCCATCGCGATATCTTCGCCGGTGAAATTGAGCATTGCGAGAAAATCTCCTGTCTTGTCTTTCCCTCGAAACTTCGAGCGGCAAGGAGAATTTCAATTAACAGCGCAGAGAGATAGGAACCTGCCACCGGATGTTTATCTACATTGGCGCCGATTGAAAACAAGCCGCGGCAAAATAGATAGACGAATAAGCGTCATATTCGTCACCCACTGACCTAGTAGGAGTCAATTTCACCGACTCGCTCGATTTCTTCGTTTCGAGGCCGAGAGAACGAGCGGCGAAATTATTAAAATATTCCATTATCGAAATTCTTGACGAGATTCGACCTCGTGCTTTGCTTAGCCCAGGAAGTACGCCGGGCTAATCTCCGAAATCGCATCCCCATCCTTGTTCTCTTCGCCGGAAACGCGAATTATCATTAATAATACAGCATATGCGACTTTGCCTACACAGATCTTTGAAATTGCATTGTTACGTGCCGGTAGTTTGCTTCACGAGTCGCAAGTGCTTTATTCAGTATATTTTTAATCCGAAGTTTAATCGGCAAGATACAAATATTTGTTAAAAAAAATTTAATCAAAATCAAATATGCAATAAATATATATAATATGTATATATTGAAATTTTTAGAGACCGATGCGCTTGATTTAATTAATATAAATTTGCTTAGGACGAAAGTAAAGAATATTTTTGAACATTCTTGCATAATTACTGGATTAAAGCTACAAACGAAGGAAAAATATTGCAAGAATAATATTTATCGTCGCGATAACTCGGGACCCCTAACGATAGGAGACCCCCATTTCGGGTCCATGAAATTTTTATCACGTTTGCGGAAGATAATCGATCGGGTGCGCGCACACGCGATTAATACCCGGTGGCCCATCTGGATGCCTCGCACGTGATTCTACCATCTGGACGGCGCCGTTAGGTGTGTTTCGTCTTTAAACATCGACGGCCTTGCTCCGTGTCGTGGCTCCGCGAGATACGCAGCTTTCTCTACTTTCGCTTACGCGAGATTTTCAGGCTGTTGCGAGTATTTTATTGGGAGGCAATGTATTCTACAGTAAAGTAGAGGAGAAAATTTGTTCTACCCGGTGTGTATAGGATTTGCAACGTTGTTTTTCCGCTTTCGGTCGTTGGCTGTGTGGCATTTCCATTAAATAACATTTAATTAAGAGCAGTTAACAGCATGTAATTAATTGATGTAAACCAAAATTTTTTGCTAATTGAAAAGAAGATTCTTTTAGTTCAAAAAAATTGAAGAGATATTTTTCTAATATCAATCAAGATTAATACAATATATTATTCTAAAATAACTTGTGTAATTATGAAATATTCTAAAAGATTAAAAGCTTTTATAATATTTGTCATTCATAATAATCAGTTGCAACTGCATTTTAAACGTTCTATAAAAATTTGCTAGAAATTATTATCTATGATTAATGCTCAGAGTGGTACTTTAAGGATGCCGCCTTTGTTGTTGCGAAAACTATTGGCATTTCTTCCTCAGATAAATGGCATTTGATCGTAGGTGGGACCTCCTATTCACGCGTGACGGAGAAAAATTATCGAACAAAGAATTTATACCAGGCGTAAAGATGCTTATGATCGATTGAGTAGGCACTTGATTGAACAAAGGAAGACTAATGCGGTTGCGTTTATTGTTGATAATTTATCGTACATAATATACAAACAAATATATGCTATAATTTTGCTATATTTTAATACAATAAAATGAAGAAGTAATTTCAATAAAAAAGAATACACGATTAATCGCGTGTAACTTGTCCTTTACGATCGGGATTGAGAAACCTGTTGCTCGTCGCGGATAGAGAAGCCCCTTAGAATCCTTTCCTATCGGTTGATTAAGCACGTCTCGACGCGTGGAAGCGATGACGTTTTAAACAGCGACGAAAGAGAAGCTGCATCGGAATGCAACCGTCGCCAGGCGACGGGCCGCTTGTGGTATTTCACGAGATTACTATTATTTTTTTGCCGTTCTCTGCCACGCGAATCCTTTCTTTCTCTTTCATTCGATTGGCGAAACGATGAAGATCTGGCAAAGAGACGTCCTGCACATTATTGTCGAACGTATCCTAGCGTCATTCCCGGCGACGTCTGCCATAAGACACGCGCACACACACACACATGGCAATATAATCCCGCTATATAATCCGCCTTAATCAGCAAGGTAAATTTGATTTTAAGACAGGAGGAGTAAAGAGCGATTCAAGAACCGTGCTCTTCATTGCGAGCCATTGTAAGCGCTTCTCGCTTTATCACGATTTAATTTCTCGCGTAGAAAGAATGCTTTCTTCTTTTAGGATGAATTTTTATTTGCCGCGGCTCAAGTTATATCGACGAGAAATTCAAAACTTTTATTTATTTCGCAAACTTTTTTAAATTATGGGCAAGATCTCTCTGTAAATATAATTTAAGCATTGTGTAAGAATTTGTAGTCCCGTAGAATATTAATACTGATTGTGAGAAAAAAATGTAAGATAGCAGTAAATTTCATTCATATCGCAGCGATGGATTTAGCACATTCAAACAATTTTTATTGTTATCAAAAATTTTTTTAAGCAATTTTTATTGTCATCAAAAATTTCGCAAATTATTCTTATGATAATAATAAATCAAAGAAATTATGTAACGCTCAAAACGTGATTGACACAGTCAAAAATAGGCATATGTATAAAAAGATCAGTAGGACAATATGATCGGATCACTAAACGATTACTCGGATCATCGCCGAAGCTCTCGAAATTCAGAGCACTTTCTTGGAGAGTTTTCTCAAGGCGTGGGAGGATCTGGTCATTCTTAATTCTTTGCGTTATCGATACCCGCGACATCGCATTCAGATCAAGGCCGCAGACGGCGGCTGGATGGCAGCCGAGACACGCGAGATTTTTAGAGCAACCACGAAACCGGAATGAGGTTTTCGTCGTCGTGCATAAACTGAAACACCGTATTTGTGATGTATGTACATGTGCTACACGCATCACAATCGCATATCGAGACATTTAACCGGACGCAAATCGAGCGAGAAAATACTCGGAACGTGTTCTTGCGAGATAGAAAGAGAGAGAAGATGGCTCGGCGAGATTGCAAGTCGCGAACGAGATTTTTCTCCGGCAATCTTTGTTCACCGTTTGCACTGCGAGATTTTAATGACACACATTATTAATTCTCGAGTCATCAAGTCTCCTCAAATTGATACGCTTTTTTTTTAAATCCTTCCAAAGGATTGATCGCACACAGCTTGTACCGGCAACGACGAAATACCGAGACAAATAATGAACGAATGAATGAAAAACATTCCCCACTCTGTCATTGTCTTGCATTTTAGAAACGAATTTCGCCCTGATTTGGCGATCAAGTTTGCGAGATTTAAGCATACCTCACTTTCCATTCCGAACGGTAATAAATATAATACGATGAGCGCGCCAGGAGAAAGAGAAAGAACGAAACAGATCGCAGATCGTGTGTGAGATTTCTCAGAATTTTTTATTCAAAGGTTCGTCGAGAGAACGCTATGTTGGTAGTATCACTTACTTTTACAAATATACATATACAATATTTAATTTCCATATATATATAAATTTATATATATATATATATATATATATATATATATATATATATATTTATATATAGATCGGCGGAACCCTTAAAAAAGTAAGGGCACACTTCGAATCGGGGAACAATATTAATCTGGCGGTCTTCATAGATTTCGTCGAGGGAGGGAAAGGGGGATTGAAGGAAGACGGACATTCGCCGATAGATTGATATCGGTCAGGAAATCAGAGATGCGAGTCAGAAAGAGAGAATGAGAAGGGGACACAGTTATATTACACACGGAATCCCCCACTCGCGGATCGTCAGTCGCCGCCATCGAAGGAGATCCGCGATTTCTCCTCATGGGATCGGGTGGGGCGCGACATTTTATTTTGCTTTTGTGCCGATTTCGAATGGAATGCGCGCGAATCTCGTTGTCGTCGTCGTCGTCATCGTCGTCGCCGTCACTGCCGTCTCGAGGACTTCGAGAACGCCGCCTCTCTTGGGAGTCTATCACAGATTGCTGGCGTATGATGAATGTTACTTTAATTACCAGCTGATAACGAGGCACGTGTAAAAAAAAATTTGCAATTTTTACGAGTTCCTCGAATATTTCAATAATTTTTTTTATATAATTTGGATGAAGCTAAATGTCAATGTCGAAGAGATATCTGAATGCGAAGCAGATAGAAAGCTTCCCTCTACTTTATTCGTCTTCAATCCATTAGACTCCGTGTAGTATTCTAGTTCTTAATCGAATAGAACTTAATCATCACAGATACATTCTCAACAAAAAAAACATCAAAATTATTGACAACTAGAGCGGAGTTGCCGCAGAGTCTAACAGATTGACGACGACGTCTCTTTTCTTTTCTTTTGTGCCTCGTCGCCGTTGCTCTCGAAAGCCTCGAGGATACGAACGCCTCAATCGACGGATATCGTCGTGTTGAATCGCGAAGATTTGTGACGCGACGCGCCCTTTAGATCGAGATACAGGAAAAAAAAATCCGCAGGACCGAGGAGAACAGAGAGAAGGGATTTGACTTAGACGAAAAAGAGGATCGCGCTCTCGGCAGCTTAGAAGAAACCGTCACCGGTCGGATCGTTCACCCAGGGATAATTATTGGGACAGCGCACGCAAGTCTGAAGGTTGAGAGTCTCGCCGGGCACCTCCTTGGAGGTCAGCTTGCAGGTATGGGGCACCCAACACGCCGGCGGACCGTCCACCGTGCACTTCTCCCGCCAAGGCTCGAAGTTCTTCGACTCGGTGACGGTGCGCGGATTCTGAATCCACTGAATCACCTGAGTCATCGTCACGAAGTAGACGTCGTTGTGACTCTGCAGAATCTCATCGATCCAGTAGAGGAAGGCGTCCAGGAACTCCGGATTGTTTTTCAGCCAGGCAGCGTGGAAATAGAGGCCGAGAGGCGCGCGATTCTGCTCGTAGTGACGATCGAAATTGTGATTGAGGAAGTTGTAAAACTGGTCACCGGTCAAGATGTTGCTGCACGAATCCACCATGGCGCAGCCAGGTAGGTACTCGTCATTCTGCGGATCCTCACGCCGGTCCAATTCATTCATCACCATCTCCCATACAGCGTGCGACCTTTAAAGCATTATTTAAAAAAACATTCCTGTGTTATCATCTACATATTTATATAAGAAAATTCTTGATCAAGATTAAATATAAATAGCTCACCTAGTGGGACAGTGCTGAAGATTTCCGTGGCAGCGGTGCGGCATCCGGAAGTACATGGTGTACGGCCATAACGGGGGATTGTTCAAGGCCGCAGTGATGGTGGAGTCATACAGGAAGGCTTGCTCCTCCATCATGGTGAATTGATTGTTACCCCCAACCCGCAGATATGGGGCTCTCACACCCACCACACTGTTGTCCGTCAGATTGGCAAACTTCTCGGCGATGATCCTCATACCGGCCATCTCCTTCGCCCAATCGTCGACGGTCGCGTCCGACCAGAAGCGCTCGTCGTCGTTATGCCTTGCCCCAAAGTTGTCATGTAAACATTTTATGTAGTGACCGTGTTCTGATTTTTAACAATTATGACTATGATTGTGAGCGAGACAGCATAATGACGCATCGCAGGAACCTGTCCTCGTGAACCTGTTTTTCAATCTATGAATGGCTTCCCTGGAACCTCACGCTCGAGAGAGTCTCGTAATCAACTCGGGCGGAGCATGGCTTTCAAAGGTGACGTGTAAGCGAGATAAATGAGAATGTTAGAATAAAAGAAGTTAATACTTACGAGATAGAATGAACGGCGATTTCATGGCCCTTTCTGTGCATCTCCTGGACCGCGGAGTAGTTGGTGTACTTGTGCGAGACGAAGAACGTTGCCTTGATATCGCAGCCGTTCGGATTCTTGCGCTTACCGTTGAAAATATCCTTGTAAAGGCCGATGTTGTTATTGTTGATGGCGTCGTCGAAGGTTATCGTGACCATTTGCGGCACATCCTTGCCCGGGAGATCACCGGGTATCGTGGTACCGTCCTCCGAGCAGAAGCAGTCGGGAAGAACGCACACGGCGGGGTCGCACGGTGGAGCTCTATTGGGATCGTTGTCCATGTCTGAAATTGCGAAAAATTTATTCCTCTTTTAAATTATATTCTTTCTTTGCGAGAATAAAGTATCGCTTGTATGCGAATTTGAGTGAACTCACCGCAAATGTTCTCGTCGGAGCCGTCAGTGCAATCCTTCTCGCCGTTACAGAAGAGACCTCTCTCGATGCAAGATCCGTCACCGCACGCGAGATAACCATCCTGGCAAAGCGGTTCCTCGGTGTAGAGCAGGGGCTTGGCCTTTCTCTCCTTGTTCTTCAGTTTGCAGTTGTTGACGGAGTCCTTCCAATCGCACGTCTGCTTGTCGATGTCGAAGTACAGACCGGCCGGACATCTTATCGCCTGCAGACCGGAACTTGTACATTGAATAACGTCGCGGCAATTATCACCCTCGCCGGCGACCAATCTGAACCATTCGCCGGCATCCTTATCCTTGCAGATCTCGTTTTCAAAACTCTCCTCCTTCTTCTCCTCTTGTCGCTTAACTCGATTCGAGCCCTCTGAAAATAGACGGTAGAGTTTGCAGTGTGATAAACACTTTATCTTGTCTGGAATTAATTATTCAAATAAGTTGACATTTCTCAATTCTAAGAAATATCTTTTAAAATAAATTTAGAGGAAGGTAGATTTTTTTATATTAAAAATTTACTATATTTTGATACGTATATAACACTTACATTTATTTCCAAATAATTGCAGTAGCATTTGTATAACACGACATGAAAATATTTATTAGTTATTTTTTTTGAAATTGAAACATTGATGGACTGCAAATTAGCAAGATTCGTGTGATATCATCACTATAGCATTAAGATCACTTTTTCATCTTGGAATTTTTTAGCTTGATTTTTTATGAGAGAACGGTCTAATACCTTGTCGCGAGCAAATGATATTGCTGGTCTCATTCAAAATTTTCAGAGCGATTAAAGTAGTACCGTACTCGAATTACTACTGTCGTAATCTCTATACAACTTACATATCAATATTACTTATTTAAAACAATCGATGGTGATTTCCAAAGAACTTTGCATTAAAGATCGAGATAATCTTCTTTTTTCAAATGTGTGATTGCAATTAATAATACTGTTCCAAATGAGACCAAACTTCGTACTTCCGCAAGAATAATTTTTATACGAGATAAAAAGAATTTTTATACAGTATATTGCTGAAATAATTTTTAATCGTGCACTTTAACAAGCTTGTTAAAAAATTTGGTCTTTTATAATGTTTTACATAAAAAAAAAATGTGCAAAAGAAAAAAAGAAAAAGATTTAAAGAATACTATAAATACTATAAATTAATATCTTAATTATAAAGTTTAGATTTAGAGGCGCCTGTTAGGATTCTCTAAATATCTATAGAAATAGTCATGAATAGTATCAGAGATAAGCATTCGGTCCCGTTGGTCTCCCGGGCTTGCGAGACGACTTCGTGGTGGAGTGACATACGGGGAAAGTTGTGCCCCCACTCGCGCTTTTTCCAGACGGCCCGGGGCACGGCAATGACGTCACTTATCCGGGACCGACCGGACCGAGGAGCTTTCACGCTCTAATCTCTTATGCAACTTGTCGTCCCGACGATCGACTATTAGATTATTTCTTTTGTCACCGTCAATATCACTTGATTATGATATAAAAATTAAAAAAAAAAAAAAAAACAGGATAACTATAGATTCTCATGGCCAAAGATACAAGTATAGACCAAGGAAATGACAGATTGCAGTGGCACTTTCGCCATTTTGAATAACTCTGTCACTGCACGATCTCACGTGTCCATCTGTGTTACATTTGAAATGTATCTCAATTTGCGTTTGGTATATTAATTTTTACAATTGCTCTCTCAGTACAAAGAATATTTTTATTTATTATATTAAAGTATCAAGATATATATAATTAAACATAATTTTTAATTAATTTTAATATATAATTTATATATCATATTTATACAATGTCTAATGAACATAATTTAGTATAATTAATTAATTAATATATGTATTAATATTCAAGAGATTTTTATCGATATATTTTTTTTTCAAGCTTGGGGGTCATGTAGAATGCAATTTTGAGCAATTCTTGGATGATTTGCTGAAGATGATGCAGAAAGTGCAAAAAAAATCGGCGCGTTTGATCGGCGAAAAAATCAATTCGAGTTGAACGTTTTCAATAAGATTCGAAAAAAATCGTCTCCCACGCGCGTCACATGACCGGAAAGGTTCGTAGAATTGCATATCCCGCCACGCACGAAATTCGATACACGACGTGTCAAACGATATCTTGGCCAACGGGAGAAGTGGTAGAGAAATCTGGTACTCACCGGCAAGAACAAAAGCTGCTACTAGGAGCAGCACCAGCGAGGACCTCATGCTGATCCTCGACGGGCAATGTGACTTCCTCTCCTCGACGTCGTCGTCGTATTCTTCTTATTCTTCGTCTTGCACCCAAAACCTCTTCACTTCTTCAATCACTCCCGCTCAACCGATGTTTGCCCGACGCTGCTGATCAGCGAGGGATGGAAGAGTACTTAATCGCGGGGTGGAATGCTGTTTTGTTGTTTCAGGAACAGACTCGGATGCAAAAGGGAGACGCGGCGATCCTTTTCGTGTACGACGGGACAAAAATCGAGGACGTCTTCAAGGACACGGACCTTGAAGGTGTAGGTACCGCTCAACGGACTGGCTGAGGCTCGCCTCTCGTCGGGCCTTATATTGCCACCACCACGACGACAGGGGTCCCCCCTTTCTCATCTTTGAATATTTCTGCCCGCGTAGACGGTGCCACCGCCGATCCAGGTACGTAGGAATCGAAACCGTCGATTTTCCGAGATACCGCGAGAACTTGAGATACGTTATTGTCGTCGCGATACATGCAAATTCTCCACTTTTAATGAACAACTTTTTTTTTAAATTCTGATTAGTCACTAGCTATTGTCCTGGATATTTAATACGAGTATATCTCAATTGCTTTGAAAACAATAGAGTCTCATAATCGACAACGCAAATGACAATGACGTAATAATTTTTGATAATCCAAACATGGTGGAATATGTTATAGAAGTGTATAAATTTGTAATGACAAGACATACATATACAAGTCTATTTAGCATGACGATCTATCTTGCGAAGCTGCATGAATCTTCAGACATCTCCTTGAAGATATTTTGATCTATGACTATCATTAATCCTTCGCTCATAAGAAGGTGTACATAGAACAACTTGTCAATACTTTCTCGGTGGTAGGAAAGTACAAGGTACGGCGATTCTTTTAGTGTGTCGGTGCGATAGATTCGTGCCGTATGACCTCGACCTAGGAACTTAAAGAGAAGTATCTGTGGCAACTTATTTCCCGGCTGTCTTAGCGACTGTATTATGCGTTCGCATAAAATGCCCATGCGGCATGCTCTCGTCGATTTTATCTTCACTGCCATTACTTGAAGGTACATAAATTGCGTTCAGTAATGCGGAAATTTATAGCAAACGATATAGAAATGATAAAATGATAGCTATGTTTTTACAACAGCGGCAAGTTCATCTACGTATAACTAGTGACGCACGAAACATTGTAAAATTAGTATAATCGGCGAATCGGGATAACTTTATTGGCAATATATATATATATATATTTATATTGGCAATAACAATTAATATAAATTTAAATCTCTCTAAAATACATTATAAAATACACCTTAAACTTGGAATTTCGATATCTTCTCCGAACGAGAATAAAACAAGGCTAATTTACGGGATTTTTTTTATCGCTCATGATTATACATATATGTGCATCGTTGACATTTTGGGCGGGTTTACGCCGACAAGATGAGAAAGTGACGAGAGACATCGATGACGTAAGTTTGTCAAGGCCGCGAGAATAACGACCCTCCTTCGATAGATCGGCATTTCAGTAAGCGAGATTAAGAGAGGAAGGGAAAAAATTGATCTCGAGAACCGAGCGCTCTCGCAGATGCGATTGAAATGTCGAGATTGCGGATGCGGTCGGAAAAATGATGAGAGCTGTCTCTCTCATCGCGAGTTTGAGCATGGGATTCTTAATACTTCCTATGATATCCTTGATCGGCTTTAAGCCGATGATCGCTTCCTCCGAGAGGGAAGTTAAGAATCCTTAAGCTTATAACTGTCTCTTAATTATCGTAGCGACGAATCGATTACGATTTAAATTATCCTTGGATTTGTATAATCGAGATTACAGCATCGCGAATATTTACTTTTGTTTTTTATTTTATTGATATTTTTCGTGAAATAACGTGAAATAATGTATCGAATATAAGCTGCGAATGGCGCCGGGTATGAAAGTAGGCGGTTCACGTAGAAACCCATGCGTTTTTGAACGTAATTAATGGAAAGTCGCGCATGCTATTAATGCGTTATCACTAACGATCATTTTACGTAATATTTGTTTATATCGCTCGACAGTCGCGAAAATCTGTCTGCAAGCAGACTTTCTACGATGATCTAAGATTTTTACATAACATCGCGAAATGAAGCGAATAAATATTCCGCGTCGCACCTTCGTATCGTCGACGCTTTTGCTTTTGCCTTGCGATATTATATTTTACGCAAAACAGAGAGAAAGAGAGAGAGAGAGAGAGAGAGAGAGAGAGAGGAAGAGAGAGAGAGAGAGAGAAAGACCACTCATCGTCGAGCTGCACCGCGCCGTCTATTATCGTCGTCGTCTCGGTGGATCTGCGGTCGAAAGTGAAACGGTCGGTGGATGCAGTCTCGTTTGTAGTCAGATTATCGCGATCGCCGCTTAAATAATAAACCGAATATATCGAAATATCACAATATCGTGACACAATCGTGTCTCGAAAGCGGCGCCGGCGCCGCCTCTCGATACAATGCCATAATCACCCGCGGGCATGATCGTTCGCGCGGGTATTTTTTTTTCAAATGTCAGAATAAAAGAAAGAAAAAGACGAGAGAGAGAGAGAGAGAGGGCAAGGGCTCGCTTGGCATTTTGGGCGCGCAACTCTTCGCACATGTCATTATTGCACCATCGTCGCCGCCCGAGGTAAATGCCAAGCGTGCTCGCGAATGATCTCTCCGTGGATCCCGATGTTGGATCGCATTTCATTACGAATCCATGACGAGGCGAGAAAATCATCGTGGACCCGAGAATGTGCCCTTTGCCAATCATAAATTCCACAGCGATGATCGGCGTGGTTTGCGAGATACATTTATAGTTTTTTTTTCTTTCAAAAATAAAGAGAAGAGAAAGGAAGATAGACTTTGAGACAACTTCATTACTTTAATTGTTTGATATATTAAATATATATTGAATGACTTTTATTGGATTAGAAATGGCTCGACTTTTGTAATTTTTGCGAATAATGCGCAGTTGCCTCGCGCAAAAAATGACCCGCTTCTGGGTTTCGTTTCGCATTTTCCGGCAACATAATCGCGCGCGCCTCTCTCGTATATCGCAATCGTGAACACAATGTTCACTGAACAGCAAATGCGAAATTGCTAGAAAGTATGTCTCGACCTAACGCACGTTCAGCGTGCGTTTTAAAATTAATGGCCTTGCGATATAATATTCGTTTACTTTGCCTCTCTCTCTCTCTCTTTCTCTCGTGTTTCATTCCCGATCTTACGACGGCGCGCTCTTCTCGCGATGCACCATTACATCGCTTCAATCCCCGCTCTGCGAGACCTATCGCGAATCAACAGGCGCAGGAATTTGCCCTTTGCCAGATGAAGAAAAAAGGAAACCTGACGACCGTGCAAAATGCCGTTTTCCTCCTCGTCTAAGCGGCGCCGAGATGCGCCATTATCACCGTCTAATTACGCGACTTGGCATTCTTATTATGTGGATCGATCGATCACATAAAGCCAATCGCCTAGATACGTCATCGATTTCGCTAAATCATCACGAGAAAATGCATTCCTCAACGATAGTTTTGATGAAGAGTCGAGGATCTCGTTCGTTCAATCGCGAGAGTAGGAAGTGCTCGAGGATGCGTTCACGTTCATCCCCGACCTCCTCTTCCTTCCCCCGAACGGCAGGTTTCCCGGGTCTCGGCTGCGATCTCTAAAGCGCAGCGATGATTCACGTAATTGCAACCGCTTCGCTTTTCGCCTTGGGACGCGGTTAGAAAGCGGACGGATCGTCGGCGCGATCGCGATCCATCCTTCGATCCTCTCGAGGCGAAGATCTCCGGTCATCGATAATTATTAAAGTCAAAAGACTTTGGCGAAGAAGAATTGTCAGCGTGCTTTCGGAAGCGAAAATAGTCCGCGAGATCGATGGCAATCGCCGCAAATGACGACGACTTATTCGAAATTAATTTGCTGTAGAGTGGAAGCGTAATACGAGCATAATCGACCCGATTGATCGGCGGACGACTATAAACAAAGGATGAAACGAAATGTCAATGGTAATGGCATCTGAGTATAGTAATTGTGAAGAAATCATTAGGCTATATAATTCAGTCCTTTCAAATACATGAGACGTTGTAGAATATTATTTCACGTATTGAAGAGATAGCCAGCTTTCAATTTACCAATTTACCGCGCGGCGATCTTTAATAAGCTTTGAATACACTTTAAATTTTATTAGCGACATAAATTTTCGAGAAATTGATTGCGAGAGCAAGAAGAGACTTTTACTATTTAATCGACGGATGCGAAATGTTTCGTTGACAATTTTTGGGCGCGGTAGAAGCGGCAAGATTCTTCGGCAAGATTCATCGGGTTCCTTATCCCCGTTGCGAAAAGCCGAGAGCCTTCGGATCGGTGCGGCCCTGACGTGACATATGCCACGGCGGTGAAAGGAAACGAAGACGAGGCAACGGCGTGTCGGAGGCAAAATCAGCAGTCAGGCGCCGCCGCCAACCGCCGAAGCCTTCGAGGCGCAGAGCTTTCTCTGCCTGCGGCCAAGGCATCGCACGTTCGCTCGGCCGTTGTATTTTACACACATTGTATAGAGCCACTTTGTTATACCGTGGGCTCCATCTCTCGTTGATCCAGCACACCTGTCGATCGTGCTCCTCGATCCCTGACGATCGAGCGAGGGTCGAAACGGTCGATAGATTTTTCACGAATTTATTTCGCAAAGCGTTCAAAGCAAAAGGCGACTCAAATAGCGAGGAAAAACATGATACTTACGTAGATAAATCGTGTAATTTGCGGAATTGCTGAGTAAACTGATCGTGGATAAATCATGCAACATTATAGGTGCAAGGGTATTGCGTGAACAAGTTGTCATTATCGCGAATCGATCATGGAGAGATCTCTCTTCTTGGATTTGATATTGATTTAGAAATAAATTATTCTTCGTGCGATAATTAATCAATTCTCGTAAATCGTACTTCTTTTCTAGAATTTTTATCAGATGTTCTTTTTTTCGTTGGAAAAGTATTATGCACATTTTTTATTCATCCTTTCGACTTTCTGTTTATTATTTTCAGTCGCATCTTGCACGCTAATTCGCATTCTTGTACACACATGCACAGAAATTACGGTGCATAGACACGCGATATTATCTGAAAATGGAGAATTCTGAATTAATCAAAGCGAAAGGCACGAAAGTGCCAGACTACGCTAGATGCATGACACATCGTGCGATGCAGCGGGATTTCGTGAAATTTCCGAGTTCTCGGGGGAAATGACAAGTAATAGCGCGAGACAATTCTTATATAATGTCACGATTAGACGAACAGTGTGCTCTTTGACAATGTCGTCTCGCGATTAAATTCATCGATCAATGGTTAGCGCTCTTGCATAAGGCATGAAGATTCTAACAACGTCAAATGGCATGTGCGAAGAGTGACAGTGGATAAATTTTTGTCAATCAAAAAAATTGATAACATACTTTTCACTACGTACGTATACACTGTGTACTCTTTCTCTCTCTTTACCCTTTTTCTTCTTCTTTAATTTAAGTGCGAGAGTTTAATGGAGATATTTCTTGAAGGTACTTTAAATATCGTACCTTGAGACAATTTCTCCTTTCAAGGCAGAATTATTTATATTCCTCGTAATTGAAGCGAATGAAAATAGAAGTCCTTAAGAGTGTATTACTTACCATTGAATATTCAGAAGTTCGTATTTTGTTTTACGGGACGGTGAGTTTCGCTTGCATATGTATCTTGCGGAATGCGCAGTTTATTCGCGCAGTTGACCGAATGGCCTTACTAAATCTTGCTTGCTAAGCATTCGCGAAAATCCGCTCGATCCTATTACAGTTTTAGAGCGCATAACCGCCGTAATCTTCTTTCTCTTTGTTATACATCGCATTAGCCACGCTTGAAACCGAGTCGGAAGTTGATTCCGCGATATAAAATGCGATTTTTCTTCGAATTCAGACTTAAAGTATAAATGATAATGTATTTTATATTGTGAAAAACAACGGTCGATGATTTGAGTAAAATTTTTAGAGAGCCTCGCGTGTAAAGATGCGACTTATTTCACTCTTGGGATCAATGAATCATATGTAATCAACTGCAAGCGCCGATGATCGATACGACATCAATTTCGCGTGTACACTTCCGAGGAGCTCGTCGACCTTTTACGCTTTTCCGACCTTGACTGTCAATTTTTACATCGTCTTCTAAGTGCAACCGCGCGTGTTCTCGTCGTCATTCAATTTATCGAATACGGATCGGTCTCGCAGGACTTGCGACATAATATCGATCATGTCATATGAGATGCGCGTTATGTCACCGATATAAAATAATATCGGACATGTCGAATCAATTTGTAGCTTGTCTCTTTCTAAAAAAAAAAAAAAAAAATTTTTAATTCTTTCCAGCGATCTGTATCCGTGAAAACGTCATGTATCATAACATTATATCGTATCACATGTCAATGACAATTTTAGTCCTTTGCTTTATTATGACTAGCACGCGACGCAACGGCGAGCGTCACGTGTACGCATCGAAATTGCGTTCGACCGCATTGCGTGGCGCATCAGGATGCCCTGTTTTGCCTGCACATGGATCGGTCGAGCTGTCGAGAGTAGGTAGGTAGGTAGATATATCGATTTCAGGGGGATAGAGGACAAAGGAGGCGAGAGGGATGAAGGGGGAATTGAAAGATCGCTCTGCACGAGGCTCGCTCGCCGCCGGCGTTTAGGAGCGGGACTCCAGGGCCGTAACGTACGGCCGATGGTTGGCTACCCCCTGGTTGCCGCGATGGTGGGTGACCTTGACCTACGGGATTCCTGCCGCGCCGGCGTCGCGTCCTCGCCTTCTTCCTCTTCCCCTTGTACCCCACCGCTGTCACGCGTCCCGTGGCCGCGTCTCGCCTACGTCTCCGCGACTCGCTTTGTCCCACTCCACCCTGTGCTTCAGCAAGGTGCATCTGATCCGATACCACCTGGCATCGTGATAGTCTAGCGACCTCGTGGGTCTTATCGTTTATTGAAGTCGATGGACTGAGAAATCGGGCGTCGAGTCGTTGAGCAAATCGATATTGGGGTTGTCTGATTGCACGATCCTTCGGTTTTTCGAACATCGGAACGAGATGCGAGTTTTTCTTGTCATCTGTATCGCGTTTGTAAGAATATATGCGACAAACAAGACAGTCAATGTGCACATTGACAGATTCCCTCGTCTCGCCGTCCGCCCCATTGCATTTTCGACAAATGATCCCACCATTTGTCGCTAATTATTTTCCTCTCGTCATCCTCCGCCCCGCGCGCCCCGTCTTCTTCGTTCTCCCATTTTTATTTTTTCTGGACAATCACGTTGATCCGGTATAGCCCTATCTCGTACCCCGCCATCAATATTAATGGCCGTTATCTATTCCGGTGAGTGCAAAGGTGCATTACTATTTTTACCCAGTATGCGTCGAGATTCTTCTACGTGACATAATAAATTATGTCTGTCTATTCGGAGATAGAGCGCGTTTTCTTCATTTCCTCTTACATTTATGTGTGTAGAGAGTATTCCATTATCTCTTCCGTATTTTCTCTCGAGTTCTAGAATCTCATTTCTAGACGCTTTCCGCGCATTTGCCTTGTTAATTTCGCCATGTTATCAAGACGGGAGGAGCGAAATAGCTAAAGCAAATAGGATAGCATTTAACAGCCTTTTATGCAATTATTATTCAATCTATGATGATATGAAATTCGTGTATGTATGAGAATCAAGAGGTATTTTTAATTCTGTCCCATTTTGAAAAGCCTTGATGTTTTGTTTATGTTTTCATTCCCCGGATGTCAGTCTTGACAGATGTTTTGAATACTTTCTTGTCTTGTTTCTTATCTCTTTTTATCCTATTTCATCCTTTTTCTCCGACTTTCTCCGTATCTTGTCTGAATGTTGTCATACTTATCTTTTTAGAATCAATAGAATCAATATAAGCTACTCTATCTTTTTTAACGAAATATGTGCTCGGCGGAGGATTACATTTTTCGCGTTCTCAAAACGACACGCTCAAGTCTTTTTCTCCATCTTCTTCTTTGAAATTCCCATTAAATCCGATTTAACGTATTTCCTAACATATCTTTACTTTTTTCTACTAGATGTATACGTTTTTTAAAAACTCGAGTTGACAGAAAGCTTATTTCGTAACGATAAGGATGGCAATATCAACAAATTTTAATCGATTTAATCTCCGGTTTCTGATAGATATATCAGAATACAGCAATCGTTGGATTGTTCATATTTTTAGTACGAGCTTCACAATTAGTTTAATTGGCAAAATGTAATTGGAACGTATCAGTTACCATGGATTAATAATTACTCGGATTGATCGAATGGGCTGCTACAAAAAAGACAACGGAATCGATTAACCAATAAAAAATAGAAGTATTAAGAATTTATATCTTAATGAATGAAAATGAGATATTTATCTTTAATATTAAATATCATATATCTTAATAAATTATTTGTGTAACCAAATTTTTTAAATTTTTTCTCTCTTAAATAATATATTTTTCAAATTTATAATTGCAAAGTTGAATGTAATAATTACATACAATAGTTTTAGGTAGCTTCGAGAAAAATGAGCTTGACATTTAAATTTTAAATAATTCAAGAGACAAAGAAAGAAGCGTATTTTTTATAATTGTAATATTTTTTTAATTGTTTCTAGTTTTTCGCGTCACACGTAAAGAGAAAAGTCCATTTCGAAAATGATGCGGTTTGCCCGATAAAAGTCATCGATTAGACGAAATGAAATAATAAACGCACGAGATAGTAAATGCGTGTTGGCGAGCGCTCCTCTTATCCTCCCCATGGAAAGCTCTTACTAAAAGATTCAACCGAGCGGGGGAGAAAGAGGAAGAGAGAGAGAGAGAGAGAGAGAGAGAGAGAGAGAGAGAGAGAGAGAGAAATCAAACGTTCAACCTGTCTGTCCACCTTCATGTCCACCTGCCGGAACGGGACTCATCACTCCGGCGCGGCGATAAACGGACCACCGTCGCTCTCACCCTCGACCGGCACCGAGCGAAAACAACCCCCGCTTCGCTTTCCACCTGGCTCTCCTCATCCCTTCCCTATTCGGAGAGCCGCCGGACTACCAATCCTCGCGGAGCGAAGCACACGATTCTGCCGCGCGCGCGGCCGGATCGCAGTCGCAGTTGAAATCCCGAGGAGA
This sequence comes from Cataglyphis hispanica, assembly GCF_021464435.1. Taxonomy (NCBI): domain Eukaryota; kingdom Metazoa; phylum Arthropoda; class Insecta; order Hymenoptera; family Formicidae; genus Cataglyphis; species Cataglyphis hispanica. Next base: position 5,730,387 of record NC_065963.1, read on the forward strand.
ACCGAGCCCTCGTCGCCGCCGAGAACCGAAATCGTAATCCTGGACCAAGTAAACGGACGCCTCGGAGGATCGTGCCGGGATCTTCTGGCATGTGATCAGAAGCATGCAGGTAGGATCGATCGCGTCGCGCACATTTATTGGTTTTTTTTTTCTTTTTTCCTTTCTTCTTTTTCGAACGAAGGAGTCATCACGATGTGACTTAAGGGGAGGTCCCCTTTCCTTGCGATTCGATCATGATTTATAAGGAGTTGTGATTTATGAGAATGTACACGCAAATGGGGTCATCGATCATTGCAAGCGCAACCGAGGCGAGTGACGATTCGCGATATATATTTGGTGAAATTATCTCGTGATCATCTCGTTGTCGCGTTGTAATAATATTTTAAGAGTAAGTGCGTAGCTCTCAGTGTTATATAAATTTAAAAAAGAAAAGAGGTGATTATTTCGCTTGTGTTTGAGAATTTTTGTCGCGTCCGTTGTCGAAAGTCAGCGAGTGCGGGAAGCATACAGGTGGGTCGGAATCCCGTCCTATGCAATCTGTACTTCTGTATCGCTGCTGCATCGCAAATAGTTGGTATTGTTTGAAAATATATACAAACAATAACTATTATTAAAGGAAATTGAACATGTTTTCATAACAAATTTCTCGAATCAATTGCCTATACTTCATCCATATATATCGCTCACTTTTCCGCATCTAAAAAAGGCACGTATCTCTCAAATCAATATACTTCTTTATATTTTTCGTCTTTCCACTTTTACCATGTTTATGTTTCCGAAATATATTTTACGATTCTCCCTCGGTAGATTGAATTAGATTACACGGGGATGGCCGTTATAAAAACTTGTTGGATTCCGTTTACGAGAGACGTGCCGACCTAAAACAACCGAGAAGTTTCACAGGTTCGGGGTTTATTTTATATAAGAAATCGTCTTCATATTATATCTCTATTACATTTTATTTATTACTTTTTATCTATTGATTTTTCTTATAATTTATCCATCTTTATAAAGTCTCTATAATTAACAAGAAAAACAGCTGCACATAAAATTGTAAAAATATTATAAAATTATCGAGCTGAAAAATATAAATTACGTATTCTTTCTGCTATTTTATAAAATACCTCTGTGTTGAGGTGAGAATCAACTTTATCATAATAAATGAAGATTCATCTGTCAGATGCAGTTTGCGAGATGGCCGCGCATCTCTGTCCTTTGTGATAAATCGGAAACTATAATATACGATTCAAAGCACAAGGGTCTTTTCATTTCGACACAGGCATCATGCCAGGAAAACGATCTGCCCGCCTTTTTTTTTTTTTTCTTTGGCTTCATCGACCGCCTCGTGCCAAGGCTAAACAAGAAGACGAGATCTTACAGTCATGGTCACGAACAAATATGTCTCTTTACGCCATTATGTTGCTATCAGTACCCTATCTCGGTATAATTATCAGCTGTCTTTTTATGCTTCTAGTCGATAGTTTTATCATCATTCGCTTTTAATGATCTTTTAGATGGAAAAACTCTCATCAAGATTTATATTAGATTCCTTCCGTAAAACGTTTTTAATCAGATAGATGACAAAAAATGAAGTATTAATAAATTGAAAAATTGATAGATACGTTCATGAAAATTGACATGTACGCGATATCATTTAATGAAATAAGCACTTAGCGAGTTGGCGAGTATGTAAATTCTGTGAAAGCGCGAATCATTAGGAACTAAGATTTTAATCGCGCCGAGAATAGCGTGATGGAATTATATTTTTTTTACTGCTGCACGTTTCGCGGCTCGTACGATTAAATCGTGAAAAATGCATTGCGAGATTCGCGAGACGCAGCTTCCGCAGCAGGCGCGCGATATAATTTGCATTAATTTCGCTGGCAAGGTAGTTCGTCTCGAAGCGCATAGAAGGCAAAGCGAGTGATTTTCCAAGTTTTCACGTTTCTCGAACCGACTGTGCGAGAATATTAATTCAAACGTCAAAATTCGCGAACTCGTCGAGAACACAGGCGGGATATTCCGGGGAGATTGGCGGGACATCCTCTCGACTGCAGACTTCTCGACTCCGCGTTCAAATTGATCAAAGCAAGGATGAAAGGAAGCTTTCCGCGAGTCTCCGTATAGATATTACGCATTCTTTACCATTCTTGAATTTTACTGCGAGATTTTCTGCTGGTCAATTTGGAGCGCCGCCAGAGGCTCGCGTCTCGAAAGCTTTTACAATATATCCGGAGCTCGAACGCGACAATATACTAAAGTAATGCTCGTTTTAATCGCGCCGTGTTTCTTGTATATCTGTCCATCGGTCCGTTGCAGCGACAGAAAAAGCCAATGCAAATGTGGCGGAAGTTTTCCAAAGAGAAAACAAGCTCCATTTCGATTCGGTTCAATGCGTTTTTTCACGCGGTGATTTCAACGGCTAATTTTCACTATCGATGGAAAGAAGGATGTCATGTTTGCAAATTCTTTTTTATTATCGTGGAAACAAGTTTACACTCTTAAAAAGAAGAGGATCTTTGCATTATCAATCTGATTCTATATCGCGGCATCGTGCATATCTCTTATCGTGTTCTTTAACGTGATTTGAGATTATTCCGCTAATTGTAAGTAATAAGGAGGAAAGACTGCTAAATTTTTTTCGCCAACGTTAAAAGGTGGAATAAGATTCAAAGGGGAAAAATTTTTTTCTTCTGCTGCGTTTTCTATATTTTCTGCTAGTAAACAGCTGTTGCTTTTTTCTCTTTCTTCTCTCGGCTGTTGACGAAGCGAAATAAATTTCGTGTCTCATTTCATTTTCTCGATAATATTTCAGCTATGGCCTTCAGTTATACCGCCGACACACTTCCTGCTCACGCACTATCGATCTGTTTCGCGTTCTTCTTTGACCAACCCTCGGTGCTACTTTGATTTTCTGTCATATCAGACTTTTTTTTATTTGGTTAAAAAGACATTCAAAGAGTGAATTATACAAAATGTTAAATTTTGAACAGACCGAATATCTTAATAATTAAAAGAAATATCAAGATCTTTTTTTTTGTATTGTTTTGAGGCGAATAAATTTTGATAAAAAGAATTTGACTTTGCGTGAGCGCGTAAAAAAAAAGGACTTCGATATTTCATTTAATTATCGAGATATTCGTTACTTGTTATGTTTGAAATTTAGCACTTTGTATGTAGCATTACTTGTATGGTCGTTTTACAAGTGAATATTTCAGAATATCTCGATTTTTTCTCTAAGCACTTTCGATTCATATTTTATAAATCCGCTTTGTCAAAAAAATTTATCTCATGTGATATTAAATTCTGTTGCTACGTTGACATTACAGCGACAATATAAAAATATTAGTGATGTAGTGCAAATAGCAAATTTTAAATAAATTTAATTATGTGTATTTAAAAAAATTCTTTCATATAATATTTTTTCGCTAAAAGCGCAGAAATTATTTTTACATCGATATTTCCTTTCAAGCAGCGTTTACGAGCCGTTTAGAAAATTGGTACGCGCACAAAGTTTACGGACACACAAAATCAGAAAGAAAGAAACGAAGCCGGAATTAGTGACGAGTTACGCGCTTTTTTTTTTCCTCAACACAACGCATTTTCATTCGCTCGCGCTTTATCGATCTGTTTCGCATTGCTTCTGCGGCCTGTCGTCTTTTGCCGACGCTTTTTTGTACAGCGGAGCGACCTTTGCAAGCTCGCCGCACCGGAAACCAGCGAGCCGTTTATCCCTCCTTCGGTTACGGCTCGTCGGTCGGTGGACGCGCGGCTTCCTGCGTGACTACGATTCTCTCACGACGACAACGACGACGACATTTTGAACTTTAAACCATGTATTATTATTATCCACTCTTGTCCATCATCGCAGGCTTAATAAAATCAGATCGTTCGATCGACGGATAGGGAGCCCTTACGACGAATAGGCTTCGGCGCAAAAAGGCCGAAGGTGAGACACGAACAAAGGCAAGAATAACAATTCATTGAGAAATAACGAACCAAGAAATGGATGCCTTAGATTATACTTAGCATTTTTTGTCAAATTTTGATGATTTATAATCATAATATTTAATAATTTTTACTATAGAAAATATTTTTTTACTTTTGGAAGGATATTAGTTGAAATAATATCTTTAATTCGAGAGAACTCTCTTAATGACTTATTATTAGAAGTTTTTATAATTAAAGTAATTATTAGATGTGAAAAATTGTTCCATGATTTATTTGAACTTTTATAACAAAAAAATCTTTATATTTATATTTTTACATTTTCATATAAAAATATTTATAATTAAAAAGTATGATTTTTAATATTTTTAAAAAATTATATAATTTTATTGTTCATATTTAATTAAAATTAAAAATAATTAATAAGCGATATAAAAATATATACATATAATATAAAATTAGATGATGATATAATTGATTCTGTAGATTGGAAACAGTCTGATCATTTTTTGTGCTTTAAACGTGTGACATTTTCTCTCCTCTAAAAGCAAATCGCGCGCGCATTGTGACATTAGTTATTTTAGAAATTCTTGCGCTATAATATTAATAAAAGATATTAGATACGGTTTTACGAATAGTTCATGGTCGCGTGATATATTTTACGGTTTTTATTTAGCAACCCAACAAAATCTAATCCATTAATCACAATGTTAATTTTCTAAGGAACTACAAGATTCTTCGAAGTTTGCTGAGATCTCAGCTATAATTATATATTAGTTATATAAAGTTACCGATATGACGTCAAAGGTACATTTTATGGTATTACAATTGATCGATAAGTAAACGCGAGCACGATATTTCGTAATAAACTTGTTAATAATAACGCGAAAATTTCGGTTTATCGCTACTTCGCAGGAGCAATTATAAAATCTGTGCTTTGTTTACGTAATAGCACAGAGATCCGATGTTTAATTGTCAAATCGATAAAGAAAAATATTTATCTCGATGTTAATTTAAAAAAAATTTGCATGCGAAGAGAGGATCTCACTGTGTTATTTTTATTACCTTTTCTTAAACATCGTCGAAATTGGAAATAAAATTTCGCTCAATGAAACAGCTTGCATCGATTAAGCCTCTTTTGAAACGCGATCGTGGCTAAAAATATTTCTTTTCAATATTTAATATGTTAATATCCAGCTGTGAAGGACCTTTTATGTGTCGCTAACGCAGAAAATATTTGTCTCGTGCCACGATATTATCAAGTTTCTAGCGGTAACGTAATTTGTTATCGAAAGTCAGTGAGTAACTAAAAGTTACAGGAAGTTTTTTACTCGCGTCGAGCGATACAAGTCTCGTAATAACTTAATGGCAATACAGTTTCAAGTGCATGTGCTACGAGCAAGAGAAAATTTAAATCTCGTTTCCTAGATCTGCAATATTATTCCCCAAGAATGCATTTCAATATAAAAAAAAAAATTTTTTTCGACAAATTTAAATTTATATTGACTTTGTCTGAATTTATAATCTTGCTTATTTGAAGAGAGCGAAAGATTAAATTTTCATCGTAAGGGAGAGGCTAATCGTGAGAACTTGATATATCCCGAGTGATTAAGAATTAAAACATCGTTTAGCAGAAGCCACTGAGAGAGTTGGGTTTGTGCCTCAATACCGGGGGATCGACAAGCAACGTTGTCGTTGCCGACATCTGCAACGAGACGCGCGGTGGTCTTCCCCTTCTTCAGATATGGCCCAGCGACTCGCCCAGAGCCGAGGCCGACGATCAGGCCCAAGCTTTTGTGTTCCCAGATGTGCAGGAAAACGTCAACGACAGCGGCATCGAATCTATTCAGGTGCAACATTTATACACGAGATGAGAAGAGAAAAACAGAAAAAGATATATATACAGGGTGTCCGGAGTCAATTGCATCACCTGTCGTGTGCAGGTGAAACCGAGGGGAAACGAGTGAAGCGATTGACACTCCGGACACCCTGTATATTAATTCTTTTTAAATAATTTTTAATTGATTAGACGAATAATACTTGTGCCTTTTAACGCCATAAATTGAATTTCTATCGAAGAATGCAAGAGTATTTAAAATTCTTTCTAGAACGATTGACTGCACTTTTAGTGAAATTCATTGGTCATTAATTTATATTTTATTGCGAGATGGAACTTCTTAATTTTTTAAAATTAACGAATTAACATTAAAGGCATCGCCGTCACCGTGCGGTGTCACCTGCAACAGCCCGGCGATGACACCGCAGCAGTCGCGTCGCGCCAGTCTGCTGCATCCGGACCACGCGCGACTGCAGCTTCCCTATCTTCACCACAACCACCATAACGCGGGAGGGCAGAAAAGTCCACCGTCGCCGGACAGGACGTCCGTGGACGAGGACCACGAGGATCGGCCCGCGCCGCCCAGTCCCTCCAGCTCGACCACCAGCAGCCTGCGATCAATGCCGAGCTCGGCGATCGTGTCGATGCACTCGCAAGACAGGAGACGCAGCAGCAGGTAATTTATTATTTATTTCTATCGTATAATTCAAAAATTTGTTTTTTTTTTTATAATATATTTAATCTTAAAAATAACGATCTGTCATCGAGCGAAAATTATATAATTTGACAACTTGAACATTGAAGAAATTAATATAATGTGTAAGAGTAACTTTATTTCTGCTTGATGTGATTAAACATAAAAATTTTACTTAAATAAAAGTATTTAAAAAATAATTTTTTTTTCTTAATTAAATTGCCATTTAAATGAAACTGATTGATAATATACAGTCAAAATAATATAAAATTTATTAGAGACGCGCGCTTAGAAACAAAAACTTAAAAAAAATTGTTGCTGAAGAATATTTGATTTTTATATATATTTAATGAAATACAAAATATTAAAAAAATGTTTATATATAAGCAATAATAATAACAACTACCAACTAAAATAATAAAATAGCCGAGTCACATGAATGGCGCGCGCGTAGGTTGTTAGTAAAATAAAAAACAGATCAATATCGTAAAATTTTTTACTATCGTGATAAATAAGGGATATCTCTCTCGCCATCCGAACTATGGTAAGTGAGCAGAGTTCGAGATAGAATTTCGAAATAGTGTCGCGACAAGTTTGATGTGAAAGCATTACTGTAAAAGACGTCTTATCCTTTTTTATCTCTTGTACTTAAAGGATCGACGTCGTAAATATTTACTGGTCGTAGAAACGGCCTTATCCTTGGCCGCGGCGCAAGCAAGAACCTAGAGATCCGGACGTCAGAAATAATCTATCGCGTGCTGCGCCGGACTCGGTCTTGACTCGTGTCAAGGAACGACCTTGGCATGATGTACGTTAACACATACACGAGACGTACATACGTGATGACGTGTATCGGCTCTCGCATTTGTACGTCCATGTGTATCGATGGAATTGTTCGCATTCGTACGGGTTCTTGACGCGAATATCGAATGCTTCTTTTCACAACGAAGATCTCGAGAACATGGCTTTTTTCTTTTTCTTCGCATCCTTTGATTTCGAGATCAATTGCGTCCCAATTCCGTTTTTTTTGTTTTTTTTTTTTTATCACAATATCTCGTAATCTCGCGAGGGAACACGCAGGATTTTACGCGAGGTCGAGACATTGGATTGTCTCGATAAAGGCCTATTTTTCATCGCTACACTTTGTCGATGTTTTGATCTCAAAGCGAGAACTCATACCGGAATTATTGCACACTTCTGAAATCGCGAAAGACTCTTATTATTATAAACTATTGTCATAAAAAAAAAACAGTTAAAGTAGTATAAATAATTTTAACATTATAATATAAAATATTAGAAAAAAAATATGAATTATACATATAAACTTTTTTACACAGATACAGCATGTTCGACGCTCTGGACTTAGAGTATGCTCTATTGAGGGCCGCGGCCCGCGGATCCGTAGGCCCGTACTCCCTGTCCGAGTCCCTCCACAAGCTGACCTTCACCCAGAGCTTGGCTTTCCCCGCTTTGGCGCGTGGTCTCGCCGCCAAGCAGAGTATGCCGAGCGGAAGATCGCAGCAGCCCACCGAGAGCGGACTGAACGCCTTCGCCAAGGTGGTGACCGCGATGGTACTGATGCTGGTGAGCGTGCTGGTGTTTGGGGTCGTCTACAAGTTCGCCAAGACGTGAGGTTGGCTGCTGGCTCCAGGCCGTTATCCCGGATCGACGCAGGATAACAATCGTCTGGACGCCAGCGACACTTTTAGCGGCAATGTTTGATGAAGCCTGAGGGAAGATCTAAAAGATCATTACGCAGATCATGAAGCATCGAAGACTTTACATGATGCAGTGTTTAGGATAAACACATCGGAGAACTGTTCGCCAGTTTATGAGATAAACACTTGGAAGATGAATGAAACAGACAATGATATGACTCAGTCGATATCATCCTAGACTCACCCTAGATGCCAGGGTGTAAAAAGATTTTATACGTCTTACTCTTTTTCTTTATAACCAATGTGTGTATTAAATATATTTAATATAAAGTTTCAGCAATGGAGATGACGCTGCCATGCATGCAGAGGAAACGCGAGAAGGATAATGAAAATAGCGTGATTGATAAGGTAACGAGAATCCGTAAAATCGACAAAAAGTATGTGAATCAAATAGTATATATATGGTGTGCGTGTAATAATTATTATACGTTTCGTGATGAGTGTGAATAAGTAATATCGGCATCGACAAGGAGATTTCGATGAACGAAAATGTATGTCTGTTTGCTAGCAAAATCTAGTCTACTTTTCGAAAGAGATAATTGTACGAGAAGATCAAGAAAGATTTAATCATTGAAATCGCGCTCTCTCGATCTAAAGTATCTCAATATAACGAATACGCAAACTTGTGCTTCGGTCTCTGTCGCCGATGAGAACAGCGCTTCCGCGCTGAATTGCTTTCCATCGATACTTCAAGTTACGGTAACTCGTTAAAGTATTATTCAACGAGTTGTGTCAATATCCTTCAACAAGTTTCGCTGCATTCTATTGATAGGCGATAACTGGGACGGCTCTCAGTCAATAATCCCGGATCGCGACTCTGCGACGATTGTGAGGACGATTGAGCCATTCGTGGAATTGTCTGCTCTGCGCGATAAGATTCGAGGAGTGAGCTTTATGCAATCTGTCGAACACGCTGGATGCTTCAACTGCGATTACATCGCGTTTCCAATCCAGATTCTTGCGCAAAATTATACGCCATTAAACGATCTCCGCATTTTTTAAATTACTCAAATATAACTTCGCGAATTTTAATGCGAATTTCTCCTAAAATGATGAAATAATATTTCCCCTTTAATTTTCCATGTAAATTTATTTTAAAACCATTTATTTGAAATTGATAAACTTTCGCGTTTTGGATGAAAATTTATTTGGATTTAATTTAAAACATTTTTAATAAAAAAAAAAAAAAAAAAAAATATATAACAAATATAATTTGTCCAAAAATAAAAAAACTTTTCACCCATCTTGTCACATATCTTTACAATATTATTATATTATATCTCTTATTGTTAGTAATTTAATTGATTATTTCATTTAACACTGGTTTCGGCGACTTTTTCCCAATAAAATTACAATGTAATTATGTTGCTTTGCAGTGCCTTGTACGCGCGCAGAGTTGCCATCTCAAAACGAACGCCGCATGCGAGCACATAATCTCGTGAATTTTTCGCGAATTTTGTGACGGTCCAAGTGCTTTACATAACTTCTCTCCGTGACAATCTGCTGGGAAGCGCTCCTTTCCGGCGCAATTAAATTATATTAAGCGCGACTCGCGAGATCGTCGAGGCTTCCGATCGGAAACGAATCACAGTTTCCGACAGCGGGAAATTAATATATGAAAGCTACAGGGCTTATCGTCTATGCTTTGTCTCAAACACGTCGCTGTTTAAAACAAAATCGAAATCTAATATCGCGCGCGACATAAAATAATTTGCATAGCATAAACCGGCTGTTGATCGACGTTGAGGCTTATCGTGTGTTTTTATAAAATCTAGTATCGATCGTTACGTCAGTAAATAAAAATAAACTCGACTCGCTTGTTATATACTGTTTCCTCATCAAAGAATTTTCTAAGGGGTCCGATCTTTATTTTTGCTAGATCCTAGGGTCGGTTTCGATTTCGTTTTAAGTCCGCGTGTTAATCGAAGTACGCTCAAAAGAAAACATCTTTGAGCTTGTTTCGTACAGCCTAGTGTTGATGGTTTTATATATAATAAAATATTATATACATACAAAACAATTATACATATACATACATATTGTACATATTTATGATCGTTACGGAGGCGTATCTCTTTGTTATTTCGATGTTGTGGTCTGTGCGAAAAAGCAACGAAATTTCTAAAGATTTCGAGACGCGTCGTGGCAGAAGTGCCGCATTCTATCTTTTTTTAATATACTGTACAATATATATACATACATATATATATATATATATATATATATATATATGTAATGCTAACATTGTTGTACTACGATGCATAAGGAAAGGAATTTCTTCCCTTATCTCCTTTGTGTGATTATGCGCGACGAATTTAAAACGAATCACACGGTAATATTTTCGCGAATCAATGTTAAAATTGATCTTTCACTTCACACCTCTCAATTGTACAAAATGTATACTGTCGGTAAATTTTCGCGATCAATTGAAGAAATCGTGTCTCTCCCAGGAATAGAATTTGCATTGATGAGAAATTTAATTTTCATTCTTTGCAATTTCTGCGTTTTTTAATCCGCGGTTCGAGTGGCGCGAAAAAAGAAAAATATAATTCAACAAAAAAATTCTACAATATTACATTTTTAAATATTACTGGAAGAAAAAAAAAATAAAAAACTGTTTCTTTCACCTAGCAGTCTTTTACGCGTTTAGTACTCGAAACAAGCGTAGAACTTTTCAAGAGTGAAAAAAAAAAGAGAAGGAGAGACGGAAGTATGAAAAGGGAAGTTGAAAAGAATTGACCTAAATTACACTGCAGTGCCCATTGTGATCACGTCGCCGATCCATAGAACAATAATAAAGCTAAATGGAAATGAAAATGGAATTATTTATATTTTTTAGAGCTCTCTCCCTCTCTCTCTCTCTCTCTCTCTCTCTGTATTTGAATAAAGACTGTATAGTTAATAAGAAAAAAAAAAAAAAATTAAACATATGTGAAATGTGTAAATTACATTGATTACATTATGTGCAAAGTGGTATTCGGGAATTTTCGGCGGTTTTTATTGTGGTACTTACAATATTCTGTTGAGAGACCTCTCGGAGACCAGAGTATCCTCTTGAAAGTATCAGCCATGGAAAATGGGTCGATGCGATGTATAATTGTTGCGCGTAGAATTTTAGTCGTGCCAACATACAAATCCGTGATCTCTCATGTATGAGAGCGTTTTGCCCGATTCTCTCTGTAATTCCCCTCTTGCCCCCGTCTACGCTAAATATAATGCTTGTAAACGTTGTAACTACTACCACCACACGATCGTTCCACTTCGCGATAAATTACTTTTTTTCCTTCGCAGTAAAACGCAAAAGAAGAAACAATAAAAGGACTGGAAAATTACTAGTTAGCGGTAATCTTCTTAATCTTACTTATAATTTAATCCTCTTTATCTCTTTGTTCTTCCTCGGAATTTAATCTTAATGGCTTGGTGTATTAGTAACATTGCAGTTATAAACAATCGAAAATTACAAAGGGGTTCGATTTAGGCGTCGTAACCGCAGAGGTAGACAACTAGACCTTCCTCTTCCATCAATCTCATTTTACTTTCACAAAATTCACAGAATTCTAATTCGAAAATTATTTACAAAGATGTTTAATGTTGTTTAACACTAACACTCGCTACTCTTCTCTTTGATTGTAATAATCCTAGTTGCGTTTAAGAGATGGACTTGATTCTCTGTGACGAAACAACACTGAATGTTAAAAGTTGACAAAGTCCTGCTCCAAAACGCCGATAGAAAATATTCAGGTTTATTCAGAATCTAAAACGTTCGAGTTTGCGGAAAGATTATCTTGATTTAGTAATTTCATTTTTCGAATTCGTGATAAATTACTTGCGACTTCCACAACCAGCGCTTATTAGGCCAAGCCTTTGATGCTTAAGATCGTCTTATTTTTATACTATTTTCACGAAATGCCATTATGAGATCTTGTCGATCGTTTTAATCTAAAACGAAATAGATCCAAACCTATCGTCTCTTATCTCAAACAGTAACTATCGCTTAAAATGTCCTGCACAAATATAATTTGCAAAATGTAAAGGACAAATAAAAATGATCCTCCGGATCTCTGCGAATAAATTTTGAAAGAGTGACGCGAACACTTTTTTAAAAAAAAACAAAAAATAAAATTATTGTCTCATAGATGCCCTTTATTATCTTGTCGATGCAGGAGTGGAGTTTCTCGCGTAATTTTACATACCACCTGTTTGCTGTCATACAAAGTTAATAGTCTTTATGACAGGTGTTTTTATTTTCCTCGAATTTTTCAATCATCACATTTAAAGTTTGCTAACATACCAACAGTGATATATTCTCTTTACACGATTATATACGATTATGCGGATCGTTTTGCGCATCTCACACTTTCTGTTTCGCCATCCGCTCGTTTGACAATCTCGCAATAGACAAACAAGTCAAAAGAAAGTAATAGAAACTTAAATTTGTAAGATAAAATTTATTTCTCTTTGATGTCAGAGATTAATTGAAAAATGTTTAGATATATTTTTCTATCTTTTTATTTTTTCTATCTATCTATATATTTCTCTTTTTATTTACAATGCAATATCTCTCTGTATTTTCTTTTTTTTTTTTCTTTTTAATTTTAAATCAAGAAAAATAAAAAATTGAAATATGATCTTTAATCACAAGAATCAAGTATTCAAAATGAGTTTCTATTAATTTCTCTTGAACTACTTTTTACAAGTATCACATATCAATCATATTTTTTCCGATTCCTCGCGTATCGATCGATCCTTCGGGAACATAGTATATGCAAATGTATGTGTATACGCGAAAAAGAGAGTCCGTTTATTGCTATCTACAAGAGATACTCTCTCATCTACGTACACATATGTGTATGACATAGTGTGTGTCTATCAATCGATGCGTGTGCATGCTTTTGTGTTCGTGTTGCGTGTACGCGTGACAATGCGGGCGAGAAATCGGCTGGAAATGGAAGTACGCAAATTTCGTGATAAGATTCGGAAGTAAATCGCTTCTCTTTCTCACCGAACGAAGAGATTATTTTTGACTTTTGCTTAGTTTCTCTTGCGCTTAGGCCGATACCTACTTGTTTTTTCTTTTTTTTTTCTTTTTTTTTTTTTTTTTTTCATTCAGTCTCTCGTCGTTCTCTCCCTCTCTCTCACTCTACCTTTCTCTCTCGCGCAACCCTTTCGTTATACATATTCAACGTGGCCATATATTGCACGAGTACGTTGCACTGTCATACGAGAATCTGATATCAAGACCGTTTGAATAAAATACCTTCTGAACACGCGCAGGGAGAGATGATTATATTTGCATTGGAATTTGTGCCGTCGTACGTAACGAAAGAATTAGTAGAAAATTTTCTTAAGCTTCCTCGTGTTCGCGTTATCCGTACGTACCCGAGTAATCTTGGTAAACTCGACGACTGTAGAAAAATAAATTACTACCGTATCGGCGATTGTGTGTTTCATTTTTTTTTTTTGTTTACTTTCTCCTTCCTCTTCTTTTGTTTTTATACGGCACATGTTTCTAATCCCTAGAGTGTGTATGTGTTTTTGTTGCTTTTATTCTTTCCCTTTATTAAGTTATATATTATATTTACTGTCTCTGATATATCTCTCGGCTGTGCGCTCGATGATGTGTATCCGGAAGGTGAATATATAGTTCTTTGCTAAATCGACGTTCCGCTATGACATACTCTGATTTCGGGTCATCGGATAAACGATCAAATTATACACAAACGTCACCGATAATCAAAAATGTCAAATCTCGTTTTGCTAATATTTCTATCTTTTTCTCAAGATTCTCTTCCTTTCTTTCTCTTTCCAAAGAGAAGCTTTCTTTCTATTTTGAGATATAGAGTTTTCTTTTTTAATTATTACCTGCGCTAATAAAGATTCTTAATAAAAATCCTGTCGTGAATTGTTTTTTTTTTGTGTCAGTATAATTTAGAGAAAGAAGTTAGGTCTGCGAAATTTAACACACACGAAATAATTAGTCTTCTACGTTATTCTGATTCTCGATGCTTCATCCATTAAACACATCCATTTGCTATTATATTACATCTGTTAACAATATTACGTTTGTGTTTCCTCACCTACGGATCTGTTGCTATTTACATGGCGACACATCAAAATATCATTTCATTCGGTCTGTAATATGTCTCCAGAATCCTTATTACTCTTCGATTTTTTTTTTTTTCAAATATACCCTGTACGCGAATTTGATATACCCTCGCCATTCGCGGAACGCATGTACGACCCCCGCTTGTACGCGTGCGTGCAAACGTTATGATAACGAGTAATCAACGCGACTATACTCTCTCCCTTCACGTTAATCGATGGATGATATGGTGACGTACGATGACACTCGAGAACAGCTGTAAACGATCTAGGCATCGATCCTACCCGATCCGGTCCTTCTCGTTCTTTCTTCCATGTGCAATCTCTTCCCCATGAGAGACACGAGGATGCTAACATTTAGAGAGTTCTCTACGACAATACATTTAGCTCGCCGAACGTTCTTCAAGAAAATTTCGTTCGACGTATAGAAATGTCGTCTAAGTTACAACTCGTCTCTCCTCTCGCTCGTCGCTTCACGAACGAATATCAGATTGGATGTTAAATTTTTCTTACAAACATCCAATCTCTGTTACATTTCGAAGAAAGCTGTAATGGGACTTTGTTCCAATTGTCCTCCCTTGAAAATTTACAATGATCCTTTTGAGTTAGAGCCTTCATTACATTTATTGATAGATTATCGGATGAGTAGGTTCAACGGGCAGATCGCTGTCCAGATCAAGAAAGACGCCGTCCTTGGAGACGAGGTAGTGCGTCAAGAGCTGTCCCTTGCCCTTGACGAACACGAGACCTCGCTGCTCGAATCCGAAACCGAACGGCTCCAATATCCTCCGCGTCTCGTCAGTAACCTGCAGTTTTTATTTTTTTTTTCTTTTAATTTTTACTCAATGAAATAATATTCATATTTAGAGATTATTTTCAACAAAAATAATGAAAAAAATTAATAAAATATATCGTTGATTTCTGATCTTCATGGTACCTGAATACAGCCGACCTTTCCTGTGCTCTCCATCCTCGACGCGACATTGACAGTGTTGCCCCAAATGTCATAGTGAGGCTTTCGCGCCCCAATGACACCGGCAGTTACCGGTCCATGATTGATGCCCATTTTTAGAACAAAATGATTGAAGCTCTGCTCGTTAATACTTGACAGAGCCTTTTTAAGCTCTAAAGCGAAATCAACGAGGGTGACGAGATGATCCCACCGGGGACCGTTCTCCGATTGCGTCGAACCGATTGCATCGGTTATTCCCGAGGCCGCCATATAAGTCGAGCCTATCGTCTTGATCTTGATGATGTCCTTAAACTTATTCTGATCAAGAATCTAACGGGAATAAAAATATTGAAATAAATTTAAACACTTATTAAGATTCAAACAATTTTTGGAAATTATTAAATATATGTTTGTAAGAAAGCAAGTTATCTTCTTTATAAAATTAAATATTTTATTAAAGCATTGGATTTTTTTAGATCAATTCTTTTTTTTCTTTGAAAAGAAAAGTGTCGCGTAAAGATATACGAGAATGAAACTTACAGCGTCGAAATCGGAGATGACCTCATTCAGGAATCTGAGGCACTCGAGGCCTTGATTGTTGATGCTCTCCTCGCTGTAGAAGTCGGCGAAATTCGGCATGCTGGCAAACAGCACACCCACCTCGGCGTAGCTCTGACTATAGAGATCGTCGTAGTGTCTCGCGTGCGACAGGAAATAGGCGGCCACATGAGGCGGCAGGATGTTGTATATTAGCGCGCCGTTTCTCCGCTTCATGTCCGCCGCTCGTTCTCTCTGCGCTATCACTTCTCGTCCCCGTACATATAAAATTCTTCGCGCCTTCTCAGCCTGCGCACGTGATAATTACGACAAATTCGTTTATCAACGAAATCCTCACTCGAAATTTTTCGCGCGACTAGATAAAGTTTTGACAGAAAACTAAAACCTGACACAGTTAAGATAATTTTTGTGTCATATTTTTATGTGATTCAATATATATTATAAAGCGGCTGATAATAAGAAAATTAAGTAAGAGCATCTTCATCCGAATCGTCCTACATTTCCTCGTTTCGTGGAGTGCAGGGATTTGTATTTCCGTGACGGCGGAGAGGAAATGTCTCGTTAGAGCGAAAATTTGACGCAAAATTGATTTTGCTTCTCTCGGTAATTTAGTAGAGAGCGGATGGAGGATCGCGCTGGGTAAGTGTCATTCATGTACCGTGAAAAGCTCACTCGAAAATCGTAAATTACTCGAGGCCCAATTTCACGATTGAACCCGGCCGTTGTCATTGCTATCCGCAAATGGATTACGTTTCTATTTCGCACCCGATAACGATTGTTGAATTGCTTATTTCAAAAAATTGCAATAACGTTTATCTCATTTTTACGGTATGCAAAATAAAGTGCGACAACAATATAAGAAATCTCAAAATATTAAAAATAATAAGTTATCTCAAAATATTAAAAGTAATAAAGTTTCATATATATATATATATATATATATATGATTTCTAAAAATACAGCATCGCTGCCAGTTTATACGAATAATAATATTTCAAGCCATTTGATCCCGCTTTTGATACTTGATTCTTAAACGCGACGCTTGGCTCTCTCTCGCGAATTGAATCGTTTTATAAACCTGGGAAAATTGATTGTTCTTTTATCGACACGCCTGTCGATGTCGTCGAAGGAAGAAATCGTTTTCGCGTGCCGTTACATTTGCCGCGTATATTGTAACGCACGGGAAGCCGATTTATGCAAATGTAAAGCGATTCATATCTACGCATTAACGCTTGCAGTAATCGACACACAGCCGTGTCAAATTTTTTTCCAACATGCAGAAATTTACGTCATCATTTAAAATCGCGCACTCGATATTAATCCATTATGCCGACGATATCGTTATTAACGTAAAAATAATGATACAAAAAAATATGCAAGATCTTCGCAAGAAAAACACTTTGCACTTACGTATCTCGCCACGATGATCAGCGCGGTCGCGACGATGAACAGAGTGGTCGCCAACGAGTATTTCAGCGGGAAGGGCACCCATCGCCCAGAAGTATCCTCCATGTCTTCCCTATCGAGGCTCGGAGCAAGGAACAAAATGTTGATGCAGGACTGCGCGCCGGCAAGAAAATACATCAGGCACGCCTTGGTCAGGTAACATAGGTAAGTCGGCATCGAGATGGCGATGAGCGCGAGGACGCCGATGTACGAATAATACGAAGGATAAGGACATCTCGAGGACCGCCAGTTTATAATTTGCGAGAAGTTTCTTGGCGGCTCGACCTCATCAATGATCGCACAGTTGGTCTACAATTGTTTGCAAGACTTTTTTATTAGAAATAGAGAGTTAAATTAATTTAAATTAATTAAACGTAAATAATTATGTTATATTGATTGTTTTCTGGAGATATTTAAAATAGAAATATTTCTTACATAAGTAATATTAAAAAAAAAGAAAATGTCATACAAAATATTATGGTTTTCTGTGTCAATTTTTATTTTAAGACAGAAGAATATTATTATATCATTCTAGAGATCGCGAGACATTTCTCTTAGAAATAAAAATAAAAATATGAGAAGTATAAAGAGAAGATGAAAGTATTGGAGTATATATATTTCTTATTTTATTCTTATCTAATTAGTATTTAGCGTCAAAAATATAATGTTGAAGATTATAATATTGTCGCAAATGACTACATGCATCGTTAAATTTCTACTAATGAATACAATCTCTCGTGCAGTCATGCTGCGGCAACAAGTATCGATTAAGAGACCAGCTGTCCGAGTTCTTACCATGTCCAATAGCAGAAAAATGATAAGGGAGAAAGTCATTAGGAGCGTGAGAGTGCTTCTGAGCCACGTTGCTCTGACGGCGCTACTCAGACAAGTGGCCCCGGCTAGAACGATGCCGAAGAGGGCGACTACGCCGGCACCACCCCACGTGAACGGTCCCCAGGGTTGCAGCCTCCAGACCGGGGCCGCGCACATCGTCACCAAGGGCCCGCCGAGGAGCGACAACGGCGAGAAGGTTTCCAATGTTTCGTGGAACGCCGTCTCCACTCCCGGATCCTTGAACCGTAGGGTCAACCAGGAGACGTGACCTTTCAGGTCGGTAACACCACCTACGAGTGTTCGTGCGCTGACGTCATATTTAAGGCTTGAGGACGGTAATGGGACGGCCGGATGTCCGGCAATTAACCAGCACGGATTATCACTCCGGTTGATCCCCGCTTGTCGAGATTAATTCTCGCTTCGACTTGCATCCAAAAAATTTGATTTTAATAAATTTAAAACAATTTTCTCTTTTTTTTTTCAAGATGAAATTATTTTCCACGAATATAAAATAAATTTCTGGCTATTTATCACACACAATTTCTCGAATGTGTTTAAATGATTTTTTATCGCTTGTTGCGTAGTTAGATGTTGATCGACATGAATGACACGCTCGCTCGAGCACCGATTCTAATCAGTGTCCGCATCGATAATTGTAACACCCGATGAGAGTAGCATTTGGTGAACGCATGCGCGGATTTTTAAGCCGCTTACAAAATTCGAGCGAGAAGCAACGTTCCACAATTTAATCTTTTTCGAGTTAATTTTGGCGGATCTCTACTTAACGCGTCGCGTTCGATTCGAACGAAAAATGTATCTGAGTAATTTTTACCTCTACTGTCGAGCTTTTTTCTCAGACGTTGTTGAAATTCCTCGGAGTCCTCCTTGCTATTGTCCCCCATGTCTTGTGAATTTTCCATTATCCTTTGCGAATTCTCCGCATCGGCCAGCGACGCGAGACTTTTTGTTACCGCTGGCTTAAACGGCTTCAAGGCTCTCACTATAAAGTAAGTGACAAGGCCGGCCTTTTGGAGTGCCTCCTCCCGATCTTCCCCATGCGCCGGCTCGACCTCGAATTCTCCATTCAGAAAGCTCAACGTCGCGTTCGAAATGTGCACCCTCCTTCAACAATTTATTTATTTATGCTTTCGTGTAAGCTCGACCTCGATGCAACGGATAAAAGAATATAGAAGTTAATATAAAATCTCTGATTAAGTTGCGAATAATTCTATTCAAATAAAGCATGCTTGACATTAACTGGCAAATGAGATGTTTCAATTGTCCCCGGAAGTTTAACAGTTCTTACCCAGCTCTTCCGCTGCTCTCCATCTTATTCGCCAGCTCGACGTCCTTGCTGTAAACGTCAAACTGCCACTGCCTTTGGCCGAGGACCCCGGCGAGCACCGCGCCCGTATGGATGCCCACCCTCATGTCGACGGGGCTGTTTGTCGTCTGTTGAACGTACTTGATCGCCTCCACCATGGACAGACCCATGTACACACAGAGGACCGCGTGGTCTGGCCTTTCGACGGGCGCACCACTTATGCAGTAGTAACAGTCCCCCAGGATCTTGATACGCATTTGCTCGTATCTGCGAATGAGATTTCGTACAGATCGCTGTACAATTGCTTATCGCAAGAATATTTCTATCAATTTATGCAGAGAAAAAGTATTCTTCAGCTCAGAAAGTACGCTCGATATGAAACAACAAAAACGCGATAGCGTAAGCTGCAAAGTGCATTTGACGGCGACGGAAAACGTCCCCGGGGATATCGATTGCCGGTGTCCTCGAAGGACCTCCCCCTGCGACAGGATTTACGTAGTCGGCTTAGTCGAGGAAAGAATCAGCAGGGAATTTGCCCGGAATGGAATCAATCGTCGTCGCGTTCGTTGTGATCGCATGCAATTTTCGTTACCCGGGCGGAAATAGAACGCGCGAGGTACGGGATTCTATCATTTTACTGAGTCATTTGACGATTAGCATTTGATGGCACGCGAAGCCTCGCTTAATATGTATATACATTGGATAATAAAATCATAAAGAACTTCCTTGCGGTGCGCGCAACACATGACAGATGCTTCAATGTGCTTTTCTTAAATATATTTCAATTTTGCTAGTAATAACATATGATTCGATTCCTTCTTGTAAATGATTAAAAAATTAATTACTAACGGAATTGAGACCTGGTTTTCCGATAAAGATCTACTACCTACGAGAACAGCGTTTCTCAACCTGTGCGTGATATTACTTTTCTCATAAAATCGATAAACACTAAAGCAAAAGACGCAAGAATGTAATAAAAGCGAGGTATTAAATTTAGTATTATTAAAGACACATATTCTTCATTTAACGTAAAACATAAATTCTTTCTTACTGATATAAATTTTTAATGAAAATCTTAAAAATAAATACCGTTCGCTGAGCTGATCGAATCGCGCGAACAGCTCGTTGAGTATCTTGACGAGCTCGCTGGCGCTGTAGGTCGACGAGATCGCGGTGAAACCGACTATGTCGGCGTAAAGTATCGACACGTTCTCGTGCCTGGACATGTAGATCTTCTTGAATTGTGTGTCGAGGGAGGCGCCGAGGTCCTGCCGCATCTTGACCGCGACGTGTTCCGGTAGAACGCTTAGCAGCAGCCGTTCCTGCTCCGCGCTCTGCTCCTCGATCATCAGCTGGACCTCCAGGCTCTGCCTGGTCTCCAGAAACGCCCGGCGCTGCTGGAACTCGGCCAGACAGTAGCTGCAAGCACCCAAAATAGCGGCGCCGGCAAAGAGTGTCACCGTCAGGATCTACAGGACGTTTTTACGAAGCTGATTTACGAGTGTGACTATGCAAGGGCGAACTGATCGCAACACGAGAACCGGCGGCGAGTTCATTAGGCGTCCTTATTAAAACTTAATTGCAAATATAGTTAGCGACGCGAGCTAGAAAAAAATTTATCTTTTTTTTTTTTTAAATGCTTAAATTAAAATGACAGATCGTTAAAAACGAAATTTACGAATTCACAGCTTGCGTTTCTGGAATCAAAAAACTTAATATTTTTAGAACGTTTTTCTGTAGAAAGTAATACATTTAATATTTTAATATCAGAGAAACTAAAAATGGAATATGTAGATAGAAGAGTTACATTTATCTGAGAGAGAATGAGAATAGAAGCGCAACGTTGTTTCCGTCAATAGCAAACACAGTCGATATCTCGATCGCAAGATCACTTTTCCGTGTCGGATGGTCCTCTGTTCTCAGGGGAAAAAAAAAAAAAAGCATTGAGCTTTGCGTATCGAAAGGCAACCTCTCGCATCGTTGCCCAGTTCTATTCTTTCACACACTCTCGCTCTTTCTCTCTTTCACACCATTTTTCGCTCTCATTACATCGCGCCTCTATCTCCGTCGCGCTCTCTCTATTTTAAACTACCATTGACCAAACTCTACTCGAGTGTTACTAACGACGAGAGCCACGTGTCTGCACGTCTACTTCCAGCTTTCGCTTTCACACGATATCCGCTGCCAAAAGTTTCGCGCACCTAGGTCGATGCACCTGTATTGTTTCCTACATCAGAGCTATGCTAGATCAATGACGAGCCAATTATCCGTTAGAATTTCCCGCACCGCCAAACGCTCGTTACTTTACTCAATATTTAATCATAAAACAATTTTTATTTCTTGCTCAATAAATGAAAAGTAAAGATAATACGATGTCTCGCGTAAGACAATCTCAGCGGATTCTGAAAGCTCTTGAATTCCAGTACAAACTCTTCGTGTAATTCGATATATAATCATGCTATTCTCTTCACCTTCAAAAAGAAATCGCAAAGAAAATATCTAGCGAGATGTGAAAAAAGAAGCGTTTGCCTTGCATGTCTCTCGGTTTCTTGAAAGATCTTTCTTTCCTTGGGCTTGCGTCACGCGCATTTGTAATCACTCTGTGAGATTGTAGCTTGTCGTATTGAATACGATGCTCGAGGAACAAAGATATACGAATTCAACTTCGCTGGCGATATACTACTATGCTATTATCGCTTCAGTAATGATATTACATTGCATACCAGGATCGATAAGGTAAGCCTATAGGTTCATACATGGCAAGTACCTCGTATCAATTTTTATGAGTTGTTAATAATTTCACAATTTTATTTACAATAAAAAATAAAAAAAATAATAAATAATATATATATATATAATAAATTAATATAAATCTCTTATAAATATTAATACCAATAGTGAGACAATTTTTTTCGGTGTCTTAATAATAAAGTAAATATTTTAATAAATGAGAAATACGCTTAAGATATAAAATGAATAAATAACCAATAATTTTTTCACACAATAATTATATATTTATTTAAAAAAAGATTAAAGAAGTGAAAATTGAATTATCGCGAATCTCTGGATGACTGGGATGATTGAATTCAAACAAAAATTGCGGAGAAGAACTCATTTACAGCGTCCTTGATCTCAATGCGATGCATGTATTGATGCGATAAATGTAGCCTAAGTCGCGTCAGCTGCGGTCTCCATCAACATGCAAAAGTGAGTAAGGTCAAGAGTTATGACCAGAAATAGTATATAATTTGCAATTAATAGTCTCTTCTAAATATGTCGTTCGCGTAGCCTACTCGTTTCATAAACCTCTTCCGTTTTAATAAAAACAAATCCATCGCAATATTTACATATGTATATTTTTTTTTTATCTAGAAATTTTATATATCTTGAATAGCTTTTTAAGGAAAAGAAACGAATTTTACATCACGATTTTATCGTCTATTTCTTTACCGATCCTCAATTCCTCTTCGCGAAAGAGGATTTTTGCAAAATATGCGACGTCAAAATCAAATATGTCTAATATTTTCTCTTTCTTTTTTTGTAACCGTATATTGTCGCGTAAAAGTAGCGGCGATACGCCTCGTTGAGTGTGGATCAATGTTGGTGTACGCGCTGTCGGTCCTCGGTTGTCAGTGAATTAGTTTGCCGATGTCGGTGTCGACGACATCATTGTTCCCATTCTTCGTGCGTATCGCGTTTCATCCCTTGAACGCAATTAATATGGGCGCTATTCGTTGCTTTTGATTTTTCATATCGTCACTCGCGATTGTGCTCGCGTCACATCAAAACCATCGCGTATCTCGCGAAGAGAGTGCGTACTCGATTTTGTTATCCCTCCGGCTATCGTTTCCTCTCTTTCCTTTTCGAGACAGCCATCGATACAGCACGTATTTGCATTCTAAACACGCTTTATCACGCCGTTTTTAGGCCTGATCGAAGGGACTTGACTCATTAAATATAGAATGCGATGTATATGAAAGTATTTAAGTTATTTTTAATAATCCTATCGAGGGGTGCTATTAATGGAAGAGGAGGTCATGTGATGAATTAAGCGAGCTTTCTCAGGATTAGCTCTTGCATCGATTAAAACTATGAGCGCGTTTCACGAGTTTGCGAATCGAAAGAAGACAGACTCGCGTCTGTCAACGGTACTTGAACCTTGATGCCCTCGCCGCGCGATTCTCTCGAGCACCATCTTGAGCGAGAAGAAAGAGAAAGGGGGTGGCTCTCAGTTCAATTCCAACCCTCTCTTAATAATCCGCTGATTCGGAGAATCCAATCGTGGGATTCCCGAACGATGGATGTGCGATTACCTACCATAATGTCGATGGGCTGTGACTTGAGATCCTCCAACGTCGCGCTGGAGAGGCCGATCACGGCGAAGAAGTAGATGAGAACGCTGCTGAGCGCGAGCAACGTGCAACGGCAGAGCTTGAGCGGCAGGCTGGCGAACAGCAAGTATAGCAACAGCAGCATCCAGCCTAGGCTATCCCTCGGCGTGACCTTGGTAGACTTGAGGAACATCTGTGCGGGCAGGTGAACGATCCACATCTGTCCGACTATACACGGTACCACCGACCAGAGTGAATTTCTCGCCTTGGTGCCATGCTCGGCCCATATCAGCAGGCCGATGTTCAGGCTGAGGAACACGGCGGTGACGGTACGCGCTAGCAGCTCGATACCCGGCACTGCCACCGCGTAAACGCCGTACAGGATCGCCGACATCAGGAAACACGTGAGGCCGCCGCGACGCTGCTGCAGAGATGAGGCGCGATACAGCTTCTCGAGTCGAGCGCTGCTGAAGCTCGTCTTGAGCAGATTCGACGGTCTGCCACAGTTCAGGTAGGATTCCTCGTTCGTCGTCGTTTCCTGTCGCTGCGACATGGCGTCGATGTTATTATCGCCGTCGTCGTCGTCTTCCGTTAAAACATGCGCTACGCAACAATCACACATTCTACAACATCTCCGCGATCGTCGCTTTCTCCTTTATAAGGACGATCGACCGACACGGCACGATCATCATCTCGCCACCGTTTTCTCGTGGACACATACTCTTGTGGTTCCCAGGAGAACTTATCAAGATCCCCTAGTGATCCCGCTCGTTGCTTCGTCGATCTTCAAGTCTTGTCTCGAGCGACCCGCGAGTCAGGCGCGGAATCCGCATTTAGGATCCCCGAACTCGCTGACGCGGCTATTATCCTGAGAACGCGATACGCGTACACCCGCAATATTCACGCACTCACACATACAGGCGTACACGCGCGCTCGCGCGCGTGTCGAGTGCCGGACGAGCTTCTCTCAGGACGCAGCATCCGCACCCGCGTGGTAAGGTGCTTCAGCCAGCCGGGTTGCTACTACCGGCGGACAGCTACTACCTCTTCTGCACGGCCTACCTCCTCCACGATCGCGTATATACATTGTCGCCGATATATTCCTCGCCACCCTCCCTGGCGCCGCTCCCTCACCCCCGTATATTTATCTCCGTCTGTCGCGCCGTTTTCGCCGCCGCGCTCTCCTTTTCCCCTTAGTAGCCACGTATATATACGTTCAGGCGTGCGCCCTGCGATCCTGAGGCCGCCACACGACCCTCCGACCCGGGTCGATATCAACCACCACAAACCCCAGCAGTTGTCGCCAGGCTCTACCTGTGCGCCTCCTTCTACTGTGCGCGGTCCTATCGTACGTACATATATCGAAGACCTAATATGCGCCCCGCGCGCGCAGACTCACCTTCCGTGGATTTCATCCCGAGTTTATCCCGGAGCGGATCCTGCTTTTATTTTAGAACGGGCAAACGTAATCTGCTCACGAAAATCCCTCGGGCGCCGATGACTATACATATATACAGGGTGAGTTTCGTTGGAAATTGGCATTTCTAATCATTCTTGAGATAAGTTTTATAGAATAATGTTTCAGATTAAAGTTGCTTGGTTTCGAAAGACATCAGCAATCTTATTTAGCTTTTTACTGCTTTACGGATTTCAAACTCATTTTTATTTTATCATTTTTGTAGAACATATGTATGTATATATATTTTCTATTTTAATACTTATATACGTAGAGTAATAGAGAATCTCGATTAATATAAAAAAAAAAATACATATACTTTTATTTAAAAAACAAATTTTTTTAATATATCAAATCTGGATTATCTGGATTAAGGTCGAGCTAATCAAAGAATGTCTCTCGAAATTAAGTAATTTTCATCAAAAATATTTTTCTATAAGATAGATATCTTAAAATTGAAGAATGGCAATTTTCAATGACTCACCCTGTATATATATAGCTGCCCTTTTGACTGAGAGGAAAATTTCTCAACCAATCAAGTCATGAATGAAGGCTATGTCGATCAGCGAATATTATGCACAATTACGCTTTGAAGAGAGACGCGGTAAAGCAATTGGTTCGAGCAGAAATTGTAATTGGAAGTGTCTGCAAATGTTCATTCTAATTATATGTAATATATATAAAATCGTATACATCTTTATAAATCAGATATTATAAAGGACATTAGATTGGAAACGTTTTTAAAATATGTTTTCTATTTTCTTTTTTAATTCTTTGAATTATAACTGTCACAATTAGCCAATTATGATAAGCCATTCATTAACTTTGAAGTGAAGTTTACTCTTCATGTCTAATTACCAGTTATCGCGGAATGCCTCCTTTAGCTCCTTTCTTTTCATTATAAAACAATTTTATTCCTCAAAAGTATTCCAGGAACATTAATTCAACCTTCGTCGACGATTAAATCAATTGCATATCTGTTTCGCAGAATTATCTCGTTAATTTATAGCTTTATCAGTTCATAACTGAGGATATAATCGGAACTTGACCTACTCGCGAAGTTCAACAAGCGCAGCTATATATAAATAAGTGATTTGTTGTAGCTATCTGCGCGATTGACTCTCACAATATTGATGTATCTCGAGAGAGAAGATTATGATACAACGGTTTGTTGTACACGCTCATTATTTATTTTCATTAAGCTGGCGTGAATCTTCATCTCTTGCCTCATCATCGCTTTATTTATTTAAATTTATCTAATTCTTGCATTTATTTGCATTTGATATATTGAATTGTCGGCTTTTTATTTCTCAGAACCATGCAAGCAACGTTTGTTATTTATTTTCTTCTTATTTTTTTTTGCTACAAGAAAACGCAAGTAATCCGATTCACGGTACGTGACTCTTTTAGTTACACGCGTCACGATCTCGCTACAAGAGAGATGAGTTCAACACGTTCAAGTCTGAATTAATCGAGCACCGCGACGTGCATCAAATCTAAACTCGGCAACAATTTCTGCAACAATGGGATCGTCTTCCGATAATCGATCGATTGATAAATTGTACGAAGAAAATCAATCTACATACATCGGTGGAGTGACTCGGGGTACAGAAAAGCATCGAGCTTATCAGATGGAATCGTGTAGGGAAACACAACGATTCTTATCGCGAGTTTGCCATTAGGCGTATGCTATTAGATAAAGCACGATAATTATAATTGCGAAGTTATCATGCACGAAATATTCAAGTAACGTGTAAATTAATACAGATGATTGCTCGTCCATTTGATTTTATCAAAATATTTATTCTTGAAAAACTTAGAGCTACCAATATATATATATATATATATATATATATATATATATATATATATATATATATAACATCGAATATAAATAATATAAAAAATTGTTTATTTTATATTATGTTTATAATTAATTGATAAAACTAAGATTAAAATCCCGAGGCATGCTATATCGATGCAAATTGAGAAAGATAATAGCAAGAAAAAGCAAGCGCTCTAACAATAAAAACGTGCGAATAACTGTTGTAGCGTAGAATGTGTATGGAAAATAATGTGATTTCAACGTTGAAATCCTCAGGATCCTGAATTGATTTTATTTGAAGAACTCGAGGATCTCATTTGTGAGGACGTATCCCATCTTGCTCATCTGATCGACGATTTTCGGATCCTTGATCAATGCTTCGATCCACTTGTAGTAAGGCATCTCGTTTCTCACACCGCCGTAAATCTTCGGCAGGTACTCGGGTGAGACGTGTTTATGAAGACTCTTGTAGTCACTGCCGTGGAAGAATATCCTGTTTCGCATGTTGGTATCGATGAGCGGCTTGAAGACCGCGAAGATCGTGTCAAAAATCCACGATTGATGGAGAATGTGCAACTCGTGAATCTTTATGGGAAACGCGGTCACCATCAGAGATAGCATCATGCTTGCCACCTGGAGAACGAATTATCTCATGTTGCAATATCGTATATATTATTACATTAGCTTCTCTTTCATCTCACGGTTGTAATTACATTTGTCGATAATCACGATCTATGCAACATGATATAAAAAAAAACAATTTTTTTTAAACGAAAAAAAATAAGTACGATGAGATACCTGAGGCGTCACGGTCCACGCGTGTTGTATGGTGATGTCCTTGAGATCAAAGATGACGATACCCCCCATAATCTGCGCCCTAGGCTCGAGGATGCCTAGCTCGAGCACGCAGGTCGTAGCCTTGAAGAGCTCCTCGACGGGATATTTACTCGGATTCCAATTACCTATCCGGTAGATCAGCAAACGTCTGCCGCACTGGGTCCTGTACGGTGGTACCGTGATCACATCGTCATCGCCTATATATCTCATCTCCGTCGGGTTCATCTGCTGATGAATCTCCGGATGTTCCTCTTTGAAGTTGTAGTAATTCACTATCTATCGAAAGATCTCTTGAGAGAAATCAGCCTTGTGTTTTGAACATAATTTTTTGAAAAACATCATATCCAATGTGCGTTGAAATTGCGCGAATGAAACGTAACCGATTGTAAATGTCATTCATCATCGCGCGTTGAAATAACTGTAATTATGAATTCTTTATCGTTGATTGCTTTTATGATATTTATAAATAGCCCATTTATAATATTTGTTTTTTTTTTATGAATATGCAGGAATTCGCGATTGAATCGTCTTAAAGCCGGTTTTGTGTGATGAAATATACTTTTAGCTCTATAATACTTTTCTCATTTTTGCTAGAAAGTCGCGATTATTTCATAATTATTCGATAGTAATTAAGAGCAATTAGTAACCCGATTATTCCGTTAAAAGATGGTTAAATTTCATTGTCCTTTTATTACTTAGTTTTTCTTTAAAATGGCACTGTGCTAACTCTTGTATCCAATCTCTTAAAAGTAAATCAGTTTGCCTTGACACAATTCTGCAACGAGTAGTTCACCTCATGCTCACGTTTTATTCGCTGAATAATTTTAATATCAATTGTCGATATTCATACAGTTACAGTAATTCACATTTTTTGAATTTTCATAAACACTATTGACGTCCGATAGAGTAGTAATTTTTTTATCTTTTAAACAAAAATATTTTTGAATAACACGAATAAAATGATATAAATTATCTCTGTATAATTCGACGATAAAACGTTTGATAATAAATTCGTTGATATTGTTATCTCGCGTGAATTATATAAATAAAAATAAATTAAAGATAATTTAATTATAAAAAATGAGATAAAAAAGAATAAACAAAGAAAGATAGCATATACATTTTGCTGCAGTTAAAACAATTTGTATTAGTTTATTTTTATATAAAATCGAGCAGAAAACAAAATTGCAGGTAAAGATTATCACTGCGATTATATTGAGTCGATTATGATATTAGCATAAATAATCACATAGATAAACTTATTTTCTATTTTAAACGTATTTAAATCCGATTCAGGTAATTTATCCTAAATGATTTAAATAGATAAATAAAAAAATAACCATTAAGTATGAAAAAGTGAGTTTTTTCAAAAATTCAGCCAAAAAAACAGTTTCTCATTTACGATGCAAATTATTCAAATGACTCAATATGATATATATTTGATATCTAATTTACAAGTCTCTACAAAATTAGTTTTATGATTTATTTGTAACAAAGTTTATATTATGAGTCAAAAAGTGAGACATAATAGTGAGAAAACAATATTTCTGAGTAATCTTTTTTCATTTCCAGTAATCTAATGCAGTTTATAATTATGAAAAAGTATATACACGAGAAAGCAACAAGATTAATTCACGATGTATTATAAAAAGTAGTATCTAATAAATAGTAATTTTAAATTTCTCTTGAATAAAATCTTTTATTCAAGAGAAATATTATATTTAGCATACATGAGAGGCAGCCGATTAATGTTATTTCTAGAAAATTACTAGGAATACATCGCAGAATTATAAGTTGAAAAGAAAATAAATTATATAATTTGTCACAATTGTTCGTACAAAATTATTAATTATAAATTTATTTAAAAAATTAATAAAATATTTAAAAAATTATTATTATAAATTTTCATTACAAAACTTGTTTGTTGAAAACTCAATTGCAAATATTTATAACTATTTCTTCTTTTTTAATCTTTCTTGTATAAAATATATTTCCAATGGAAATTTAAAATATTATTAAAAATTTTCTATCTTTATATATTTTTTTTTTCTTTTGATGTTCCAATTCTTGCACAAGATAATTTTTCATCATCTACTGATAAAAATATGTCGATGCAAACATGAATTTAAATGAAAGCAATTTCTTTTTCTCTTCGATCAATGTAATCGAACTACTTATTTACTTTTCCATCACGTAATACTTATCTCGTTAATTATCTCGTTATAAATATTACTGTCAATGGCAATGTCTACATTTACAACTCACCAATCTGTGCGCTCTTTTTAGATTAAAGTTTCTGGCGCGAAGAAATCTGATAAGAAAATCGTCGTCCATCCTGTGCGGCATACACTCGCCTCTTTCTATCAAAGAATATATACAATAAATTAGACGTCAAATAATAAAAATATAGTTTCTATTTTATTAGAAAATTATTGTCATTTTTTTATATTTGCCAAATTCAAGAGAGAAAAATTTATTTTAATTTAGAGATATCTCGAGAAAGAAACACATCCTCTGATACTATTATTGTAATAGAAAAATTATATTTTTTTAGAAAAAAGATGTTATCACAGACATATTAAAAGAAAATTTTATAACGAGTAAAAATATTGAAAATTGTAGCAACTTAGAGACGTGTGGAAAATCTCGACAATTTTACAATTTACAACATATAATTTACAATATATAATTTTATAATTTACAACTTGTGGAAGTTAGAATTTTTCAAGGATATTAATTATTATTGTAAAATTTTTATTATGACAAGAATAAAATTGAATGTAATATTGTGGAAAATGTTAAAAATAATTTTAACAAAAGTATAAAATGCAAAAAACTGGATTTTTGCGAAAATTGTATTTAGATATTTTTATATATTCATGTATGATAATATACTTTAATTATATATATATTTTAAGATATATATATATATATATATATATATATATATATATATATATATATATTTAAAAAATCACACATATATATTATTTAAACATCACAAAAAATATTTAATTTTTTCCGAATATTTTCGTAACAATTTTACTTCTAACTATTTATGTTTTGTGAACTTGATTTTAGAATACAAAAAAAATTAAAATATTTATTTTAATTTAAAACGCATTAAAATACTAATCAGTTCTTTCAGAAATATTATTTTTATGTCAAGATGTCATGTTTCTAAACTAACTCCATCTTCTCTTTTTTAGATAACACATTTGAAACTATTAAATTGATAGCATCAACATTATTTTCCATTTATCATATCTCACACCAATATTGCAATACTGCAAAATAAATTACCGTAGATCATGTCACGTAATTCCTGCAATGTTTGACATTTGACTTCATCGGTCTCCCCGAGCTCTCTTCTCGCATATTCCATAACTTCCGGCGGCACACTAAAATCCAAACTTATCTGCTCATCATCCCGTAACAGCTGATCATTCTTGAACTCGGGCATCTCGGTACCCTTGCAAAACTCTAGATCCTCCTTGTCATCAGCCTCTTGCTCGTCGTGGATCCCTTGATCCCTCGAATCTTTTTCGGGTTTGTCGTTCTGCTGATGCTTCGTCGTGATCGTCTCCGACTCGACACCGTTGCTGATCCTTTGGTTGTCCTGCGGCATGATAACATACGGACGGAATGGATGCTACTACTAATATTTCATCCGTAATATACAGGATGTCGGTGTGTCTCTTGTTCGAGACACTCGTTGCGGCGCGTCAAGAGCGAAATCACGCGCGCATACAATCGTGCATCGCACTGTCACTCATGCAGCTACCGGCTGGACTTTCCTCTGCCGGTTTTACTAGATAACCTCCTTCTACTCAATATTCATGCACGCGATTCTACACGGCCGTGAGCGTGTATATATTTGCTCGCGCGTGATCGGTGCACGTATATAATTGTCCCGCGGAGTCTTGTTTGACTCCTGTTGCCAGATGATTTTTATTTTTTAAGCCGGCTAAGAGAAAAATATTTCCTTATCCTTGAAGATTATCTAAACATTGCGCAGTTACAATAACGTGACTTTGGAGGGATTTAGTTGGATCTAATTGTAAGATGGACTTAATCAGAGCTGCGATAGCAGAGATAAGTCCAATGGGATAAAATCCAAAACGAAGCAACTTAATCAAGTAATACAAATAAAAATTGTAGTAAAAAAAAAATTATATGTTGAGAATTTTGTTATTGTACATGCATAGCTGATAAGAAATATTTTAAATTTGCAGGACTGACATGAGGTGAATTCTGTACGCGTAGCTTGAAAGATGTTATAGTTATTGTTAGTACACTTTCAGCGAGTAAACAAACGTTAAAATATTGTAATGTCATTGAAATAAATTATTACACGGATGTTATGTCGCTGATAAAGTGTTTTTTCGCAACGTTACTTATCAAGAAAAGAGTGGAGACGTTAATTTTATTATATCAATTTCAAATAAAATTTAATTAATACACATGTACTTTACTTTGAAATAATATTTGTTTGATAGATTCGTAAATAATCTTAAAGTGTATCATAGGAAATTTTTTTCTTACAAGAATTTTAAAACGAAACGATAACTATATGAACTTTCACGAAGGTTACATTGCATCGCGCGCTACGACAATTATGCCTTCATCAGCTTTTACAATACTAACATCCGGTTTGTTTGCTATAATATTATAATAATACATACTTGCATTTTGCTTGGTAATTTTGCCGAGATTGCGAAATATACACACGTGAGATTAAAATTTATATTTCTAGAACGCGTTTTTCGCAATTAATAATTTTTACTTGGTAAAATGATGTAATTTACATTTCTCTCTCAATAAATTGCGTTTGCAAAAAAGGGAACCTATATTGTGCAACGAACGAGTCTGATTTGCTGTTTTCCGTGCAAGATATACTATATTTCAGCATCACGTTATTACTTCTTGCCCTCTTTGATAGAGGGCAATAATGTGATTGTTGTAACACACACACGCACACACAGAGAGATTTAAGAACGCGAAAGCGCGTAAAGCTATCACGGAGTTATTATCGAGACACTCAAGGAAGTGATCGTCGATCGATGTTAATGAAGAACGACCGCTTTCAAGAGATATTTTTGCGCAGATTTAACTTCTCTTCCGCAGGCAGGATATACACTGGTGAAGGGATACAGATGCAGTTTTCCGTGAGTACGATACTGTTTGCGCGCCGGTACCGATCGCAGCGATGACGCAATTGGCTCACGGTTCACCAAGGTAGTTTTCACGCGACGGTTCTCCTCTTACTTTATGCTTCACCATCGAAAACCTTTGCGCGAATGTGCGAGGTAGTTGGATGTCTCGCACGGTTATTAGTACGTCTTCTTGCGTGTCCGAGGCCGAGCGTGGGCCGTCATCATCATTACATCCAGGTCGTCTTACGAAGTTGCAACCGAGAGAGATAGGATCATTATACGCTGCTCGCAAGTAATTAATAAAAAAAAAATTATTTTTTTTTTCTAACTAGCAGCTGTATTTTTTAAGCTAGCTTTCATTAATTTTCCCTCGCTTGATTCATCTATTCTATATGTATACTCTGCGTAATAGTTTTTTGTTTAACTACTTACTATGTAACATTATCTTTGCCTTGTTGAAGACGCATATGAGTTGTGATTCATCTAATGATTCTTTTATAAATGATGAATGTGTTTTTCTCGGCAAAAATTTAATGAAAGGATTGAAAAAATTGTTTCTGTAATAATCGACGCGGAATATTCCGCGAATGATAAAATTTTTAATTTTACACGAAAGGATGTTGGGATCAATTTGCCTTTTTATTCGATAATGACATTATTGATGGAAGCAAAATTAAATTGAAAAAATAGATTTGCACACACATATAAAAATATATAAATTATTTTACGTTAATGGAGAAAGTTTTGACCTATATTGTCCTTTTATTCGCGATACTTGAGATTTATCATATGTTATGACCTTTGCTCAAGGTTTATCAGTTACTCATGCTCTTCAGAAACTGAAACGTGAATTTTTAATCGTTTTTTAAGAATCTAATAAGCAAGATAGAAAGCGTATTGATGTTTCCCGAGCATGTGTATGTATATGTATGTAAGTATGTGTGTATGTATGTATGTATGTGTGTATGTATGTATGTATATATGTATGTATGTATGTATGTATATATGTATGTATGTATGTATGTATGTATATATGTATGTATATATGTATGTATGTATGTATGTATGTATATATATATATATATATATATATATATATATATATATATATATATGCGCAAAAATGCAAACTTTTAACGCATTTTTAAGAAGTTGTTTAGCATGCTCATTACATGTAGATAATTATTTGTAATGACATCATGCTATCGATATATCTTATTGATAT
The DNA here is from genome assembly GCF_021464435.1 of Cataglyphis hispanica. Lineage (NCBI taxonomy): Eukaryota > Metazoa > Arthropoda > Insecta > Hymenoptera > Formicidae > Cataglyphis > Cataglyphis hispanica. Next base: position 5,764,630 of record NC_065963.1, read on the forward strand.
ATTAATCTTATCGACACACAATACGTATGCGTGTATACGTATGTAGCTACTAATCAAATAATAGAACAAAGTCATTCGCATATCATAATTCTCCTCAACAGGAATATTATCGCAAAAAGATAAACGCGTCTTTGCGACGCGTAGTAAAATAACAAGTGAATCATCGGTTTAACATTGAAAGGCGGAAAGTAAGAAATAAAACAGAAAAGAGTGAAAAGACGGCTCGAAACCGCCAAAGTTTCTTTGTTCCACAGACAGAAAGGAAGGGAAGGACAATTTTTGACCTAATTTCACGATATACACTGCATCTGGTAAATTATAGTATAGAAACGTGTTGCAAAATGTGTCATGGTCATTCTGTTGCACATCCACTGCCCAACACTTTCACTAACGACTGCATTTCACGGTACGGTAACGCTGACTAGCGTACACGCATATACACATATACGCACGCACGGCGTCATTGACATCTGCACATAAAAATGCGCGGACAAAGATCCTATTCTTCATTATCCGGATCAATAAATCGTTTGACGCGTGGTTATCAACGAGGGGATTCTGCGCGAAAAATAAAGGAGAGATTTATATACACATACATATACATATAATATATAATTCGACTCTTTGAATCGGATCGCGTAGACGAAAGTCCGCGTTATGATCCTGAGATAATTATTATAATTTACGTAAAATAATTGATCTAAATCCCGAGGAAAATTTGTGCAAATCTGTACGTCTCGAATCTATGTGAATGTGTCATTATACAGCGCGCGTGATCGAGCATGAGAATTCATGTGTCAAATCTGTCGTCACGTAACGATGACTTTGTGATGTAATCTAATTGTAAGTATACGTGCTATTAGAGTATGCTTTCTCCATCGTTTTTGATGATTACATCATAAGTAATGTCGGTGCGATGATAATAAATATTTTTTCGTATCCAGGTCGCGTATATTGTAATTTTCCGAAATTGTTTGATTTCGCTGTCGTCACCGCGTTTATTGTATGCACTTCGCTCGCATTACAATGCATTCTTTGATGTTTCGCGAGCGGAGTATGAGCCAAAAGTGAAACCATAATAATGTTGTAACACAACGTCTAACCGTAAGAAATATTACATTAGCAGATACATATCTTTTTGTTGTAGAAAGTTTTATTCTTTTTGTTTAAGCCAACATCAATTTTCTTTAATAAATTTTTGAAAGTTGCATATAATACATAAAATACATAAATAACATATATAGCGATTATATTAAATTAATTATTTATTATTATTGTCTTAAAACATTTCTTCAGAGAAGCTCAATTCTCGATTGTGACAGAACTGTGATAAAACGTAAGAAAAAATTATAAAAACGATAGAAATTTTTAGAGCGTTCCATATATACAGGATAGTCCAGGATATTCCATTTGTTCTATAAAGTGACTCACAACAAACTTTGAATATCATAAAAGAATCTTGTCGCTATCTTTAACAATTTTCGGGAAAATGCTTGTAATATTTTATGTGGATTATCTTGCATAAAAATCTCTCACATTTGTGGAAAAGATTGCGATCTCTTAGGGTTGGTCTTGAAAGCATGATAAATCGCTCTGTAAATGAGTTCTTCTTTTTTACGAAGCACACTAACTTATCTGTGACGTGACGAGTGCTTTTATACATCAATCTTCATCTTCTATAGAGATAATAATAAAAAAAAAATTATTCTTCTCTCCTGTTTCTAATCGCGAAAATTGTTGGGAGTATGTATATCTATGATCGTCGAAATTTAAAGCAACGCCTTTCGATATGCAACTGTATACACTTTAATGTAATGAAAACTACGTGTCACAGTTTTATGTAGGGATTTTCCGCTGGAGTCAACCGTTGAGGAGCAAATTTCCGGCTTTCTATTTACCAGTTAATGTCCTTTTATCATTAACAACATATCAATACTTTCTAATTATATCTTAAAACATCTTTTAAATGACGTCAACATTGTTCATATTTCCAAGATAGCAGACTAAATTATTAATCTTTTCAAGTATAATAAAACAATTCTTATCCCAATGAAAATCATTATTAAAAAGTTCATAAAAATATACGTACATATTAAATATATTACAGTGTTTCCATTTCTGGCAATTGCGCGTTTTGAAATTTTAACTCAAAAAATTGCAATTATATGAAAATATATCGAAGTTTTTTAAATTTTGAAATGTTTAAAAGATAAATAGATTCTCATTTAAAGATTTATTGTTCAATTGCAACATTAATGACTTCTCTATAATTTATCTGTTTAGTTATTCTTATTTTTTCTTGTTATTAGCATCATACAAGATATAATCAGCTGATCAAGAACTTTAAATCCTTTTTTCTTAGATAACTATTTAGTACTTTATATTATGAAGAGTCAAATACATATGCATAACTAGTTTTATTTTTTATGTTTATATAAATTATTAATTTTGCTTGATTTACATATGTATATATGTAAATTGTACTTCAAATATGCGTAAATTGTCTAAACACATTGTGCAACCAATTCTTTATTTATATCTTTGTTCTTTTTAGAGCAAGTCTTTTATTAACTCTCGTCGCGAGAGGAAAACTTATAATTCATTTAACTCAAATCACAATCACAATCATATTACACAAATATTAACATGTATTTTTTTTAAACGTTGATTTATCTGCAACTGGTAACACAAAAATAAAAATAATTAAAAACTGGTAAAATAAAAATAATTAATTAGAAAAATAATTGCTCTATCTTTAATATTTAATTAATTACTGTACGATTTGCTAGTAATTAATTAATCAACAAGTAATTTTAAAACGCATAATCTTAACTATTACATCTGTATTTTTACGCACACATTAAAATTCTGATTCACACTAATTCTTTCTTCCACGAGATGTTTTTCATCATTTCTCTCGATGACATCAGTTAAGCTAACAAAATGCAGCCAAGAAATAACTTCGTAAAAGCATAATTTTATTATGGCCTTCAAGGCATAATAGTGTCATTCTTTTTTTTTTTGAGTTAAGTAAAATTCAAGATGTGACAGTGCGATAAATAATATTCGAATATATGTACCTTCAGCCGATTCTTGAAATCTCGTACATTTAATTTTCAGTTACGAGAGAATTGAAAATATGCGAATTGTAAATGCTCATCGTGGCAAATATCGACATTGCGATATATTGGACATCTTGTCATTTTTCTCGTAATTTTTCTACTACAGTAATTCAATTTGTATAATTTATAATTTATAATTTTCATTTATAAACAGAAGACACATCAAGTAGAAAATTTTGGAAGAACAAATTTCCACCATCTCTCAAGGTAAATTCACGCGGCTTTTAACGGATGCTTAGTGAATACAATAATTGATTCGTCGAGATATATTATTTGCTATTCTCGCTGACATAAAGAAAAGTCTCGGGTTTCCTTGTTTCTCGATCCGCGGACTTTGTTTGAACGAGGACTCACCGGCGAGAAGAGTCTGTCAGAAAATGCAATAGGTGTAGACGCGGATCTCTAGCTTGCTCACGATCCTTGCGAATGAGCGATCCTATAAGCACTGATCGGTAAATCGGTAAGCGGGTATTCGACCACCATAGTACTATCCGACCACTTCCGCATTTACGATTCCGGCAGCGAGAAAGTTGCATGACCGCCACGGCACAATCGCCTTTCCATGAAGAACCTGGAAGGGTCGTTGTTTGCTACACGCTCGTGAACTCCGAAACCTAGCCAGTTTTCCTAGTCTAAAGATTAATCTCGCGTTAACATCGTTAAATCATAGGCGTCCAATTCCGGTTTATAATACCGTCGTTCTACACGCCGCTAATTAGAATAAAAACTTACCACGTGATACCTACACCCACTTTGTGTAAAATACTTATTATCTCGCATGCATACATTTTTGCGAGATTGCTTACTCAGCTTTTAAAGAGCGACTGTTTACAGATAAAAGAAAAGAAACTGACGCGAAAAAGAGAGAAGAGAAAAAATAATTCATTCTCTCGTGAACGAACCCGATTGATAAAGACATAATAGATTTATTATTGAGCCAAGGTTTATAATTGCAAATTAAATAATTATCGCGAGAGGATAAAGATGACCGATAATCTTTCAGTCGACCACATAATTAATGTGCAACGAATATACCCTTCTAGCAATAAGTCTAGCGGCTAATATTAAGCACAAGCGATTTCATTGTGAAATGAGGCTATCTCATTAATTTCCGTTGTAATTAATGCACGCATGTGTACGAGGGTATAATGCAATCAGTAAATGAGATATTAATTCACGATGCGGCGCGATCTTCGTAATTCAAATTAATCAACGGATAGGTTTATCCATTACACTCGAGATATTGGATTTTACGGAAATGATAATTATTTTAAGAAATTAATAATTAGCGTAATTAAATCTAACGATACAGCGTAATTAAATATAATAATGATATTTGTTGATGTCGAGGCCTGGATCTGTGATAATTCTAAATTAATTTGACAAATATATTATTCTGCTGTCATTTAATAAATTCCGGCACGATATTTTAGCGGAAAAAGCAATATAAATAAACGCTAAATTTTCTCCGAGTATTTTCTTCATTTGAAGAAGAAAAGAAATTACTCCGACTTGTCATATTATTAGTCTGATGAATTCATTCGGATAAAAAAATAATTAAATCTCATTCAACAATGGTGTTTGTTACGTTGGATTGCTTTGTGTAGCAGTAATTTTCATCAGGAAATACAAAAGAGAAAATTACGACACTCACTACCAACTACTGTATTAGTAAAGAAAAAAATATATGTGACTGAACCTGTCAGACTGCACACTTAAAGACATTTGGTACGATTGATAATAAATTGAATTGTCACATTTACGTATTCTCACACTTTCGCACTTTGCAAAAATCATCGATTGTTTCGCGGTGTATCATTCAGGATGTTCATTAATAAACAATACGAGCGACAATATATGTCGCGGATTTAATGACAAAGCGATTGTAAGAGAAACATGTAGAAACGCAAACATTTCCTAAACTATAATTGAAATTTATTTTTCTTCGTTTTTATTTTGATTATTAAGGATTATCTCTTTTTTATTAAAATTTTTATTATTAAAAGTAATTAATTTAATACAGCAAAGATTTAATGAACATTAAAAATTTTGTTCGTAAATTTCATTATTCATTGTTTCTTCTTATAATTGATTATACATTTCTAGAGAAAAAAGACAAAATTTTATATAATAAAAAGTTAACTTTTTTTTATATATTGTAAGTAGATATTTAAATAGGATATTTTTAAAATTTTACAGAACACAGAGATTCTCTTTTCTTTTTTTTTTTTTGCAACAATGTAAATCCACGATAGACGTAGTATTTAGTACGTTGTTGAAAGAAGTCTCTTATGATAATAATCGTGCTTAGGTCATTTGAATCTTTACGGTTCACTTTTGATAAACTTGTTTATCAAAACTTGATACAAAACGCAATTCACTGAATAATTTAATAATTGAGAACACTATTAATTCAACGAACGTAGCATTATTTAATTAAGATGCAGCAGGCAGGACATTACTTTTTAATTCATGATAATGTTATTGAATCGCTGACTGTAATTTCAACAATCGACAATGACGATGCAATCTAACGATGAGAACAGAAGAGTCATTATCTGTGTCATACCTCGATCATATCCGTGTAAACGCGCTTTTAAACTTATTTTATTCGCTTTTTTATACGTCTGTGCTTTTTCTACGTCTACGACTTCCTACTCTTTTATCCTGCGAAAATGTCGGCCGGATTATGACAGCTAAGTTAAATGCATGAGATGCAAGAGATAATCTATCCATCGAGCATGGAGACGTAATTGCGTCAGAAATAAATAAAACTCCTTGTCAAAGTTAACTAGTTGAATTTAAATACTTATTTAATTAGACAAAACTCGCGTATTTAGCATCATAGTTTTCTTCTAAAGACGAGAAAAAAATACGTTATTTGAAAGCTGATTTAATCATACTCTTGATACAACAGATCTCGTAAGCGAGAATCACAAAATGCATCTACTTTGGTCGAGTTGCAATTTTGAATAGGCTACTTTCGATCACGATAGGAAAGTGATTGTTTCTTCTTCTTTTTAATTTCACAATGAAGTTCCATTTTAGCATACCTTCGAGACTCTGATCTCGTTTTGTTTTCGCGATTATCTCGGTTGTACATACTCATTTTCCATTATGCCGGGTTAGAAAGTCTCGAAGTAACGCGACACTTTGGGAATGAAATCTCTTATTATGAGAATTGCCGTATTACGAGAGAGGATTATGAAGGAGAGACGCTCGGAATTAAGAGATGTGGGGAACCCGCAAAATTATACCTGTCACGCGGATGTATGCTTGCTACCCGTAGGTTAGCTTAATGAGAAGTAACATAATAAGGAAGTTTCATAACGGAGGACAAAACCTTGAAGATTAGCAAAAATAGCATTATGAGAAAGATAGATATTTTCTATTATAGGGACACAAACTATAAAAATGCATAAAGAGAAAAACCGAAAGATCTATGCAATCTTATTGATTACGAAGTTGTAGCAAATATATATATATATATATATATATATATATATATATATATATATATATATTTGTAATGACTTTATGAAGAAATATTTTTATGCAATTCTGCTACCTATAAAGATGCTTTATTTCATAATAGCAATAAATGCTTTTTTATCAAAGCAGATCAATTTTTTTTTTAAATAAATTTTTCCTCAAAATGTGAACAGTGCCCATTATTTATTACTTTGTTTCTCGTAAATGTTATTTTTTTTTTTTCCTAGACTTTTTCATCACAAATATATTTGTTTAATGTAATATTTTATTCGAAAAAAATATTCAATATTCCAGATGAAATTTATATACATAAGATGTTATTCATTATAAATTTTGACATGACTTTTGTCGCTGAAAATTGTCTAGCTGTGATTGCACATAGAACGAAATAAATAGAAATGCTTATACACACACGTGTCTGCGTGATTGTTTAAAGCTCTTATATAATCTCACGCTTTGAACTCTTCTAAAGGATGCAAAAATCATCGGGCAGCTCGTAGAAAGGGAAATCATCACTCGGGAGATCAGAACTAAATTTATTTGTAGTCGCAACACACGTGCTCTCGGAGAGGCACAGTGTGTTTATACAAAGCACACACTGCCGGAGAATCGTGTAAGATCGCCAATACGTATATATGTATACATAGACGCATAGGCATACATATGTATAGGCAAACAGAGCCTTGGCTTTCTTCCTTATGTGAGCGATAATGTGAGAGTAGATAGACTTTGCACTCCATTATCCGGCCATTGGCCGTTTACAATTGTCGGATCAATGGCCGTTAATATGCAAAAGTCTATACTTTCCTTCCTTATCTTATTAATAAATATAAATATAAGTTTTTAAATTTTATATATATATATATATATATATATATATATATATATATATATTTTATAAAAGTACGTCTCGTTTGCATTTATTTTTAATGCTGCCGGCTGAAATTTGTGAAGAGAAAATTACAGATTTATTTAATTATCAACTGTACGTCATGCACTACCATGGGCCGTGTCAATTGCGTTATAAATATTAATTGGATGCACGGTATATTGGCGATATATTATTATATAAACTGACGCAGAAGCAGAGTTAACACAGCCATGCACAAGCGGATCTAATGAAACTCTCTTCCCTGCATCACGAGTCTCGAAATATAAATGCCTTTTGATACGAGAATAATACGAGAATATATACAAATATACATACTATATATATATATATATATATATATATATATATATATATATACATTATTATATAGTTATTATATATATAGTTATGCCTAATTAATAATAAATCATGGCAGATGTAATCAGTTGATTGCTTCCTATTTCTAACATCAAATTTGAAAAATAGATTACGCGGAACTAGAATTTGTAGACCTTCATATATACATATATCAGTGACATTTCATAATTTTTGCTCGATAAATCTTGATAATAATCTCGATAAATCTGAGGATATTGCGCAAATAAAAGACTTGCAATGTATTCAAATTTAATTACCATGATTAAAAATGGAAATATTTCATGTATCATAATTCAAAATAGAATATTAATATTTTTTTTCTTTGAATCATGGTAATTAGTCGATTGAATCGTTTTTTTTTATTGATCCAATTGCACAACAAGCCGACATAATTTATACGTTTTTTTTTCCATGCGTCATTCACTTTTTTTCTTAATGAATATATAATGTTATAATTTGCAATTGGACTTTGACACGTAGAATATGAAATTTGAAAAAAGAAAGAGAACGTGCTTCGCTCAAAGTCCATTGTTAAACAAATCTAGATAATAATAAATGCTCTTATTCATCTTTGAGTAACAATAGAATCAACATATGCAAAGTGCATACATGCATACATCAATATGATGATCGTTGAAGATAATTTTGCATACAGTATCGTATTTGTATTTATTCAATACGTCAAAGCGTTTCTTACGATCATTTAATTTTTACGAACATATAATTAATATATGCATCATTGTTCCGCTACAATTTTTGAATAATTTTTTACATATGTATAACCGCAAAGTTCTTTAGGTTGTCTCTAGATCGTCCTTTCTTGCCACGCGCTTATACTCACGCGAATTAGCCGATTTTTTTTAATTTATATATATTACACATAAAATTTTAAATTTGTTATTGTTTTATTTTAATTAATTAATTTAACCGGCATTTGTTATTATGCTATTTTCACAATCTTTTATTGACAGTTTAGACATTGTGAAAAAACAAAGTGCAATATTTCTTGTCAACACATTTCAAAAAATAAAAATAACTTAGAAAGATAAGACAAAGGTTCATTAATATATAAATATCATGAACTTGTTCTTTATGTTCTTTTTTATTGATAATTATACATTCGCTGACGTTTGCATGCGTTGCGAAAATGCCTGTATGCAAAGTAAAAGAAGTCCGACAATGTCTGACATGATGCAATTCCAAAATATGCTTAAAAGCTCGTTTTTTCTCCTAAATTTTCCTAAAAGAAATAAGAAAAAAATTGCATCGATATTCGATAAATTTTAGCAAACATAAGAGTTCTGTTTTCCATATATTTGATTTCATACAATAGATTTAATTCTCAATGTAAAATTCTTTTTTCCCTAGATAATTATAGCGTTTTTCTCGAGCATGCCTCTCCATATTAAATTCTATGTGATTGCTCGAGCAAAAAAGCGCACTCACAATTATATTTTTTATACAAAGATTACGTTTGTTTCTATTCAATGCGATATTAAGATGGCGAACACTACAATTAATAAAAAAATGATGCAATTATATTAATGCATTGTGCATTAACTATGCCTGTTGCAAATTGAACTTCTTTTACGTCACAAAATTTTTTACAGCTCATCGAAAACTTGTGAAATAGTGCTTGTTTGTAGAATTATTATTTTTTTTAGCCATATAATAATTTTAAATTTAAATGTAAAATCGATATAAGAAAAAATTGGAGTTCAGCTGCTGAACCTGTTGATCGGCTTTTATAATTCATCAGATGTATAATATAATGCATTCTCAGAATATAGATCGACCGGACGATATATCGTGTTTCGTTAAAAAATTTATTTTTTAGCTACCTGTATATCTTGCCTATTTCTGGAACATCTGCGTTTATATTATATCAGAAAAGATAAGAAAATTGCATCCCAGTAAAAAATAACTTTTAAAGCAAAAACATATATATAATATATATAAATATATAAATATATATAAAAAACGCTATAAATAAAAATGTCATAAAGTCATAAATAAATATTAAATACAATGTAAATGTATCCAACGTTCCAATAATGTTTGCTTGTTATAATCGTCATTTTATGTATTTTATTACGTATTTTATTTCAAAAGTCATTTTATTTTCTGCTGCAGACTTATGTAAGAAGTTTTTATCGATATCAATTCTCAATACATTAATCGGAAACTGATAAAAAATTGTAACGTATAATATAACATGTAATTTTTAAGAGACTGAAAGAAAATATCCATTAGAAGGTTCATGAGATATTCAAAATTCAATAAAAAATATTCAATTAAAGTATAGATTTTTTAATCGTAATTTGTTTTTTGTCTTTCTTTAATTAAATAAAGTGATTTTTGATAATGAACCTGATTTATTATCGTATGAAAACAAAGGACGATCTTATAATATATTATTTTAATACATAAATATACAAGTGTATGTCACATTGATTTATTGTTAGATAAATTCCGAATTTAGCTTACTATAATAATAATTATATTTGCAATATAAAAAAATATGTAAAACATGGAAAACGAAAAAAGAATACACAAAGTATAATTTATATAAGAAAAATTAAAATAACGAAAAATATAAAAAAAATATTTTGTGTAATCTCTAATATAATTTCCGTTTCTCTTGCAGATGATAAAAAGAAGTAGAGAGAGAAGAAGAGAGAGGAGTTGGGTTATTGATTATTGCGCGTGGAATCATTCAGCATAAATCGAATGAAGAAAATATTAATAGTAAATTAGATAAAAGTGATGGCAGAAATAGTGACAATAAAGTGATGGCAGAAATAGAGTGGGGGAAAGATTAAAGATCGGACTAGTGCAAATTCGTTTACATACAAAAGGACGTGTCAGTCTTGAATATTATTAACGAGAAAGAAATCTTTTTAATTGCTCAGTCGGATTACTAGTCTACGGATTCAACGGAATCGAATCAATGGATTCAAACATGGAGATAATAAGAATAACGATTTCAACAGGTATGAAATTTATCATTCTTAATCCTAAAATCTCACAATTCGTGTAATAAAGCAGAGAATTTAAAAAAATTTTTTTATTTGCTCATACTATTCTTTTCTTATATTTTTGTGTATTTCTTACAAGCCGTATGTGCAAGCATTTAATTTTTATGATGCTTTAAAATGCTAAGTATACTAAGAGGAAATAAATTTACATATCATGTATATATATATATATATATACATGATATGTAAATTTATTTACATATCATATATATATATATATATATATATATATATTAATAATAATAAATTATTATAAATTATTATTAATAATAATAAATTATAAAATTATAAATAATAAATTTACATATCATGTATATATATATATATATATATATATATATATATATATATACATGATATGTAAATTTATTTCCTCTTAGTATACTTAGAATTTTAACGCAATATATGACGCAAATAAATACTTGATGAAATTTTATTCATCATCAATATTAATTATTTTATAAACAATTAATATTTTATCAGACAACAATATAGAATTGTTATTGTTACAAAACATATTGCGTTATATATATATATATATATTATGTTTAATTTTAAAAATGTCGCCAGTAAATAAATTAATAAACAAGTGTTTATACGACCAAACTGGCAATTTATTGTTTCTTTTTCTCGTACAAATATCTTGTCAAAAAGAAAAAATTTCTTTCTTCAGGTCTTAATCGAGAAATTGTCATTGAGGTATTTCTTCTCCACTAAAACATTTTTAACGTACCTTTCAAAAAAGAAACTAATGAAACAAGAATTTTGTATGTTCATTTATTTTGAACATTTCCCGATGATACGAAACACTAACACATCGATCTAATCATCGATTTGATTGATCATCGGTCACAAATAGAATATTTACACATGTTGTATTTGTCGTCGCTTTGGCAATGTGTTGATTAATTGGCCGCATCTGTCATCGTACATCGTATTCCATCTGCGTACGCAGCATCCCCATGATATACTATTTATCATCACACACGGAAACATTGATAATAAAGACAATGAAATTACATCACGTTCACATGCGGCGACATAAGCCAAGCTGGTGCATGCTGCGCCTGAGAAAAATTGACACGGCCGCTGTCTTATTACCTGCTTGACCCTGAGAATCACGATGTATAAAAGCGATCGTCGGCGCGACACCTGTCGCATTTTGATTCGTTTTTCGGTCTCGTACAGATCGTTCGATTTCGCTCATCATCATCGGTAGTTTGACGCGTTTGTGAGCTGACTCATAACGCCTCCGGCACATCATGGCACCGGTAGACAGTGAGTACGAGGCAATTTTCTTAAGCGAAAGTGCATCTGTGATCATACACACAATCTGTCAATCTTCTCCTCGGCTGAAAATGTCACGATGTTTCATATATCCGTAAAGAAACTGTTATACAACTTATGTACGTTGAAAGGCACGTAATTTATATTGAATGGTTTTATAATTTAATAAATAAAACGCTATAGCTAATGTATCGTGTCTCGAAGTAGAGCAAATTATACGTCGATGTAATGTGGCTATTAAAAAAATTAATACACTTAATTAATTTAATTAAATTAAAATTAAAAGGACCATGAATGGGACTTGAATATTGAAAACATTTATATTTTCAATATCACATCGACTTTCTACTAACCCAGAATGTATGTCAGTGCATGTATAAAACAGGTGAACGGTCGAATACCATTCACATTTTCATCTGTTTTTCAAACGCGCGTTTTAACGTCGATTATTTGCGTCGGTGAAGTGTTTATTTAAATTTTATTTTCAATTTTGACGTGTGAATCGGTTCTCTTCGCTGTCGCGGATTATGTCGGAATGTTCGGAACTATATCTTCGATTAAGATGTAAGTAGAGCTCGCTTCAGTGTAATCATTCATAAGCACATCTTGTCAATTGTATTCTTAAATGTATTCGTAAAAATATTAGCTGTTAATCTATATGTAAAAGAAATTGCCAAAAAATTAAATAGACTTTTAAGATTCAAATGTCAAAATTATATCGCTCCAGTTTTAGTGCAATTACTTTTGATAATTTGTAAATTTGTTATTTTGTTACAGCATGAGTGTTGAACTTAGCATGTTCATAATCTCATATACATTACGTAACAAAAATTTATTAATAGTGTATTTTTGCGATCTTAAAACTTCACTCACGATATGATGCGATACTTGATCGATTATGCAATGCGTTATTTATGATTGAATTTAACATACCTAATTCTTTAAAATTTTTTTTTTTTTTGACAAAAACAACTAAGCAATTAAAAATTTATTTATGTATCTTATGCAAGATGTTACCGCGCGATATATAAAGACGCGTCATATTTTTTATGGCATATAATATATGTTTATATATATATATATATATATATATATATATATATATATATATATATATATATATATATATATATATATTTGATATGATGTATGTACATCAAAAACAGTTTTTTTACATTAATGTAAGTACATACAATAAACTTAAAATAAGATCATAAAGAAAGTGATTTATCAATGTTAAAATCGAGAATTATTAGAATATTATACGATCATTCTGATATTTTCAAAAGATTTCGAAAGCAAGTTTGTAAAAAATTTTTTCAAATTTTTTTCTTTACAGAGGGATTATATTTAGTGCGTTCGATATACTATTCCATAAGCAAGTTAGACTCAAAAGAGAAATTACTTGGGATCGAAACAAGTTTTGTTCCCAAGTAATTTCTCTGTGGCCATGACACAGATAGATTTTAAAAAGCCATTCTTTGCCATACGTTCTAAGATAAAATCTTCACTTTGGAAATTAGAATTTTCGAGAGAAAATCTTTTTGTATTTTATGCTTATAAAACTGATACATATTCGAGAAAGCGGTATAATCGTATATATTGTTAAAACCAATTATTATTTTCGTTTCTTGTTCTAGATTCTAGAAGAACCAGACATTCCGTTTGAACACAAAGATTTCTGTTATTGTTTAGTTTTTCTGATTCTGTGAATCGAACAATCAGATTCATGGCAAACAATGCCGATTACTGATTGGTTCTTGAAATTGAATGCTCGAGATTCGTGTTATTATGGATCATGGATCGACTGTACTTATTGTCGATGAATCGGAAAGAACGTGTTAATTTGAAATTAATGTGCGACTAGCTTTTCCGGGAGCACATCGGAAAAGTCTTTATTGCGAACGGAAATCTCGCTCCTTCTCGCGTTATACTTCAATTATCGCGCTACTTGTCGCCGGAAATCGAAATCTTATGAGTACTGTCGGTCCAGGAGTTCAGAGTTATAGCTTCAATAAACTTTCTATCGTATAAATCAACTTTGACCCTTTCTATCCAATCTTTACGATTAAATAAAGATCTTTAATGTAGTTGTGTTAATCGAAGGCGCGACTACAAAATACGAATTTCTCCCGCATCACTCTATATTCTTTTTTCATTTAAATATTTTTGTCTACATTTTTTTTTAACTTTTTTTTTTGACCTTTTTCTATGAAAAATAACGGAATATTAGTGATTTCTAAAAAACATTCTAATATGTGCATATATTTGTATAAATATGCATATATTTGTATAAAATTTGCCATAAATAAGAGAGAGAGAGAGAGAGAGAGAGAGAGAGAGAGAGAGAGATCAGAAATAATTATACATTATACTTGTTATATTTAATATTATCAATTTATATATCACTTTTCATTCGTATTTTATCACAAAACGTGACAATTTTATTTATATTATATACAATCATGATACGGATAAAGTAATGCTTTAGTTTCTCACGTATGCTGAACGTTGCATGATCTAATAATAATTAACAACGGATGACGAGAACGGATTCCATTGTTTGATTACATATAGTTGATATATAAAGAGCTCAAGCTGAGAGACTAAAGTGCAAAATTTTAAATACGACTTTTTAAAGTAGACATTATTATCATAAATTTTATCTGTGTTTTTCTAAATTTTTTTGCTGTGAAAACTTTACATAATTTTTTCGAAGCGATTTAACCGCTGTCGATTTCAATGATTGATTGAATTTTTTTTTTTTTTTTAATGTAAACGCAACTAAATGATTTTCAAGGAATGGTATTTCCTAGAGTCTTACATACGTCACGAGTTGAACCGAGAAAAATAATTAGCATCCCATTTTTCAACAGAATGGGGAGGTTTCATGGCATGCAAAGAATATTTAACGTTCCATTTATGACACACCTTTATTTTGCGGTACATTTGTTTCTACTTTCTGTCCTGTAAATTTTTGCTATTAGTTAAACGCAAGAAGTTCAACCGGTCAGACAATTCTTGTTTGCGGAGTCGTAAATGTTGAACGATAAATCTCTCAAGACAACTTCCTACCTAATCTGTCTCATCTTTCTCAACTCACTAAGATATTGGATATGTGCGAGGATATTTGTCTTATCTTTTTCTTTTTCTCCCTCTCTCTCTTTCTCTCTGGCAAACAAAACAGCGATCTATCGTGTTCTTGCGCGAAGATATGTCGCAGAGTATTTAATATTGATTACGCCTCATTCGCAGAAAATTGTTGAGGTATAATTACAAAATTTCACCGCTAATTTTTTGCCACAATTTTATTCAAATATATTTTTGTTATCATTATCTTTTCGTTATCATTATTAACGTTATCATTTAATTCTATTATATTATGAGAGAAAAATTAAAACGGCTTATGTTTAAAAAAATTATTATGAAATTAATAAAAATAGTATTATTAAAAATTATTGTAATTATAAAAATATTATTAAAATATTATTATAGATAAAAATTATGGCATCTTTATCGTATGCAATTTTTTAATAATATCCCCAAAATAATTCTTACTTTACTGCATCGGAATGTATGTTGCAATATCAAAATAACGCTTGCAAAAATTGTTAATTTTTTGCGGAATATAATGATCGATTTAGATGCTTATCGCACATTCACGAAAAATTTGTTTCGGTCATCTGCCAGTTGTTTATAAAACTGATGTTTCAATATCGAAAGTAAGATAAAGTTAAATACATTCGTGACTGTCAAAGAATAGAAAACGTGAAAGAATGCGTCTCTTTCTTCTAAAATAACTTTAACGAATTGATGTAAAATTAAATCTCATGTGTAACTGATTTAAAATACATCTAAAATTAACTGTAAGAAATAAACTTTTATTTTTTCGTATCCATAAAATCTGCTTTATTATAATTCTTTCTTTTCTAATAATTTGTAATTCAAAAATTATTTTAACTTTTTTATTAAAAAGAAAGTATTTTAGTTTTTCTATTAATAAATATCTCATGCGAGAGATCGACTTCAAGAAAACGAATTCAAAACTTGAATCCAGCTTCATATGTCTCGCCTGTAAAAAGATCAGCCAAGTATATTTTTAGACATACATAATTGCTCTTTTTGTTATCACAATATTTCTCGGTGTAAGAAATATTTAATTGATTGCGTGTGATCGGTCTTTAAAAAAAAAGTTTACGATTAAAATAATCAAGAAGGTAATTAAATTTATTCATTATTATATATTTACGCTTATCGGATAAATGAAATGATGGAAAAGTCTACTAATATTATAAAATAACGAACAAATTATTTCTAGATGATTCTTCCTAGATGATCTTTCCGATTAACGTAATTTATATATTAACGTATATTTTTATATTTCATTTACGTATTTTATATCGCAAGCAGAGGAACGGTTTGTTCCTTCTCTCGGTAACGCCAAGAATGTAACTATAACTATTTTTGGCACGTATAATTGCTAAGTATAATTACTATGTGCGACGCATCATTACGTGCCACGATGAGGTTCGCATCAGCATTCTCGTTTCTATTAATTCGCAATATAAAGACTGTCGTAATACCGATTCTCGTCCAAATCGCGACACAATCACTCGATCAATATTCTAGGCTAATCCGTGCAATTTGCCGCGGTGCAAAAAACAGAAAAAAATAAAGGGAAATCTTGCGTAAAATTATTTTTGTTTATCTATAATGACATTCGATATTCTAGAGAAGCGAATAATAAATAAATTCATAAAATCGCGAATTCAGACATGAGCCAGTTGCGATTCACATCGTTTGCACTTCGTCCTAAATTGCGTTTACAAATTTGTCGACTTGCAGAAACATTTAGGATGGAACTCGTTTAGAGCACGCTCATTTGGAACGCGATAAAGCGTATACAGCTGATAGGAACTGCCCGCAACAATGCACGTGGTTCGCACTAATGATATCAGTTTAAGCGAAGTACATGCATACTAAGAGCATGCAATATCTGTGTGTATTATTATCTCTTAGTGCATATATGTATCAATTGCAGCAATGTGCCGGCTACTGATAATTTACAAGTTTATCGAAATATTCTCCGTGAATTTCATAAGAATAAAATTAATTTAGTGTCGAAATTTATAATTAACATTTTACGCTTTTTACATTAAAAAAAAGATCGAAATTATGTAAATTACTAATCTTGCAATCTATTAAAAGTGACATCATATACTTTTTTTTTTAATTGTAAATCAAGGTTGCTGACGAGACTCGTTTCTTCCAAATCACTGATTTCAATTTCACGTCACGCATATCGTAATAATAATGATAATATTATTATTGCATGACAGTAGTCTGAAAATTGTGTATATCATATCGGTATAATAACGTAACCTCCTTGACACGATTGTCGTACCTTCTTACCGCTTTTGTAATCTGTTCTCCGCTAGTCGAGACTCGTCTGATGGTCAAGGAAGTCGAAGATTATATCGTGATTATTGATACACTAACGGAATAAATTTGTTTAAAAAAATTTTAATTACCATTTATCTGATTCGGTTTAATAAGCTTCAGTATAATTTTAGTCAAAGAAAGTGATGTATAAATAAATGTTAAAACGTACAAATAATATAAAAAATGCTTTGTAACTTGCAAGATGGTTTTTAACTAACCTGCTTTTCTTTTATACATTCAAATAGTATTTTAAATAAATAAAAAGAATAAAAAAGAACATTATTATGATTATGGTAGTCTTGGTTTCGTCCAATTTGTGATGTTTAAATTCAGAAAAAGTTACGAAATAAATTCAAAGAAAAATGAATAAATAATCAAGAATATAAAAGCGAATAGAGCGTCATTATATTCGGCAGAAACTCAGTGATAATTCTATAGCCACCAAGCTTTGAATGTTTACGATAAGAAAGCTGAGTCACGTTTCCAGTGATTATTCATGGACGTGATACGCCTGCAATTTCTGTTCTGCATCCTCTCCAAAGTTGCAAACGACTGCATTACTCAGTACATCCGCGATGTGTTAAATAATTAATGGTTGCTCAAACACGAAAAGCAAACTCATCTCTTTCCTCGGCACTACGTTAAAAGTATTGCTTGATTTTTGCATGGTTTGATCATCGCTCGCGTATGTATTAAACATACATGTCGTCAATTGTCCTTTAGTTTTTCTTATATTCTATTAATCTATTCGTTTATTATAAGGAATGATGAATCCAGGAATTTAGTTTGAGAATGAATAGTTTGAGAACACATAAAAATTTGAAGTCGTTTATATTTATCATATGACCTTGAAGGTGAATTACGAAAACGCTAAATTAATTATTCCGCATTATGACATACTTTCAACATTGCATCAGTTTAACTTATTAATTAAAATGTTGCATAAAAAAGAGAAAGAGAAATCAAATGATCTGAATATAAGATAGAACAAGTTTTTTATCTACATTTATGTAACTTGGTAGCTACTTGCGTTAAAAATTTCATTGTTTCTACAATTCAACATTTTTTTCTAAAGACTCATTACATTCATATGTACAATGATGATATGTAAAAACAGAATATTAACTATAAAAACCGAAATGAGAAAACACAAAGAAATGAATTGTTTAAAAATATCTTTAAAATATATATCCATATATATATATATATATATATATATATATATATATATATATATATATATATATATATATACTGGTTAAAGATTAATTATGTTCTTTTTAGATGCCTTTTTATCAGATTTAAAGGAAATGCCTTCCTTAAAAATTGGAAACCGATTGATCGAGCTCGAGATAGGACCTCCCAGTCCAGAATTGCAGGAAGTAGCCAAAAAGGAGCTCAGGGAAAGTCCTGAAGTTCAAAAAGAAGCAATAGCACGCTTCAAGGAATTATTAAAAGGTTTTTTATATTAATTGATGTAAAAAAAACTTTACAAAATAAATATAAAATTTTATACATATATATAAATGGAGCAATATCTTAAACGTAAGCTGAAAAAGTTTTGATTCTCATAATGTTTAACGTGAGAAAATGTAAAAAAAAAAAAAAATGCGTTTTCGATTCTTTTTGAATGTATTAAATGTTTTTGCCATTGTTTAAAATCTCTCGTGATCCCGCAGCGGAGACGAATCTCAAATGCCCATTGGACAACGAGGCCTGGCTGATCAGATTTTTGAGGCCATGCAAGTATTATCCCGAGTCGGCGCTCAAACTCGTCAAGCATTATTATAGCTTCAAGATGAAGCACGCAAATATATACGAAAATCTCAAAGCGAGCAGAGAGAAGAACATATTCGATCAAAACATCCTGACGGTGCTGCCTATTCGCGATCAGCACGGCCGACGCATGCTGATAATCGAGCTCGGCAAGAAGTGGAAGCATCAGAAATGCAGCCTGGACGAGGTCTTTAAAGGATGCGTATTATATCTGGAAACTGCCATTCTTGAGCCGAGCACGCAGATCGCCGGCACGATCGTTATTTTCGACATGGACGGTCTCACTCTCCAGCAAGCGTGGCAGTTCACCCCGCCGTTTGCCAAAAAAATAGTTGATTTGATTCAGGATGCGGTGCCATTGAGAATAAAGAACTTACATGTCATTAACCAACCATACGTGTTCAATATGGTGTTTGCTTTGTTCAAGCCATTCCTACGGGAGAAGTTAAAGAGTAGAGTAAGTCCTCCGGTTATATGACTGAATAAATGTTTACACAATTCAAGTTTGCTAAACAATATATATATATATATATTTTTTTTTGTTTTTTTCTTCCGCTAGATAATCTTCCATGGCACTGATCGAAAATCATTGCATCAATACATATCGCCGAAATGTTTGCCGGCGCATTATGGCGGTACCATGGAGGTCCCTTTAATAGATGGACCAACATGGTATGAACTTCTAGTCCAGTGTGACAAGGAATACGAAGGTAAGCGTAAAAGGAAATTGCATCACATAATTATCTAAATAATTAAATATGACAGAATTGAGGGGAAATTTAGAAGCTATTTTATACGATATGCTCTGATATAAGAAAATTTTCTCTAATTTTTTTAATACTATAACTTGATAGAATTTGACTATAATGATCTTTCTCTCTTGTTGCAGCTATCAATTCGTATGGTTATAAAAAGAAATAGCTCTTCGTTAAATTTATTATTATTGAAAATAAGTATTTGGATTTAAACTTGGATTTAAACTTGGGGAAACGATTAGAGAAATGATATTTTGCGATGCAAAGTATCAAGTTAGAAATAATTACGATGATCATTTTTATTCACTCGTTGAAATCAATGATCCAAATATTGCTCACTATGTAATTTTATTTATAACATGTTGTTGCGTGAGTCTTTTCTCACTTCTTCTGTTAAACAGTAGCCTTAATAGATTGCCAATTTAAATTTAAGCGAAAAGTTGCGAAAAATAACAATGCGTTGTTATCATGTATTTCTTGTACTTTCTTTACAATTTTGATACTGCAAGAATTACGATTTATTAGGTAACAGTGATCTCATCTGAGGTTTATAGTCTTTTTGTCACCCCTACAATTATGCGTGATAAGATTATTATACATTCCATAGATTTCTTACTAGTGCATTACATTAATGTGGTATAATTGTTGGCCATAGATTACATATACAGTAAACACCAATGATCTTAGAATAAATATTTAATTTATGAAATAAAAAGAATTTTTTAACTTGCGAGAACAGAAGAAAATATCATATTTTAAAATATTTTTTACGCATAGGAGATGTGTTAAAAAATATAGCATTCTTGTGATTTAGCGCGAGGGAGATTTTATTATTTATTTAAAACCGTATACACAAATTAATGTATTTAGATATATACAATAATTGTGCATTTGGTATATAATTTTTTGGTGCAAAAATAAATTTGTATTAAAAAATTGTTATCGATTTGATATGTAATAAGTTAATTACATTAAATGATTATATTAAATTACATCTAAATGAAAATATACATATCTATCATTTGTTAATCACTAATACACGATTTTATATTGATAAAACAATGAAAAATATTATAATTGGATTCTTGAACATTTATGTAAATATTACAAAAAAAAATTGTAATTCTCATTTACGTAAATTTTATATCATCAATTTAATATTATCTGATATCCTCTCTCTCTCTCTCTCTCTCCTCCTCCCCCTTCTCCTCCTCCTCCACATTGAAATACACGCCAACAATCTTTGAAAAAAAAAAAAAAAAATGTGCATACAAGTAATATTTCTAAAAAAACAAAGTTTCATACGTCGCAATATTTTTTATTGATGCCATCAATGTATCAATATATAAACGTAGGACCTGTTTTTAATAGGTCATTTACGTAACAACGGCAAATTACATTCGTTATTAATAAGAATGAGATGCCAATGATGTTAGCAATTTATATATTGCAACTTCCTGCGTATAGTTTTTATTATCATAATTATAATCATAATCAAAATTATAATGACGATAATAATACAACAATTGGATATATACAGTGACTATTTTATACTATTATCCATTTTATATCCACACTGTAGATCAACTGAAACAAGATACTGATTTTGTCAATACAATGCTATGCATAATATAATAAAGATTTAATTAATTTAAATTATAATCATGGTTCTAATCAATGCACATTTTGTTTCTATATCATCAAAATTAAAATTGCCAGTTATGTAGTTAATTACCTTCGAAAAAGGGTTCGCAAAAAAGTATATTTTCGCAAAATGTTATACCAAATGGCCCCTCGGGGATATCTAGTTCGCCCCCGTGCCTTTTAAGTAGTGCTTTTTTACCTATGAAAGTCATTAAACTTCCCCAATCTGTTCCGTGAAAATGAATCCTTTTGCGAATCTTCTCCTATAAACAGTAGCACATAATATTTTTATTTTTTTTTTCTTTTTCTTATAAATAATTTACAGAAAAATATTTGTAAAATTTCAAATTTATTGAAAATTTATTAAGTCATATAATTTATATAATAATAAATTATATTTGGTTCTGTCAGAAAGCCGTGTACCTCTAAAAATGGTTTAAAAATTGCGAATGCCATGTTGAAAAAAAAGGATTGGTTTACAATGTGGATGCTTTTAAGGCGAAGAGGCAAACACTTCTGTACAAACTCAATGACCATTTTGGCGAAACTCGGAGTAATATACGTCACGTGAGTCAGAGAAAAACCTTCCACATCTATGATGACGCGTCCACCCGCGATCTGAGAAACCGAATAAGACTTAGCAGTGAAACTATTTTCAACATATTTTCTTACGAAAATTTATCGATAAAATTTAAGGATAATTTTTAATATTTATCTATAAATATGAATCTTTATCTCGAATCAAAAAGACATTTTTCGATGACAAACCTGAGTCCTAGGTTCTGCGAGAGCCAAGTACAAGAGCATTATGAGGCCTTTAAAAAACAAATTCACTGACACTTCCTTTGGATTCCATCGTTTGCCGGCTTCTATTATTATTATTCTGCTTCCATCTTTAGCGCGAAGCGGCAATGGATAAACCAAATTGGCGTAAAAAGCCGTCTTCTCTTTACTAGGCAACAAATTGGCATACATATGCGGATAGTTTAAGCGAAATCGATAATACCGTTTCATCTAAAGTAACACGAAGGATTTGAGTAATTTAATGTCAATTATAGAGTGTGCCTATCGAAACTGATTGTATATATTTTGCATGGCTCTTTGGCTAATCTAGATTATTCTTCCTTGGCAAAAATGTCGGGAAGAATTATTACTTAAGGTATTCTTTGCTAATTTCTAATATAGAATTTAATAGAAAGTAAAACTTTAAATTTGTTTTTAAATTTAAACAAAAGCGTTATTAATATTCTTAAGTTGACTAAAAATTATTTTTTTATCAGAGTTTTCTCTTTAAAAATTTAATTTTTTGAAGAATTTCTTTTGTCTATTCAATAATTAATTACGTGAAAACTGTAGCTTACATTTTTGTTAAAGAAAAATTAATTTCAATCTCAAATTAAAGCCGGAATTTATACGAGTACAAAGTATTAAATAATGTATATAATATGGCATATCTAATTCATGCACAATCAATTTTATATATAATAATATCAAATCAGTAATATATTTATGATATTATATTAGTGAGATTAATTAATAATTAATCTCACTAATTAATTAATAATTAATTAATAATAATAATAATAATATTTCCATACAAAAAAATGTTTTGACTTACAAGAGAAAAGGCACTTTTCGGATAATACTTGCATGGTCGCAAAAACATTTGATAAAATTCTTTTTCATTAGGTACATTTAGATCAGGTTCCCCTAATAAAATAAAAATTAATTTACTCAATTTTAATGGATTATCGCTATTAATTAAACATTAAGAAAAAGCATATAGAGATTTGTGTAAGTGATATACGATTTTAATAAAAAAGAATAATAAATTTGATACTTTAAATCATGTAATTCTGTAATGGATGTGCAAAATATTTTGCGTATAATTTATGAAGATGATAATAATGCAAAAAAAGTTGATATCATTTATAAAATAATCTCACTTCTTTTATAATTGCAAGCGCAAAAAAATTAATAGACAATAATGAAAATACATAATGTTATTGCATAAAAGCGCGAAATCTACAAGTATTTATTAAGTTTTCATAAGATTTATTTCGTTATGCTATCATAATTACAAATTATTATATTGACGGTTACATAAAAGACATATTTAGACATCCACATTAAAAGTCATTAAGCAAAAATTTCCTTTTTTGCATTTAACATATTCCAGAAATAAATTATTAATTGTATATTTTGATAAAACTTGCATATATATATATATATATATATATATATATATATATATATATATATACGAGCAGACTCTTCTTTTTACGATGAAAGGTAGAAAAATGTTGGAAATTATCAGTGCAAGCCCAATGAATTTTCGTTTTCACTCGATTCACGCGAATATGATTAATTTCATATGTTACGTTGGATTTACTTTTACTATCGTTAAATTGAGCGTTGTGTTACGTTACGAGTGGTAATAGCATGCTAAAATTGGTCTTTATTCTAGACACATTCATTCTGACGTTGTTCAAGCCGATTTTTGTTTAGATAAAAAAGAAGTTAACCGATCCTTATTTCACGATTTAAATGATTTTCTATGCTATGTGAAACCGATTTATACATTTGAACCATATTATAAATATAGAAATTACAATGTATGCTTCACATTAAAGATTATATAAAAGATTATATAAAAGAGAAAGTGTTCTCGTTCCATTTGTTATCATGTCTTTTTACGAATTATTTCTTTTCCTTTAATCTTTCTGCAATCAGGAAGCTTAGCAGAATTATTCAGTGTAATAAAGTTTTTTAAATTAATTTAATAAAAAATTGATATATATATATATATATATATATATATATATATATTGTTAAAAAAGAAAAAAAAATTGTGAGATTAACATTTCTTCTAACAAAAAAATACTTTTCCTTTCAATTTGCTTTCTTCTCTAATCTACCACGTGTAAAAACCGGTTAGAGAACGAGAACACAAATATAGTGGAAGAGGCAGGAAGAAAGATATGCCAAGAACATTGAGTAGATGGGCAACTCTCGACGATTCGTCTGTGCATTGGAAAACTGGTTTCAATCCCAGCTCTCGGTTTCGCACAAACTATGGTGATCGTATTTCCTCTCACTGCTTATTTAAGATGTGGATAGTAGAGTGGTGATTTTTAATACGATTGACCTTGTACTACCTGCAATTAATTCTTTCAACTGTGTACAGCTCTCGGCGATGATTTCCGGCGTTTCTCGCAATTCCTCCTTGGCTTTCTGCCCAAAGTACTCGTCGATCTGCTCGTTATCCAATTCAATGTGAAGTTCGTGTTCACCAAACTTAATCTTCGGTGCATTCTCTAGCCAGTTTTGATAAACATCTTCCTTGGATGGATATTTAAAGTTTTCCTCGATAGTCACGGATGATGCCATTGTATCTAGCACGATAAATATCTATCAGATAATCGTAATCCGAATTATAGTACAGCAATGAATCACAATACTTTGTTAATACACGTGAAGCACGTGATGTCAATTTTGCTAAGTACACTTCTACACATGTAGAAATAGAAATAACTCCGATAAATTCACAATGAGGAACGATGAACCGAAGAAGGTCTCATATATTTAATTTTACTCGCTCGAGAATGTGTATGTCTAACAGAATTTTGTCACTGGATAGAAGATACGTGCCCATATGTATGTATGTAGAAAAAATTTGCGTTCAATGCCAACAAAGTGCGATATATGATGATTAAGTATATTACACACCTTTGTTTTGAAACTGCGTGCTGCGAGAATCTCACAACGAGAGAAGTCAGTCAAGTGGTCAGTGAAGGTTCTACAGAAATTTCCAAATCTTTATATACAAAACTGTTGCTTTATATTAGCTCCGTAAAAATAATTTTTATTCGTGACTTAAAAAATTTATATTTTACTAAAAAAAAAAAACAATCTATTGATTGATTTACAAGTAACGTAGAACACATCTGAGGAAGGAGTGCAATTTAATATACTTTTTCAATTTATAATATAAAATTTAAAGAAGTTATTTCTTGAGAAGCAACAAAACTTTGTGTGTGTATGTTTATGTATGTATACACAAATTAATTTTGTACATATTACTTTGGATACATTAATATTTTATATGACAGTTTTTTCTTATATTGTTATATACTAAAGTCACAATAATGAATAAAAAATAATTGCCTAAATTATCAGCATTCTAATCTTATCAGCATTCTAGTTTTATCCTCTTGCCAGACGCATTTCTGGCAAGCTCACATGTACGATAAAACATTTATTTCTGATTCAACAACAATCATTATGCAGTGCGTGATATATTATGATCTATTCACATTTGCTTTAATAATTCAATCTTGAGACAATGTTACGTGAAAAATATCCTATTTATCTCCTTGTCTACTTTCTGTCCCGTTACCGCTCTAAATAAATGATCGATAAATAATTTTATCGGAAAAATATTTCTCTCTATTAATAATCTCTCATTATTAATAATCTTTATAGTGAATCTGATAAAGGCAAAATTTTTAAAAACTTTGAAGCCTCTCTTAACTTGCTTTAATATTTTCATTATTATAGCATGTATCATAATATCATTTAATACGTCTTGATTGATTATATAAGTCTACATTATTGCATTTGGAAACGCTTCTTATAAAGTAATTATTTATATTGCCATAATTATGGATAAATTATGGATAAATATATTATGTCAAGAAATAAAAAGAATATTGTAAGCTTACGTATTTATATTTACTTGCAAATTATCAATAGTTTATTATAAATTTTATCATTGTTTATCATAAATATTTGCAGTCATTAATTATATCCATATATATAATATTTAAAAGCAAATATAATCACTAAAGTATGTATCAATGTAGTACAAAATAGATTAAGACTAAAAAGAAAAATAAAAAACTGAAATAAAGGTATGAGAATTGAAAAAAACTGAAGAAAATTGAATTCCGAAACAAATATTGACTACATCTTAAATTATTAATAATTGATTGTAAAAACGATTAATGATTTAATATAAGACTAATATAAGACTAGCTCAATGGAAATTTAATTTGAAATTTAATTGGATGTTAATATTTAAGGTCAGAAATATATAAGGTCGAAAGAGTTTATACTTAAAAGTTAATAATTACATTTTACGAGAAAATAGAGCAAATTTATTAAAAAATATTTTCTTAAAGATGAATCTCTCTTACGAAACATTTTATATAATTATGCAAAATAAATATGTATTTGTGGTGTGCGTTTATGCACAGCTGCTCTAATGTAACCCATATTATTTCGCATAATCCATTGTTTTACTAAAGCGCGACGGAAATAGAATGAAGATTTCAACGTTTGACATATTTTTGAATGAAATTTAAAGCATTTTTGAATATCTTTTTTTTCTAATATTATATATAATAATTATTATGCGTAAATTAAAAATTTTCTACGGTCTTTTGTGCAAATTTGTTCTATCTTCTACTCTATGTATAAAGGTGGCCCATGTAAAGTGTTACAAGTCAATAATTCTAAAAATATTTGTCGAATCAAAAAGTTGTTCATGAGAAAGTTTCGTGTATTCAAGGGGTCTTTCTAACTACGTAAACATAAAGTCGCCCTCGCTCTTCTTTTAAGAGGACTTGATAATTTCAACTTAACTTCTAACTTCATAATTTCAAGAACTTTCTTCAAAATGTTACGTATCTGAATTCTATGAGAAAAAACAAGTAAACTTTATCTAAAACATTTATTTGAAAAATAGTTCTATCAAAAGTTATAAGTATTTAAACTTTTAGCGATTTCATTTGATTAGACGCAAGCATGCGTATATATAAAATATTAACCATTAATAAATTTCTTTAAAAAAATAGTTATTTTATAAAAAATATATAAATTTTAAATTAACCAATCAATAATACCTTTCTTAATTTATTACTGAAAATTTTATTACTGTAAATTAATATGTATTAAAAAAGATACATTTTTTATATTAAATAATACATACTTATGTAAAATAAGCATCATTTAGCAAATTACATTAAAATAATGGCAAAATGATCACTTATGCTGCCTGGAATGCTTTTATATTTTCTTAAAATAAAAAAAGTACAAACGTCTCTTTATTTATTTTTAAAACTAGAGAAAATAAAAAAATGAAAATCTAGAAATTGTAATTGAAGAGAAATAAATCGTAAGTTATATAAACAAATGTGTTTGTTGTGTTGTCGGCTGTTGCGTGGGCGATTAGAAATATATTTTATTAAAATAAAAATAAATTATCGTATGATTCAAATATTCATCAAAATTATACCTTAATGATTCTCGTAGAGATCTCAAAATTGCACTTTTGGATGCACCAAATTAGTTTTCTTACTTATTACAGTATTTATATATATCTCTTATCATTGAAATTTCAGCAATACAGCTCACACTGTGGATCAAGGATTAATTCACTAATCCTTCTCTCTCTTTTTTTTTCGGATAAACTTGCTTTACTCACAAATAACGCAAAAACGGAATATTAAATAAAATAAAGTATTGACCAAATTAGTACTGCAGTGCTCACATTGCTGATGAGAACTGTGTCCAGACAGTCCAGTTAGGATGATTCGAAAGCAGTGGTTTCCCCCACTTTTATATGAACGTGACAATGCGAAATATATGACCAGACGCTTAAGACAATGCCGGCACAAGTTCACACGTTTTGAAATGACTAAATTGTAGAAATTTACAAACAATATTGCTCTAAAAATTTTGTTATTAATTAAATTTCTCGTAAAATAAAATTTTAAGACTTAAATATAAATTAGTGGAAATTTACGAAACAATTTAAAATAGTGTACTTGTGTTTAAACTTTATCTTCGAACTATTCAGAGGAAATCAATAAAAATGCGATTATTTAAATAGTTTGTCAGAAAAATTTAAACGAAAACAGTATTTATTGCAAGCAGAAACATTTTCTTATAATATATTGCTTTTTACTTTTAAATTTAAATTGTTCAAATTTATTTTTAAGTGTAAAAAAAACTCAAACGATCTAAAGTTTTAGATTAAATTGTTTGAATTGTTTTTAATCAGCAAAAACTTTCAAATTTGAACTTTCAGTATGAAAACATTGTAAAAAAGTAACTTTACAACTAGATGAAGTTTATTGTATGAAACACGATATATGGCAATACGGAATATTGATAGAAATATATAATGCATAGATACAATAGAATATTGATAGAGGTCTAGTTCATACTAACGTTCTCGAATTTTAATCAGTAAGTAACAGATTAACTTTAGCTTAATTGCTTAACCTAGCCAGATTCTAACAACATGTCTAAAATAAAAATAAATAAATATATATATATATATATATATATATATATATATATATATATATATCTTATTTGTATTAGAAATGTACGAAAATTTACAAACATAAAAAATAATTTTCATATCAAAATCGAATAAAATAGTAGATTAATACAACTGCATTATATATGTATTACAACTTCTACGTAAATAATAAATTATTTATAATGCAGTTGTATTAATCTACTATTTTATTCGATTTTGATATGAGAATTACTTTTTATGTTTGTAAATTTTCATACGTTTCTAATACAAATAAGATTTCTTCTACGTAAATAATTTATTATTTACGTAGAAGTATTATTTTTTATCTTATTACGTAACAGTCAATAAATATGACATAAATAGAATCAATTATTACAAGTATGTAAAAGAATATGTAAATTAAGATCAAAATTATTTATTTTTATACGAGAAATAGTTACAGAAGAACAATTTAAAAAATACAATCAAATGCCGGACTTTAAACAAGAGAGTCGTAAGACTTTTACATATTTAATTAAATGAATAAGTGGGAATTAAATGAGTAAACAAAAATTCAAAATTAACTTTCGAGACTTTGCATAATATTTGCATAAATCTAAAAGTTGTGTGCCGATTTGCAAAACTCAAAATTAATGTTTGATGTAATTTTTAAACTTTTATCAATAAATGTTGAGATTTTAAAATTGTTTACAAAAATTAAATATGAGTCTATAAGACGACTAAAATGTCAATGCTATGTAAATAAATATATGTAAATATATGTAAATATAAATAGCAATGCAATTATGTAATAGCTTAAAACATAATTCAGAAAAAAAATAAATATATTATTGGAATTTATGGATATTGAACTTAATAATATTTATATAAAAATCTATTAATATTTATAAAAAAAGAACTTTTTAGGTTTTTCAAACATAACAAGATAAAAATTGTACAAATTAGAACTTGCACATTGCTTTCTCATCACTTTATTTCGCTTACAAAACTTAAGCTTCTTAAAGCAAATTTCTTAAAACAATTTTTCAATTTTGTCTTTCTATTGTATTATAATAAGTATTAATATAATAAGTATTCTTTCGGTTTTAAAAAACTTTAATCATTAGCAATATTAATTAATTTATTCACGATTGTATATAATTGCTAATTGATGATAATATGTTTAACGTATCTTTTTAAATGTTGCTTGATTTACGGAAGCATATTCTATTATAATACATACAATAAATTTTCTTATAGTAATGCCAAAAAGTTTCTATTTTTTTTTTCAACGCCTAAATACATCTATACAACATATGAAAAATTATGATTTTCAAAACGCAGAAGTCTATTGTAACTATTATATTTTTCTATAGTTTTAATCGTTTTTTTCGAAATCGAAAGAGTTTTAATTATTAATTAATTTTTTTATGTTCATATGATTGCTCGGTGATAGAGATACTGATGTCAATTGATAGGTTTTTACTTTATCTGATATATATTATGTAAGAATTTATAATTAATATAATTATATAATGTTTTAACATAATGTTTAAACAATATTTGAGCAATATTCACTTTAAGAATCTAATAACAGCATACTAAAGTTTATAATTAAAATTAAAAAATATACTTTACAAAGAGATCGAAAGTGTTGTTTAATTTATCAATCCAATTTTCATATTACGAAACAAACTTTTGATCTGAATCAACGTTTGATCAAAATATCCTCTATATGTGGATAAAAAAACCAGCGGAAATTTCCTAAAATTTATCAACTACATTGTATATTGTGTATTGGTTATATGACGTGCATATAATTCATTTACATAATGATTTTACAAAACTGGCTTGATATATATGTATATTTATTATTTATTTATTAAAAGTATGGATATGGATAACATGGTGGCGCAGAAATACAAGGATATAATAATACATTAAAATAATACTTCTATTTGCATTAATTTTTTAGGGGAATACATAGATTTAAAACTTTTTTGCATTTTATTAAACATTTTTTAGACATTTTTAAATAAATAGATTTCTGATTCTGCTGGTTCAACCGGATTTTCAAAAATCTTGGGGTTTTTGGGGAATGTATCCTAATCAGAATTTAATTTACATCGGTAACATTTTTCTGCCTCCGTTCATTTTTCGCGCATCTCCGTTTATTTTTTATTATTGTTTATTTTACGCGGAACCGTTTATTTTACGCGGACCCATTTATTTTACGCGGACTCGTTTACTTTATGCATTTATTTTATGTAGATTTTTTTAGATGCCATTGCACGTAAAAACGCAAAAACACATAAATTCTTTATGTATATCATTTATGTCTTTTGACCAATAATGGTTACTAGATAATCCATTCTTCAGACCAGACTTTCGACCTACCTTTCGTTGATCCTAGTCGCTTCATTCTGGCTACTTTTAGCCAGAAATAAAGCAATTTTGATCAAAAATCAATAAAAGAGAAAAACTCCTTTTATTGCCGGTTAATTAATTTCGCTGATGCACGAGCATTTTACGCTCGTTGACTGTCGTTAGGACCATACGTTGAACGTTGTCTTCATATAACTTTGCTTTAACTGATACACAATGTCAAGTCAAATTAAAAAAAGATAATTAAAAATTGTGGTAGATTGAAATTATTATAATACATAATGTTACTAATAATAAAATTTATAAATAATAAATTTTTTTATTTTAAAATAAAATAAATTAAATATTCACTTATACATTTTTCACTCTATTTTTTTATTTTATATTATTTACTTATCTCTTTAAACATAATTTGATCAATTAATAACTTATATTTGTATCAGTCAAAAAAAAGTTTTATAATATGCTACATTACATAGATCATAGATGAATGGACTATAAAATATTAAAATAAAATTAACCTGCGTTACAAAAATAAATTATTATATACAATATTAATAAAATTAATGATACATTTTTTAATAAATAAAATATTTAATGTATAATTGATTATAGAATGATAAAAAATGAATTGATAAAGAATTGAAATCTTTTTCTATATTTTTTTATTTATTATTTCTATATTTCTTTCTTTCTTTTACGTGCATTTGTAATATGCTTTAATGCAAATTGATTGTATTAAAAAAATATGTCAAAAGTTATGATCTCATTTATTCTAGTCCATTCATTTAAGGTAATGGATTTATTTTCAATCTACAAACAATGATTTACTACAATCTTTATCTATATCTTTATCTACAATCTATAAATCCGTTACCTTAAAATTAACTAAAATTTTGTCACTCACCGGCACTGATGCGCAACAGCGGAGATTTGGTCTTGAGGCTACGTAGTCTGTAACACACAAATATAAAATATACAAATTATAGTAATGCTTAAAATAATTAATATTTCAAAAAAATTATTATTGTACGCACCGAATTTTATATCCGATGAGCATAATAATAAAAAGGTATATAAATAATTTTATAAATGAAATAATTTTATAAATTTCAAAAAAGAAAACTATTTTTTTTAAATAAAAACTTTTATATGAGTATGAGTCTCTCTTGTTTAAACTATTCAAATAATGATCAAACCCAATCAATGCATGTACGGGATTTATAATAATTAATATATAAATAATAATACTCACCCTTTGGTTGCTCCGCCGGTGCAGGATGCCGTTCCTAGGCCTCCTCCTCCTCTCAGGATATTAGGGGGTCGCTAGGTTGATCTATTACAAATAGAATAAATGGATATGTTTATAAATCTTTAATTATGAAGTTAATTTTTACTCATTCGGACTGTTTGCTAATTGTTCATAATGATTGCAAGAGTCATCATATTGCAAGAATCACATTTAAACCATCGAAAAATCGAACTATAAAGCATTGGATGAAATATATTTAATTTTAAATATTTTTAAAGATATAATTGTTACTTAAAGAGAAAGACAGAGGGGGGGAGAGGGAGAGGGAAACGGAGAGAGAGAGAGAATTAATTATTCACAAATTATCTCTCAATTTTTATGAGTTTGCCCATGAGTTTGCCATGGCGGACTCGCAGCCGCACTGATACTTACAAATATCGTAGCCAAGCGTGATCGCTTATATCAACGTCGAAATCCGTCGTGGCAACTCGCGAAAATCTCTCAGTGCTCTTCTTCTATCTTCGATAGATATATTTCGCGATAATCCAAATGCTGATGATGACACGATTCATCGGATTGACGTACATCGCGAAATATCTGCATTAGAAACCGGACCGTTGCTTCGACGGAGCGTGAATTGCGTCGATCACGCATACGCGGTTAGTTGCGGTTAATCGCAAGATCGCACAAGCCGATTAATGCTGAGATGATTACCTGTCATTAAAATCGACATCCTCGACGTTCATTCGGATACGAAATTCATCCGGGACGAATTAAAAAGATGCGAAAAGATGGAGCGATCGCGATGCGACTGCACATCGGCGACGCACGGCTTCAAATAATGGTTGGATTCAAAATTCAGTCACGTGACCGCGGCTAATTTCGCACGTCTACGCGACTAGAACTCCCTAGCGGTTGCAAAACTGTACGTATATATGTATATATAATAGTTCAAATATTATATTAATTTGGTGTTATATACATCCTACACATAATTTCTCCCTATAATATGTGGTCATGTTTTTTCTCCTGCATGTTTTCTCACACAAAGTTGAAAATATTTGAAACGTTCTCGCTATTTACATCTAGATATTTGTGCACCATCACTGTTGATTAAAAATTTTAAATTATAAATCAATTATTAAATATATCACGGAGCTTATCGTTAACTATTCGGATTTGCGTTTTTATTGCGCGTTCTCAATTCAAATCATGTTTAAACGATCAAAAAGTCGAACAATAAAGCAAAATGGACAAAATATATTTAATTTCAAATATTTTAAAAAAAATAATTGTTACTTAGAAAGAGAAAGTGAAAGAGAGAGAGAGAGAGAGAGAGAGAGAGAGAGAGAGAGAGAGAGAGGAAAGGGGAGAAAAGGAGAGGGAGAGAGAGATATAGGGAAAGGAAGAAGGAGAAGAAAAGAGGAGCGACAGAGGGAGGGGGGAGAAAGAGAGAAAGAGAGAATTAATTATTAATTATATCGAATTATTTTCCGATACTTGTCGCAATCGCGTTTAGAAAAAGGATTGGACGGAGGGTCTCGAACTACTATATCACTGTTCAAGTGTTGCCGTAAGAATAATAAATGGGGACGGGATTCGACAAAACGTCTCCCTCATTAGTACAATATCAACAAGCGTCGCCGTATGAATGATAACAAAACCGTAAAATGTAAACAAGCGCGCAAATGTTTATATACGAATACCATGTTATTGTTAATTTGCTGCCGAAATATTTTATGTAACATAACATACATATAAACGGAATATTAAATTCTAATTAAACTTAAAATATTTTTGAAGAAATAATTATTGCTTAGAGAGAAAGAGAGAGAGAGAGAGAGAGAAGTATCGCGACAAAACCATAACTTATAATTTTAAATTTTTGTTACTTCGATTCTTGATTAAATGTATTGTACGTGAAATAAACACTTTAAGATTTATTGTTGCGATATAATTACGTATTATTTAAGTACGTAAAAGATAATTAAATATTTATCATATCAAATTATTTTCCAACTTACTTGTCGCAAACGCGTTTAAAAAAAATATCTTGACGGAGTGTCGCTTTTCGCACTTATGTTAGTTATAGTACGATGGTATGGATCAATAATTTTATTTTGTGAAAGAATAAAAATCGATCGAGATCAATAAAAATTGCATGAATTTTTTTTTGTAAATACACTGATTGGCATTAATGCATTTGATTGAGCTGATTATAATTATATTACATGGTAATGAGTGTGATAAGTATCATACTATAATAATTAATATGCTCGCTAACGTATAACAGAAAAAACTTTGAAATTACGAATTAATAAATCAACTTTTCTTGTGAATGCAATATAAAATTAATTTCTTTATAAAAAATCTGTCTATAATTAATAGCATTATTGATGCAAATCATACGAATGTATAATGTTCTTATTTAAAAAAAAAATTTATATATTGTAATTTAGGACATTTTGACATGAAAAATTTCAATATGTTTGATTTTTTTGTCTTTTCACATATAGAATTCAAATTTGTCTTGATGTAATAAAATAAGAAGAAAGTATCAAGCAAAAATTTAATTTTTAAGTGTCAATATTTTATACCTCTTTCTTTTTCATAAAATACCATAATTAAAATAAAATATTTATTTTAATTTGTGAAATATTACAATACTAATCATTTAATCCTGAATTATTATTTTTATGTTAGTCTGGGTGTCGAAATGTTTTTATAAATTATTACTGTATATAAAATATATACGTATAATATACGTCAGCCTAAATACAAAGATACATGTCGCATGTAAAATATTATATTTTCCAAAATTTAAAAATATCATTATTAGATATTTAATAATATTATGTTAAAAGATGACTATTTGATGAAAGTGTAACTTATTTTTTGATGTGTCCGTACGTGTTCCACTCTGTAAAAGAAAAAAAAAAGATGAATTAGCTGTGATCACACACAATTTTTTTCGCATTAACAAAGAGATATCTACAGAATATTAATTAACAATTTAAATAAATATTTTCTCCTCAATTTTACCTTTGATCTTATCTTCAGCTGCTATCATCGCTGGGTACCAATCGGCGCCGCTGTAATCTATTTCAGGCAAATCACCACCATAATTTTTTGGTAGATGGCTTGCAGGGATGTGAGTGTGAAGCGAGGACATATTGGTACCGTGGAAGAACATGCGTTTTTTTAGCTTCTCTCTAACGAATGGCTTAAACATTGTCCATACCATGTTAAACAGAAATGGTTGTTTCACAAAATGAACCTGAAACGATATCGAATGATTAAAATATGGTATTCATGTGACAAAAATTAAGAATAATAGTTATATGTATAAAATATAAGAGTACAATTTTTTTATACAAAAGTAATTTTATAATTAATATGACTATTTATGACTGATACAAACCTCCTTTAAACGCAGTGGCATTGCGTCTTGAATAAAACTAAGGAGTTTCATGCTAAAGCTTGGTGGCATTCCCTTGACCTGTTTCATGGAGAGACCGTCAAAGTCCATTATGACAACACCCCCAAATATCTAAAAAAAAAATGGACGTATAATATATGTAACTCGACAAAAGATAGACAAAATGATTTTGAAAATATTGATTACGATATCGACAACGTGTTAAATTTTAAGATAAAGGAAAGAAGTTTTTATTATGTTATTTTTTTTCTCATCGATGTTAGATTATTCATATCGAGTCACTTATCAACTTATCACTTTGCATCCGAATCAAAATTAAATGCTTTAACATTGTTAATTACAAACAACAACTGTTATCGCTGTTTAAATTTTGATTTATCTTCGCGATTCTCTCTTTCTTTCTTGCTTAATCAGGTTTACAATTTATTAATCTTCTTTTTGCCATATTGTGACTGATATCTGGACATAATTTTAGATAATTTGGATGTTTAGCTTTTATGAAGAATACTGAACAGTCATACAAATTAAAAACTACATGCTAGATATTTTATATATTAGATACCTGCGTTTCTTCCTCCTGTATGGCTAACAGATGAACTATGTATAACATTCTCAGTATTTGATCGCTGGTGACCTTAGACGGATCCCAACTTTTGCCGGCTTGGACTATCATCACTCTGCGATTTTTATGGTCTCTATTTTTCAAAACGTTAATGACCTGATGATTTACGATGGCATCTCTTTCATCACTTGGTATCAGATCGCTGAACAGAGCTGCATGCTTATTCCTGAAATCCGCGACGCGTTTCATGAGTTCAAATGCGCTCTGCGGATAAAATTTGCATGGTCGAAGAAAGATCAAGAGAAAATTATCGTCGGTGCAGTAATGGAGCGTTTCATCCTCTGGAATAAAAGAAAATTTTTATATCAATCAATGATAACGAAATTATTAATTTAACAATGATGACATGAATAATTCCCTCGAAAGATTGCATATACAAAAATTATTATTTTGCTTGTAGAAGTTAGATATAGATTTTTTAATCTACATTTTAATTTTAATATTGTAAAATCAGCTAAGAATCTTGAGTTCAGTAGCATTCAAAGTACATGTTATAATCTGCTCAATATGTTGCTATGAATGTTTAATGTTGAACATGACCTTGCGCACGTGAACAACATGAATAATCATATGTGTACATATTTTTTCAATAATGATTCACCAGCTGATCAGTCTTCTAATCTGGAAGAATCATTGGACTTTGTAACATTCTGTCATGTGTTATCGAATTGTTGATAGGCTTCTTGAGGAAGCAAAGTTAATAATGTGTCATTATAATCAATAAAAGTTATAATATATAAACTTTTTCTATGACTGTTGAATTATTCAAGAGGATAGATTAAATTTTGCAATTCATTAAACAAGATTATTTATAGCTATAAACACGTATATACAAATGATTTCTTTTGTCAATTCCGTCTTGACAGCGCAAACATTGACAAATCACTTTGAGGCAATTTCGCGTGCGAGGTCACGATTCCATTCTTAAAGAAATCACCTTGGTACTTTATTAAGGGAATTACGAGAATCACTATTTTTTATTCTATTTCAAGCAAAATAGATGCGCGTGCCGCATGTAAGGTAATACAAATGCGCAATAATCGGCGGAAATGATTGACGGATGATCATAAACTTTCTAGAATAAAACCTTCTAGAAAAATTTTTAAAACGTCCAAGAATGATAAATGCACACTCGACAAGAATGCAGGCCACGTTATGTATATCCATAGCGACAAAGATGTAAAATTGGTCAATTAAAGAATAAAATTGCATGATAATTTATTTGTAATTATTTTCTATTGACTTAATCTCGTGATAAATATGTATATTATATTGCATTAAAATGTTCAGCACTTCAGATTTCTGTTTTATAATCTTGAGATATTTTGTGTAAAAACAGTATCCGAATGTCAAGCACTCTCACATGTATCTATATAATTTATCATTGAAAATTCTAAAAGTTCTTAACGTCTCAAGTGATACTTATTCGATACTTACTTGATATCTTTTATACTTTATTGCGTACAAGGGTCAAGGTGTACAAGATTCGTTCGATCGATCGTATTATTGTTGATTTTTTTTTATCTTTTATTTTTATCTTTGCATAGCATGTACGTAAGGTACTTTAAACAAATATTTTCGAATAAAAAATTTTCCATCTATTGCTACGGATCACTTCTTGCAGCGTGGCGTATATTTTAAAAAATGCTGGTTACATTTAATGATACAAAATATGTTACATATATGAAATGACTGGTGCCTTATATATTTTCCCTAATGCCATAATAATAGCAATACAATTGATTGTAAAATAATGCATTTTATTTTTAAAGATAATTAATTTTATTAATTTTATTTCATCGATTCTAGATGATGTTAGAACATTTAAATGCTCGAAACCAAGAGAGTTGAAATTGACTTAGTGGTTTTGAAGTAGTCATCTTAAGAATTAATCAAAACGAGGTAAAACTTTAATAAATCTTAAAGCTTTTAATTTTAGAAAAATAAAACAAATCCGATTTATTTCTGTACAGTGAAGCGAGAGAAAAGATAAAACGTGGAAAAAATATTATCAGAATGTCATAGTAAACGACCTCGATTTATTATCTTTCAATGCATTCATTCAGAGCAGCAATATGCTAACAAAATTTGTTTTGATAATTAACATCAAAGCGTTAAATTAAAAAAAACTTGTAATTTTTTATATATAAATTAATGTTTATATAATAATAATGTTTTGAGTAAGATACTCAAAATCGATTAATTCTTTTAATTTCGAAACTAATATCCACCGCATCAAAAAATATTTTTTACTCGATATATATATCTTCATCATGAATATAATACTTATTATAAAAAATCCAAACTTGGCATGCACGATAACAATTAATTGGCATACAAAAAAGAAATAATGCAATAATGTGATAACATTATACTTTCAAATATTGTGTATATAGGGACTCGAGTCATTGCACCAAACTCCATAATCTTTGAGATAACATATCACTTCTTTTTATATAAATGTGTATAAGTGGATTCATAATTTTTTTTAATACATAATGAAAATTTTTATCATATCAAGTTTGGACAAATTCGAATTTTGGTCTCTTCCCAATATAAGTTGAACTATTAGCCGATTCTTAAAGTCGTGAGTGATATTAGTATCTCGAGTCAGTCTCAGGGTTCAAAAGGCTAAATTTCATGATAACTTATTTCTTGTTTTGAAGCTGAAAGTTTTTAATAAATTGTATGTAATTTATGTTGATATTGCAATCAATAACGTTAAGAATTTATCTCTTTTTTTTAAATTTACATAATCGTCCTCCGTATATCACAAACAAAATTACCAATTATTAGATTATTAGAATTACAACAAATATTGTACATTTTAGTTTTCTATACATTTTATATAATATGTACATCGCAACAAAAAGCTTGTGTTTTACAATTAAAACATTATTATAAAATAATTAAGAAAACGAATAACAGCGAATACTTAATTTAGCATTGCATAAAACTATAATTTTCCATTAAATTTAGTACTATATACTTCATACCATAAAAGACTTTTGAGATGTAGTACTTATATTATATTTTTAATAAATTTCTCTGAAGAATCTTTTTATTTTCACTTATTTCTTGCACTTGATTACTTATCAATATAGATAAAGTATATAGATAAATATGTGTGTATCTTTGTATCCAGTAAAGAAAAAAATAGATAATTACTTAAGGTTAAAGAAAAATTCAAAAATTGGATATTGGTGTTATTTAACGAGAGAATAAAACAAAAATTATATGAAGCAATGATACAAAAAACTAATATTTAATCCACAGCTAGTTCTCTTACCCTATGAGAATTTACGAGCGAGAATCTATCGTAATTTTCTAATGGAACAATAATATATAAATATTAATTATATATCATTAAAAATAAAAATAATTAAACAGTAATTATAATAATAAATTTAATATAGAAAAGAGAGAAAGAAAAATACTAGAATATTTTCTCAAAAGGATTCATCTCCTAGGCACATTTGCACATGCATTACAGAATAACATTATAATAAATGTTCAAAATACCCTTCATTTTGTTGTAGATAAAGTTTGATTCTCTTTTAGAAGTTCTATCTTATTGCTGGCTATTGAATTGCCGTGCTTCAGGCACCTTTCAGGCAAATTTTCAAACATTTATAATTAAAAAACAAAATCTTCATCGCAATTTTATTATCCTTGGTTTTCATCTTATTTTATCATGCATAATCACTTCTTAAATTTTGTCTCATCTATTGCTGAATACTCTATATATAAATGTAGTTTTATACTAACCTTCAATATATTTTCTGAGAGTCTCGATGCCATTCTTCACGTTCTCCTCGGTTTCCCTGAGCTCTTTCTTGGCCAGAGCTTTAGCTTCGGGCCCGGGTGGACCAGTTAACAAAGTAAAAGACATCTTCAATTGATTTTCTATCTGTCTTCTTACAGATCTTACTTCGTCTAGAGCAATCCTCGAACTAACTGATTCGAATAAGCGTTTCTTCTGTCAGGACAACCGAGGTTTATCTGCTGCACCACCACGATGAGAACAAGAGTACCTCTTGCGCTGAGACGATCTTTGACCGCTCAAAGTCCACAAGTCTGATTTGTATCTTCCAGTAAGCATTGGTTCTCCGCAATTTTTCAAATATGTGAAAAATTTAAGGATTGCTTAAATTTTTATTGATCTAAATAGTATCGAAGCTATGCCTCAAAATTAGTAAGTTTTAGGAAGATCTCATCTCTCCATTTTTTCAAATTTCTTCAGTATGCTTTTCAGCTTGACAGTTGTGAGCGCGGTCTAGGTCAACTCATGTACAAGTCGTATAAATCTTTCTGCACTCAGAGTCTGTTTTTCTATTAAAAAAAGGTTTTCTATTTTTCAGATAAAAAAAATTATCTTTGTTGCATTTTTATAAAAGTGTAAATTTTTTTAATATTCCTGAAATATATATTTTGGAGTAAAATCAAAAAATTTACAAAATTATAATAGTTTATAGAAAATGATGCACAGAAAAAAATAAGCTTGCATCGATCTCTTAATACTTGTTTTTGATCAAAAAATAAATATTTAGATTCTTGTATC
Source organism: Cataglyphis hispanica (assembly GCF_021464435.1). Taxonomy (NCBI): domain Eukaryota; kingdom Metazoa; phylum Arthropoda; class Insecta; order Hymenoptera; family Formicidae; genus Cataglyphis; species Cataglyphis hispanica. The sequence goes on from NC_065963.1 coordinate 5,806,006, forward strand.
TACTAATAATCAATCTTCATAACATCAATCTTCATAACATCAATTTTTTATATATGTTTGTGCATTTCCAAGTTCATATATTATCGAACGACTATTAAGAAGCAAGCAGCATGCTTTCGTACACGCACCCATAAGATGTTATATCATAGATCAACATGTGAAAAAATAGAGAGGAAAAAAATTTTAAATAAATAGGGATTTTATGGCAACAGACTCATTGAAAGTTATCAACTTTCTACAAGAACATTTGTAGAGAAAGTGAAATGCTTAATGCTGATACTTAAAAGCAAAATGCAAAATAATCCCGTTTTTTTCGCGACAAATTTTGAAAGAGATTTCAACTATCGCTCTTATATTGCTCTTAAATAATTACATTTCATCTAAGCCAAGAATAAAATAGCTAAAAACTTATGTTGGTATTATAACTATTGTTAGTTTACAAAACTGTATGCAAACATGCATATACATCTAATGCTTCGAGAGAACATCTATTAAGTATTAAAAGAAAAATTAAGCTTATATTTATGATGCAATTGCATAAGGATTTTTTTAAAGAAAACAAAAGAGTATTTTTTATAATCATAAAATAATAAATATAGGCGATAAGAGCCATAAATTAAATTTTATTCGCTTATAATCTAGATGCAAAAGTTTAAATGCCTTTTTTGCAAACTGTTTTCTCAAAACATTTTCCAAAAATTAATTTATGTGATTTTTAAAAAAATAAATGAACTAGAAATAAAACTGTAAGCAAGAATTAAAATTTTATAGAAACAAAAATTTATATCCTTTTATTGTTCAAATTACGGGTAAATCGATAACTAAAATATCTTTTTAACAAATTAATATATATAATAAAAATAATTTTTAAATACACAAGAAAAATTGGAAACCCTACTTAATAAAGATAATTATAATAATAATAAAAACTGAGATTTTAATGTGTATATACAGAAGAAGAATTCTTTTCACACAATTTTTTGCTTTTCCTTATATAATATTTTATCGAAGACGAGCAATCGATTCTTCTGTTCATCAGAACTGATTCAGCGTGCTAAAAAAGAACCGATGGTTCGAACGAATGGATGGATTAATCATTAAGATAAAGCGAAAGAAGCGGTAGTCAGGAGAAGATTATGAGTAAATCATGAGTTTAATTTATGAAACTTAAGACTTTGCACAGGAAACTTTCTTCGGGAACAATCATCCTTCGACGTTTTTTATCGCGTAATGATCTCTATCGAACAGAGTTTATATATATATTATCAGATTATCTAACGTTAAGAAGCGAGAAAATCATGAATGAGTTAATTTGTAAAAATAAAAAGAAGAATGATAAACGATAACAAAATTTGATAAGTGTACTATAAGTTTAGTTTAAAAAGTTTAATAAAACTCGCAATTTTTCTTAATTTATAAAAAAAGTTTTTTTTAAGAATATCAAATAATTATTTATGTTTTCGAAGTTTGCACACATTAAACAATCTAACAATGAGTCAGGAAGTATATGTATGTTCTCTCATTCTTCTCTTGATGCTACATTCTTATCACTTATTGACTTTTCAGCACAATAAGATTGTCATATTTTATATTAGATTGTAAATATTTAATGATAATAAAGATCCTATGTGTAAATTCATTCATCAATTTATATTAATTTAAGATTTTTAGACTCATATCAAAAATAATTCGATTTTTTTTATATTTTCAAGAAATTTTTATTAATTATCAAAAATTATAATATGTATATATATGAGATAAACACATAAATAGATATCGAAAGAGAGAGAGAGAGAAAGAGAGAGAGAGAAGCATTTATTTTATTTGCAATTTTAAATTTTTTTATATTTTTCTTGTTTTTTCGTTAAATTTTAGATATGAAATCTTCAAAATTAATTTAACGTTTTAAATATCTTTATTATAAATATAAATTAAAACTTTCTTAAAAAAAATATATTATTTTCTCTCTTATTGTTTTATACAAATTTTTTCAATATATTGTTACAACAATATAAAAAATATTCTCTTTTTATTTTTCGTAATTAAAAATATTGATAGAAAAGGGATATGAAGATAGTAAGAGTCGACACAGTATTAGAGGCGCATAAAAATTTTTTATTAAACAAATTAATTTAACATATGTGAAAGCGGTGTACGTTTCAGCCTTTCTTCATCAGCGCAACATTAACTAAAAAATGCAGTTAATTAACGGTCGAATAACAGAATTTACAAAAGCACAGTGTGTCTAAACGCATTATAAATTTCGATAAGACGTGAGATTTATGATGTGAGTTTGGCAGGTCATTCTTTTCGATAAAACCTGTAAATAAACGAAGCGGTTCGAATGAATAATGAGAGAGAGAGAGAGCGCGTAGATAAATAAAAAAATAAAAATACTCCCACGTAGATAATGTTTCGATAATGATAGAAAAAAATTCAATTGCTTTCAATTGATCCAAATCTTTAGCGACTAATCAATTTTATCATTCTAATTAATATAATTTTATTTTGCACTAAAATAATTTATTTAGTTCGAAGCTGTCGATCGTGTCAAGAATAAAGAAAAGAGTGGAAAAAAGTTAACAAGAAATGAGAGTCTATGAGATTAAAGACCGGATAAAATGACTTTATATCATCTTATCTCAAATACTGGAAGCGTAACGTAACGCAATGATAAAGGAATGAAATGAATGCTCGGTTGAAAGATTCGCTCTTCCTGCATTCGTTATTATACATATGTACATATATATATATATATATATATATATATACATATATACATATATACATATGTGTATATGTATACATATATTTTCTTTCCTATTTCTCGTATTTTTTGTTTTTTCTATCAAATATCCAACTCCACATCTCATTCGATTATTCGCATGCAATTCTCTCATTTGTATTTAAATCGACTGCAGAAACCACCGAGTCGAACGTGTGGGTGGACGAGTGTGCTGGTGCGGACGGTGCGGTGGGTATGAAGAGTGGCGCCGGTGGCGCGCCGGGCGCGCGCGCCGCGCGCTGTTATGTTCATTATATTGGTCGAGGGAGTCGAGCGACTGCGGGGCTGCGGGGTCTGTGGGAGACGACGGCGCGACGCGACACGGTGTGAGTGAAACTGGGGTTCGACATGTTCCATCGACGATGCGGCCATCGTGTCACTCTCAGCAACAACAATTGCACCGCCACGCGCAATTTCTCCGAGTACAATTACGGTCTGGTGTTCAGCGCCGAGCCGCTCCAGGATGACGAGCTCTTCGAAGTCACCATCGACAAGAAGGTATGTACACGACACGCGCGCGCCGCACATACACACATACACGGACGCAACATTTTTCGCGAGAAATTTTTCATGTGCATATCCTTGTAACGCACCATCTTCTGCGGCAATTTCAACGCGAAATAATTGTAGGGTACAGAATGTCTTGTGACGTGGTGCGATGTGTTGTGTTTATTAATAGATAGAAACACCTTTATATTATTTTCCTTATCGAGTGCGTGTTTGAAATGTTTAATTGGATTTCTTTGAGAGATATGACAGCACACACATCGATAAATATGTACTTTATTAAAATTCCATTTTATGTATACGTTTATTATCTGTTTATTATAATCTTGCAAAAACTATTTAAAATTTATTTAAAATTTATACAGATGATATCATGGAGTGGCAGTATAGAAATTGGAGTGACAGAATGCGATCCAGAGACATTGGAAATACCATCATGTGCCATAAATCTTCGCCATGGATCTTGGATTATGACCGGCTGTGGCATAGTTCACGATGGAGATCGAATTGTCGATATGTATGGAACGGATCTTAATGATCTAGAGGAGGGGAATACTCTAGGAGTAATGCGGACATCCAATGTAATTTGTAACTTATTATGATCTATGATTTATTCATACTCTATATAGTAATTAATGATAATTTTCTATTTGCAATTATAGCATGAACTGGTATTCTACGTCAATGGTGTTTCACAAGGCATTGCTGTCAGCAATATTCCGGAACGTATTTTTGCCGTTGTAGATATGTATGGCGATTGTGTACAAGTCAGTGTAGCTCATCCCAGACTTGCCACCTTGTGTAACATGCCAAAAGACGAAGTCGAGATTAATAATGATTATGTTATGGGGGAAACCTCCAGTTCCTCAACAACAAATCTAGTCGCTAACTTAAATGTTAATTTAAATGTCAATGTAAATGTTAATTTACCGAAAAATCCCACTCCTGCTGCAATAAGAGAAGATAGATTGAGGTTTCACGAGAGAGTCGGGACATTGGTGAAGCTGTCTAACAATGCTAGAACTGCCGAGAGGCGGAGACCGCTCGATGAGTTTAACAATGGTGTTGTAATGACACATAGGCCACTACGGGATAATGAATTATTTGAAGTAAGCCTCAAGAGATACATGTAAAGGATTTTATGTCAAAATAATTTACTATTTTTACTTACTTTATAAATTGCGAAACTATTGTAGATACGAATAGATAGACTAGTTTACAAGTGGTCAGGAAGCATAGAAGTTGGTGTCACGACTCATAGTCCTACAGCACTAGAATTTCCAGCAACAATGACCAATATGCGCTCTGGAACAACAATGATGTCTGGCTGTGGTATTTTAACAAATGGCAAAGGCACACAACGGGAATACGGAGAGTTTAACTTGGATGAATTGAGGGTAAAATAAAATCAGAATTATAATGCTAAATCTACTGTTTTACTGTTTCGTTTTGCATAAAATTTGCACATCATTTTTTAGGAAGGAGATCGTGTGGGAATGATTAGGCAAAGTAACGGAGACCTTCACTATTTAATAAATGGTTTGGATCAAGGTATTGCTGCTAAAATACCAGCAGGTGTGTGGGGTGTAATAGATCTTTATGGAATGACTGTAAAAGTAACCATCGTCGATCGCGACGAAAGGGAAGAGCAAAATCTAGTTACAAGGAGGAACACATTACAACTACAAGGTCTGGAAAGTGAAGGTAATAATACGCGAATATTTATTTTCTATATAAATGGAAAGTCTTGTTAACATTGATATTTATAATATGATGAATTTTGCAGAAGTTGGAGAAGAGGAACTACCTGATAGACTAATGTTTCATCCTTGTTGTGGCACACATGCCGATGTAATCAACAACGGGCGTACAGCACATAGACCTAAGTAAGTAAAAAGAAAAAATTTATTATTTATCCAATAAATATTCTTCAAAATCATCATCTAATTTTTTCTTCACAACGGATATAAATTTTATTTGCACAGTGCCATAGATGATTTCAATAATGGAGTAGTATTAACTTCAAGACCATTGAAGCCCAATGAGCTGTTCGAAGTCAGATTAGATAAAATCGTCACGAAATGGGCCGGTTCTATCGAGATAGGAGTTACCACGCATTCTCCAACGGAATTGGAGTTTCCCTTTACCATGACAAATGTCAGGTAAGTAAGGACGCTCACATTGGTTTTAAGCGATCTTACAAATCACACACATGAAAAACTATGAAGGGCGCGGTAAGTTGTTTACCCGCTTATGTTGTTGCTCGAAGGTGGCTCATATCGCTTGCAGATCCGGCACTTGGATGATGACGGGCAACGGCGTGATGCACAATGGCACCACAATGATAGATCAATACGGTCAGAATCTGGACCGTCTGCAGATCGGTGATCGTGTGGGCGTGATGAGAAAAGATAACTCAACCCTACATTTCTACGTGAATGGCGCGGATCAGGGTGTGGCCGCAATGAATGTACCCGAAAGAGTTTATGGAGTAATTGATCTCTATGGACAGGCCGCCCAAGCTACTATAGTTGATAATGTGGACTTTTACAGTCCGACTACAAACAATTCCAGTTTTAGCAATACAACGTTGTACAGGTGCGATTATCTGATAAAGTTTTAAGATATAGATTTATAAATTTATTGATATTATATCGTTAAACGTGTATATATATGTATATATGTGTGTGTGTGTGTGTGTGTGTGTGTGTGTGTGTGTGTGTGTGTGTATATATATATATATATATATATATATATATATATATATATATATATAAAACCGTGCGAAACTGTTCACAGCGATTTGAGGTTTCATCATGTACATGGTAAAAATGCGAGGATCACTAACAATGGTTTAACAGCGTCCAGACCGCGAGCTCTGGGTGAATTCAACGAAGCTATTGTAATTGCGAATCGCGCGCTACGCGACGGTGAAATGTTCGAAGTGACGATAGATAAAATGGTTGCTAGATGGTCTGGTGCTATAGAAGCAGGTAATTGCTATCCCAGTTATATATTTAATTAAATGTAATAAAAGTTGTTCATATAATCTCTCGATTATACAAAATTACAGGTGTTACTGTGATAAGACCCGATGAATTGGAATTTCCATCTACGATGACGGATATCGATCATGACACGTGGATGCTCTCAGGATCGACGGTAATGCGCGACGGAGTTACGTTGCGCAATAATTATTCTTGCGATTTAGATAAATTAGTGGAGGGCAATCGGATCGGAATGATGCGGTGTTCGGATTCATCTTTGCATTATTTTTTGGATGGAGTAGATCAGGGTTCTGCTTGTACAGGTCTACCACCAAACGTTTATCCAGTAATCGATCTATATGGACAATGCGCACAGGTATAATACTCGCTCGGTAATGACAAAAATCGCGGGTTTTTTAACGCAAATAATTCCAAGTGTTTTATTTCAGGTCACGATTGTGTTGCCTGAGCGCAGGGATCCGCTGACACAACAATATTTACCGTCGGAAAATAGTATTAGTCAACAGCCGACTTCGGTGATTCAACCTCAGGCGCAAACGGAGATTCTGCACAAGTTTCACGAATCAGTTGGACTGAACATACAACTGAATAGTGATAGAACGGTAGCAACTAGATGCAGGGAATACAATAACGCTGTGTTGTTGAGTGACGCGCCTCTGGAAAATAACGAACTATTCGAAATCGCAATTCAGGAAGTAGCGCGCGAGTGGAGTGGTTGTCTGAAGTTAGGCGTTCTAAGTAACGAGACAGGGAACTGGTTGACATCGATGAATCTTGTGCCCGGTATGACGTCTATACCTAGTGATGCTTGGTACCTGACGGGTAACGAGGTGAGGCATATGGGTTTTGCGCTCACGTCAAATTATTGCACAAGTCTGGATTGGTTGCGGGTAAGCGACAAGATCGGCGTAAAACGCACACCCGAGGGCAACCTCAAGTTCTACATGAATGGCGAGGATATGGGCGTGGCGGCATCTGACATACCAGAAATGGTGTATGCGGTGATCGAGCTCTTTGGCAGCACAGTGGCCTTAAATATCACCAGTAGCAAGCAGCAAAATCCCGTGATATCTCCGAATGCCAGTCTGAGGCTACAGGATTCGTTGGAGCTCTTGCTGGATCCAATGCCGACGAGAAATGACGCGGGAATGGATACTTCTATCGATGTGTCCGAGGGAAAATTAATGAACGAGACGACGCTTACACCAACGCAACCTGCCATCGTCAGCGTAACCACTGCCGACGGGGATGGGAGCTATGAGTTCCACGAGAATCATGGCAGAAATATTCAGCTAGAAACAAAGACGATCGCCAGGCGAGTAGCCAGTTATAATCAGGGTGTAGTGATGTCCAGTCGACCATTAATAAAAGGCAAGCCATTCCAAGTGAAAATAGACAAGCTAAATGAACGTTGGGTGTCGAATATTCTCTGCGGCGTTTCCTGTATAACGCCGGAAAAACAGACAAGCTTCCCATTGACGGCGCTTGGTTTTAAGAGGCACTCATGGATCATCTGCAGCGATTGGATATTTCACAATGGCATGAGAGTGAAAACAAAGTACGGCGCCGGATTGGAAAATCTTCTATGTAATTCTATCGTGGGTTTGCTGGTCGACGAAGACAGCCGATTGCATTTGTTCATCAACGGTGTTGATCAGGGTATAGCTGCGACCGATCTGCCGCCGTATGTCTTCGCCGTGATTGATTTATACGGTCAGTGCGAGCAGGTGTCCATCGTAGGAGTCAATGAGGAGTCTACTTATACAAACATCGCCATCGACAATACGCTTGTGGCTCCTGTCGAATGCACAAGCGTAGAAACGGAAGACGTGGAGAATTCGCGAGAAAAAGCAGATCTAGAATGTCACGAAAAGGAGAATGCGATGGCGACTACTTCTTCTGATCTCTCGCCATCCTCAACGTCTCCGAGTGTACCAAGTCAATGCGGTTCGAGCACCAGGGATGGCAACCTTGAAGCTGAGTATTCGTCCTTTGACAGTGCGAATCTGGCAAACAATAGCATAGCAAACAAAGCAGCATCGAGTGTCGACAGTAACAATTCGGACTCGTGTTCGGAATTGAATAACGATGCGCGAAGTGATAAAAATAAAGCGTACTTGGATAATGCAGGACAAACGCCGTTGAATAATCAGTCCGAAAACAACTCGAGCGAATCTAATCTTGACTCGGCGGGGAATCGCGCGCTCGTGAGTGTTTTAAGTATTAGAAACGAGTGTACAAACGTTGAAATAAATAACGCGACTAACATTAATATACAGAAAGGCATGGTCGCGAGCGCCAGTAACATGACCAGCTTGAACGCAGCGATTACGGCGACGAATGCTAACAATGCGATTAACGAAAGTATAGCGTCCAATAGTCAAGTCGTCAATAGCAGTGCGCAGCAGAACAATCTATCAGATCTTCCCAATAACGCTTGTTCCGGCTTCCACGAACCACGATCCTACGCGAATCGAGACAACATCGCATCGATCCGCGACAATTCAATATTCAACGGGAACATACTTCCGAGCCAGAACGCGATAGTTAATCAAACGCGAGACACAACCTCGATATCGCTAATGCCGTCATCGTTACCGTCCACTCCACTCGGGTCTACCATCGTCGCGTCGTCAAGGAAGTGCGACTACCTAAAGGCATGCATGCAATTGAAGAAGTCGCTCGTTTTGCCAGACGAATTTTTCTCTACTGACGAGATACTGTGCTACTGTAGTACATGCTATAAGGTGGATGGTGATAACGCGATTTGCAAAAAGGGTGAACCACCTGCAGAATTTGCGATACCAATCGGCTGGGTCAGGTTTCCGTTGAAGCAAAGCATTAACGCCAATCAGATCCCACAGAGCACGACAGATAAGTGGCACGTTGCGTTCTACGGCATACGATTAGATGCGATAAGGTAATACAAATAATTTCGGAGATTTTTTATCTCTTTTTGATATATTGTTTGTTATATTAACTTATACATGGTGCATGTATAGATTGATCCTAGATAGAGGAGAGCTTATGACCAAAGAACAATTAGACGTGAGCAACTTGACAGCGGGTACAAAAAGCGAGGATCAGAACTTGCAGGTATCGTTTTCACCTAGCATCAAGTACGCTGCGTCCGAGGAATTTACTAGAAAATATCCGTAAGTAGCTTGTTTTATATATAGAGTGCGCTCTTTTATTGTAAATTAAAAATATAATTTAATCTTGTCAACCTTTTGTGCACAGGTATATTGATATGCAATCGAATAAAAAACTGAACGTGTCGACAGCGTTCCAATTGCTAGTAAGACCAGGCTCGTATACGATCAGTCCCGCTGACAAAGATAGCACCGATCTGCACTGCGAATCTAGTAAGTGGGCCACCAAAGAAGCCGGAGCCACAGTAATCGTCGCTCTGCTTGTTCATTTGGATGGATTTTAATCCGTTTCTGTTTTGAAAGTGTTTTCGTGGACTTAAGTGTCAACACATCGATCTGCATCGAGCAACAGACTGTGAGTTATTGTACATACACGCGTACGATGTGCCGATCATTGAGAGTCTTGTGATCGATGTTTTAATTCCGTCGAAATAGCGACATATATTTATGTTAGACACCGCATAAGTTCTCCTGCGCGTATAGCCATTTAAGAATTGTGTCATCATGATTCACTTAGTAGAGATTAATCGAAGTTTTAAGGTATCTCCTTTAACGTTGCAACTTTTATTGTGTACAGTATAGATAATTGTGTAATAGAGTTTACATCGTTTATTTATATATAGAATATGTAGAATATATATATATAGTATTCGATTCTCGAGCTTCAATTAGGAAAAGATTCTCCACGAATTTGCTAGATAGCTATGGCAATTTTATGACGCATAAAGAATCTTTATAAGTTTTAAACGTTTTAACACACGCGTTCGCTAACCTAGGTTGATGCTCACAAGAACAAATAGCATAAATGAAATATATCTCATCACGACAGCGACCATATCCGCGGAAGAGAACACAAGTATTTTTGATGTTTATCGATCGCTTCATGCCTAATCGACATACCAAATTACTATTGTATTGCATAAGTAAATCTCAAAATAAGCGCGATTTTTTTAATGCACTCTACAACATTGATAGAAAAAACGAATCGTGTAATATGTCTATGTTATAGAAATAAATAATGCAAATGCAATTTGCATTGCGACAACCAAACGTGTGGCTTACGAATTAATTAGATATTTTCATTTTTAAGGATGGCAAGAAAATTCATTTTAAAATTTATCAAACATCACTTACGCACAATTATACGTTCGTAAGCTACACCGCTGAAAAATAATATTAATGTAATTGTTCATGAAATGGAGATTTATTTCCGACATGTAAAATGGATTAGAAATCAATATCTCGAAGAAATTTATATATTTTGTAACACTTAACAATGGATACAAGTTGCGAACACAGTTTAATATAAATCAAGATATGATTTATGACGTAATTGTAAAATGAAAACGTAAATGAAAAAAGCAGCTTATATCGATAAGAGCTTAATTGAACTAGGATCGCTGTGCAGGTTTCGTGCAAGAAGAATCGATCGGCTTTTAACATTAATATATTTTTGGTAATATATTCCGTCCGGTGTCTTCTCATCGATCACTTTTACGTATAATCACATAAATCACACCCAAATTCGAACGAACTGATCCCAGGAGCAACTGGCTATTGCCATCCCGTTGCCAGCGATACTGAGCGATGTCACTCTGTTCTCGTGGCCCGACAAAACACCTTGAAATAAGAATCAGCGTTTTTAAAATTAAAATGAGCAAAGAGAAAATTTTTTTAAATTATGCTCAAAAATGTGATTGATACAACACGCAACGAAATTAATCTATAGATCTTGAATATATTTTATTAATATAATTATTTTGCATTTTAAAAATACAATTCACCAGTACGAGACGATACGAATCGATAGACTTACCATTATGTTGGTTCTTCAACGTATCCCATATGTGAATGGAATTATCGTCACTGCCGCAAAATATGAATCTGCCGCTTAAAGACAAGCCGCACGATGTAAATCCGGGATTCGAGTTTGGCGGCTTGAAGGTGGCCAATTCCTGATCGGATCTGAAGTCCCACAGTCTCGCCGTCTTGTCCTCGGACGCTGTTACGAAACCTTGTCCGGATGGATGATACTGAATAAACAAAGCCACAATTGATCAAGAATACATATATAGAGAACTTAATAAATTCGCAATGTATAATTTGCTGAAATATTTTGAACGTGAATTTTGAAAGCACTTACACAAACGGAATTTACGTCAGCATCATGACCGAAGAACGTCTGCTTGGCTTTCTCCTCTCGTAGATCCCATAGTTTGCAAGTTTTGTCGACCGAGCCGGTAACGTAAGTGTTGCCGTCGGGAGACAAGCTAATGCTCACTACGTCGCCCGCATGCGCCTCGAAATCTGTCGTCTTTTTGTTGGCCTCAAGATCCCATATGCAACTAGAGATATACACAAAGTTCATCATTTGCATAATTACTCGTAAAAAATGTCTTGCCTATCTATCCTCAACATTGTTTAATCAGATACATTTTCATGTCGCCGGATCCGGTGATGAGCTTCTTATCGTCGAGGAATCTGCAAGACGACAAGAATCCCTCGTAACCTAGGAGCTCCCTTATGATCTTGGCGGATCCCGTGGCATCGCGATTGTTCACGTCATAGACGGTGCACATGTTGTCCATACCGCCACATGCGACAAAATTTCCGGACTGCGCGAAAGCTACTGACATCACCCAGGCTGAACGCAACGGGATGACCTGCACCTTGTTACCGGTCCATGAATCCCAGATGATCAATTTTCCATCTAATGAACCGGTCACACAATGCCTATGCGCGTGCGAAAGTGTAGATAAATTTAGATCAATGATTCTCTTACTACGATATTAACGATAATAACTTTTTAAAATACAATAAAATTTTTGAGAGTTTTATTAGTACATCGCGATCAAAGTAAAAGTGTAAAAAAAAAAAGATAAGAGCATTTATAGTTGATTATAGCGATTGAGGAATCATTAAATCTGCTTCTTAAACGATCTATGTAATTGACGATAAAATTTGAAACTGAATTGAAAATTTTACTTATAATTTTATGTCTTATGCAAAAAAACATTTAAAAAAATAAAATATAATATATTAGAATGTGTGACAAATTACAGATCGTCTGAAGCACGCTTTACTGACTAGTACTAACCGACTATCGCCGCTATAGTGCACCGAGTTGACTTTATTGATATGTCCTTTCAGCAACTTCTTAGTCGACAATCTAACTTTAGGAGCATCTGCTACTCCGCTGCACGCTTGTTCCAATGTCGTATCCTGCTGCTTCTTTTGCTCTTCCTGATGAAGCAAATAAGACACAGGAGTAAGAATAAAGATAAATTTATATCGAAAAGTGAGTTTTATAACGTTCATGTATAATAAAAATTATAATCGCGATATAACATTATAAAACACTTAAACCTTGCACTTGTCAATGAGATTCTCCAGCTCTTTCCTTAGGGCTATAGTTTCTGCGTCTTCTTTGCCCATTTTATATGTGCGACACGATTTTCAGCAGCGCGCCTAGAAGCAAAAGGAAACTAAACGCTACTTACGATTGACATACGAAAACTGCGTAACGATTTTCAACAACACACAGAGGAAGCCTCAAGATCGTCTACCCTACTGCCCCAGTAATTGTATTAAGTCGTCAGTTAATTCGATTTGTTGGGCATTAGCTCGATTCTCGTTCGCATAATTTAATTACCTACATACATAGTGACACTTTTCAAAGGAAATATATATGTACTTTATTTTATTCTCCAAAGATACAGACATTTTATTCTCAAAATGCAAGATGAAGCAGGTACAAGAAAATTGCAGACATAATATCTTTATCAAAAGAAAGAAAGAAAGAGTATATTTCTAGACTAAATCGGACTAGAATGTTTTATTCATATTCCATTATAAAACGTCACGGGCCGATGATGTTTGTCAATGATTTGAAATAGGAAATTGCGCGAATAAAATTTTCGACACGATCGAGCGACGATTAGTCGTTTTTTTTCAGCAAAAACCATCGATTGTCTCGCTTTCGAGTTTCCCGCTTTCTCCTATAAATACCCGAATCTTTGATCCATGCGATTGATCAAACAGCAATCGATGCCGGATAAGCGAAATTTCTGGATCGTAAAACGTATATCCGAAAAACAATATAAATTTATTATTGTAGCTATATCAATAAATATATTTAAGAAACGTGGAAATATGCAAATCAAGAAGTTATTGAGGTTCCGCAATAAAATAACAATTCAAACAGTTTTCAGTGCATAAAGAAAATTAGATAGAGTGTTACGATATAATACAATTTGCGGCGTACATGATAACAGTTTTAATAACATGAAAACACCGATCTCAAGAAAATTGATGCTATCCATTGTTCTGTTATTGTATCAAGCAATTTATCTTGCAGCGAGAAACGAAGAAGAATGCAAGTTAAATTATGATGTTTACGTGCCTTCGAATGAACTTCAGTGCCAGGATAATGCTTCAAATAATGATTTATCCGTCATCGAACGATACAGACCTACAAAGAAATTTTGCACGTCAAATTTTAATACAACAGGTATCTAATCTCTAGCATCTACTTTATTAATTGCAATAAAAATTCCATTTTTTTTTTAAATGCCCGGTATGCTAACAAAGTTTTTAGAAAATTCTATTTTATAATCTATTTTATGTATTATCTTATTTATTATATGTAATATAAATATAAATATTCTTTTATTTTGTTTTATTTTATTTCTTTTATTTTATTAAGTATAAAATATACAGACGTTTAATATTTTCTTATACACTTATCTTATAAATTTCAACTTTTTATTTTTTTATATTTACGTTTATATTACATTTTATATTTATATTCTATATTTTTTATATTTTATTTCAAACTCCATTTTTTTTAAATGCCCGGTATACTAACAAAATTTTTAGAGAATTCTATTTTATAATCTATTTTATGTATTATCTTATTTATTATATGTAATATAAATATAAATATTCTTTTATTTTATTAATTAAGTATAAAATATACAGACATTTAATATTTTCTCATACACTTATCTTATAAATCTCAACTTTTTATTTTTTTATATTTACGTATTAAATTGCTTATAATTTTATTTATTATATTTAATTTTTTTGCAATAATTTTAATCAGTGACATTTCTATTTTATCAACTGTGTAAAACAAAGTCGATGATTGGTAACCACTATGGCGCTTCGAGCAAAAGTAGCAACCTCCTTGTGATCCCCGTGGTTTTCGTCGAGATTTTGTTGCTCCACTAGAAATCGTCTCAAAAAATGAGGATAACCATAAATTGCTCAAGCTGCTCTTCTAAAGATTTTTGCAAGATTTCATGCATACATAGAAAAGTGCCATTACATACAATTCTTACATTCCCGTCGCAAAAAAAACGTGAACGGGGCACCGTAATTTCTAATTACGGGTTCTGCCCGATAGTACTCGTCAGTTTCCATTTCCACGCTCGCGATAGTTATGAATGCGCAGTCGGCAGTCGGCACTAGTCGGCGAACGTTGACGCGCGTTATCGGGATTTGGTGTGAATCAACGAATTCCCGGGTCAGTCAGAAAGAGAGAGGGAGAGATGTTCGGCGACAAGGGAACGACAATCAGCCGCTGCTTTGTGTGGTACTGCGTCTTCCTGACGTACCACGTGGTCAATGAAGCATTAGTAACTGATGTTAACGGTATGTCACGAGACCCTTTCGGCGAACAAGAAGATCGATACAGAGAGAGAAAGAGAGAGGTTGCGTTCCGTTTCATGCATAAAGCGCATAGATCGCTTGGAAATCTATAATATATGTTACGTGAACTGTAGAATTTTATAGTGAAACGGAACGCATCCAGAGAAATGTCACCCTCATTCATCTTTTTAAACAGCCATCAATGTTCGTAAGGGCGCAAACCCTTGCAGAACAAATTACGAGCGTTTTGCATTTTTCATTACGATTGGTTCTGTTCTCGTTCCGCGAATTATGCTATTCCGTTGCATGGATTTGTATCCTAAGACGTCTGATTAGAACGTAGATGAAATTAGATTTAATTTTTTTCATCCCAGTGGCATCATGTATTACGCATTTTTTCCGCTCAAAATGAGATGTTCATATGCATAAGAGATATTGGAGATAAGAAAAGAATTGAAAGAAAGAGCATTATAAAAAAAAGACAAAAGATCCATTGTTTACATATATAATATTGTTTCACATTGATGAGAAGTTATTTATGAATACATAAAGATATATAATTTTTAAATAGAACAAATTAAAATGGATGTATTATTTATTAAAAAAGGAAATGAGATGCATAATTTGAAGGTTTATTGTGTCAGAAAATTTTTTGTCGAATTACACAATTATTTGAGATGAAAAAGAAGTCGGAACTTTAATATCGAAGAATTCTTTGATGACCTCCTCTCTTTTATTTTCTTCATTCTTCTACAACCAATATTCAGATGTATTTCAATATCCACGCGTTGATTCTCGATGAGAAAATTCCCGTTTTAGAAAATTCTATTCTAGCCACAGTGAGAGATTTTACTGAGAGATGCCACAAAAAGCGATTTGCGGTAAAGAGTTAATAATATATAATTATTTATTTTTCTTGAGGAGATCAAAGTGGAAAAAAATAACAAAAGTCGACGTTCGTCGACTCCGATTCGGTTGGTGATAAACTTCAGCTCTTCCTCCTCGATGCAAGATGTGTGCCTGAAATAATTTTCTTATTAATTCAAAGCACACTTCGCATATCTCGTTACCCTCATTATTCTATTACTAAATTGAACTAAAAGCGCTAAAATATAATTAATAATTCTAAATAAAATATATTATAGATTATCTTTAATTTTTATAAATCAAAAGTTATTATTATTTTAAATGAACGAGAAAACTTTGCAATGATTTCGTACATCTGATTAATCGAATAATTCAACAATTTTTCTTCGCGAATAAATGTAGATTCGAAGAATACTAAAGATAAAAAAGTCACAAAGGCTATCTATGAGAGACATAATCTAAAATTTAATATTTCTTCTTGCGTGGGTCGGACTTCATTGCTTAATGATTATATAATGCGATCTTTTATTTTTATTATAGCATTATAAACATCAATGTTTTCTTTATGGTAAAAATAAAGGATGGCATTTGCATCGAAGCAGAATTTATCATTCATTTCTCAAGCGACAAGAACATATTCATAATATTATACACATATGAATACGCAGCATGACATAATCGTTTCGTTTATGGAACGTCAACTAATTTAATACGACTCCGTATTCTTTTAGTCGGCATGTAACCGGATCGAGTGCATGGTCCTTATCATTTCATTTCCGTTGTTGCTCATCGCACGTAGAACGATTTCATGAGATTTCAAAATTTCTTGATTCAATTGCTGTTTTTTTTTTTTATAATTTGGAGATTAACGCAGATTATTATTTTTCACTATTTTTATATTAATTATTAATTACGAGATTAATATATTTCTTATCACATTAATGTAATAGCATATATATATTTCCGCGAGATTTTATATACATTTTCTCGTAAATTATTCAAGGAAATGTATAATATTTACAATCGTCCTTCAATTATTTTCCATAAGAAAGCGAGGCGAGAAAACTTAAAGGCATCTTTTCTCGAATTTCCACGAACATTTGGAATCGTCCGTTCTAAAAATATCTCGAAAGTAGCTTGCGTAAGAGTGTATTGACGGCTCAGTAATACAAGTGGAGTGGAAATGCAGCCGGCGTATGTGCTGCGGTCCTCGTGGGCGCTTCTCGATGTGACACGCTTCACGAGCTCCACGCTAATGAGTTCATCAGCTGGCTAACAACAATGACGGAATCGATTTATAACTTTGCCCTCGATGTTAAACAAAGACGATTCGCTTTTCAGCACATCATCAATTAAGCCTTAAATCTGAATGAAAATTTCATAATTTATTTTCTAACGAATTTTTTTCTTCTTTTTAAAAAAGAATAATTTGTAAAAATATGACAGAAATATGTGAATTCTGTGATTGCATTAAATTTACAATTATTATTTCTTTTTTTTCACCTCACTAATTTAACTAATTATTATATTTCAGATGTTTTAGTATTTACGATCGCATCCAACGAGACAGATGGCTTTCAAAGATATTTGAGATCGGTTGAGGTCTACGGATTTCGTGACAACTTGAAGATTCTTGGACTAGGCCAGCCCTGGAGAGGCGGTAATGTCACGTATTATGCCGGCGGTGGATATAAAATCAATCTTCTCAAAAAGGCTTTGGAGGATTATCGAAACGATGAGAAGAAGATCATCTTGTTCACCGATAGGTGAATACATTGTGATATCGCGGAAAAAAAAACATTTTTTAATGCATACAGAATATAAATATATATTTCCTATACACTTTTAGTTATGATGTGATATTTCTTGGCGGTTTATCTACTATCGTCGAGCGATTCCTGGATACCAATGCTCGAATCTTATTCTCTGCGGAAGCGTTTTGC
The DNA here is from genome assembly GCF_021464435.1 of Cataglyphis hispanica. NCBI lineage: Eukaryota > Metazoa > Arthropoda > Insecta > Hymenoptera > Formicidae > Cataglyphis > Cataglyphis hispanica. The sequence continues at coordinate 5,823,920 of NC_065963.1, forward strand.
TGGCCGAATAAGTCCTTGGCGATTCAGTATCCACCTGTATCTGCGTATCTAGACAAACAGTATCTGAATTCTGGAGGTTTCATCGGGTACGCGTCCGACATATACGAAATCCTGGAAAAGACGTCGATCAAAGATGACGACGATGATCAATTGTTTTATACGAACATTTACCTACAGGACGCGCTTAGGATACGACATAAAATCAAGCTGGATCATAAATCCGAAATATTCCAGACTCTCTATGGTGCGGTAGGTAAGGACTAACGCGAAACCAATATAAGGAGATCATTGCGCGACATTAGATATAATTTAATTGTTACTATTGTACAATTTTTACAGATGATGTGGAGCTTAAATTCAAAGAAGAAGAGGCTTATCTTGTAAATAAAGTTTACAACACGGCGCCCTTGATACTCCACGGCAATGGGTTGAGCAAGGATACTTTAAATTCTATGGGCAATTATTTAGCTCATGCTTGGACACCGAACGAGGGATGTTTAGCCTGCTTGGATCGAACTATCGAACTTGACAAAAACAAGCCGGAAACATATCCGATTATTTTAATAGCTATATTCATTGAATACCCTACGCCCTTCTTGGAAGAATTCTTTGAAACTATTTATCATCAAGCCTATCCAAAATCAAGACTACATCTGCTCATTTACAACAATGTGCCCTATCACCAAAACGTGGTCTCTAACTTCTTCGAGAAGTTTAGTCAGGAGTATCTAAGCGCGAAACAAATATTGCCAGAAGACAAAATCAGCGAAGTTGACGCGAGAAAATTAGCGCTGTAAGTGTAAGCGAAATGATTCTGCAATTTTTATCTAAAGAGTTAAATGTTAAAGATTGTGATTTAATATTAAAACGAACGACATTTATAGAAATGTTAAAATGCAATCTATTTCGCAGGGACCATTGCTTGTTGAAAGAGTGCTCCGGATATTTGTCAGTGGACGCGGTCGCGCACTTGGACAATAAACATACGTTGAAGTTACTGGTGGAGCAGCAGAGAGGGATCGTCGCACCTTTACTTATTCGACCTAATAAGCTATGGAGTAACTTTTGGGGCGCCTTAAATAACGGATTTTACGCGCGGAGTTTCGATTACATGGAGATAATAAATAACAAACGCAGGTATAGTGAATTCACAAATTCAATTCTCTATATTTTGTTAATCGACTATGATGCCCGTTACTCAGTGATTCTACTTTAGAAGAAAGCAAGTTATTTTAGATAAAACATTTCACAATTTTCTAAGACCGTGTTTCTCGCAATTGGGATTAAAAAAATTTTTTTTTTATTTTTGATCAGGACGATTTAGTTTTTTTTTTATCTCTCCGTATAAATTACAATAAAAATACATATCGTTCTGAGCCGTTTTCTTAGGATCTACCGCTTCATAGTGTCTATTGCAAAAATTTTAAACGTTACCTGGGATTTACATATTTTACCTAGTTTACGTGTTTATTTCGGATCTCTCGCACTAATCGAAAGCGATGGAGAAGTCAGTTTTGAAAGACCTTCGATCGATGCTATACATGTTGTCTGCCGTGCACTCGTAAACCCCGGCGTCCATTTGAGTGGCGGGATCAATCTCGAGTTTCGATTTCACTTTGTCAGGCTCAACTTGCCACTCATGTATCTGCAAGAAAATGAGATATAATTTCAGCGATAAAATATCATAATTTATTATTGATTATAAATACGTATCAACTTGTTTACGCTTGAAAATTTTTTTAACGAAAGGTTTTCTCTTTAAGCACAAACAGATTAATATTTTTTTATATATTCAGAATTTATACTGACATGTAGATAGTGATGCGTGTAAATCTCGGCACCATCCTTGAACCACGTGATATGCGGACGCGGATTACCACGAGCGACACAGAGAAAAGCTATTTTGTGTCCCAAGACATATTCCAGATCGAAGTGCGATGCCAGCACGATTTTGGCTCCCTAAAATAATTAATATATCAACAGTAATTTTGATCTGGCATTAAAAAGAATATGTAATAAAAAAACGCGAAAAAAAAATTAAGCGGCTTCTCTTAAGCTCTCTCTTTTTTTACGTACGTTGTGATTGTTGTAATATTGATCACTTTCCGGATCACGATACTTTCCGGTAATAGGCAATCCAATCTGGACACGAGATTTGCTTCTGCCTCTTGTCCGACCTCTTCGACCAACCGTCTCTTGGCAATTGAGCAATAATATAGCCAACAGGATCAGTAACAGCATAGAACGTGACATGATAAATCTGATAAAAGTGGAATCAAATATTAACCCATAATATTTTCTATCTTCAGATTTTAAAGTTATAGAAACTGTTTATTTAATTAATTTTCAAATCGAAGGAAATTAATATTACAATTGCACAAATTGAAAAATTAAATATTATTGTTATAGATTTATATAGCGTATAAAATGGATGCTGGAAATCCTGCTCAATTGAAACGTATTTATATCAGAGCGAATGCGTACTCACCGTATGTAGCAACGTTCGTCGATCACACGGAACTCCGATGCGACTGACAGTCACCTACCTACTCATTACTCCCCTAGTGTCCTCTCGTATCTATTACAGACTTATATGCAGATAAACTGTCTATGCGCTATACGTACAGTGGTTATTCCTTTGGTCCACATGATCACCATCAATTTCTATCAAATCTACAGACCGCTTATCCATTAATTTAACGATATCCATTCCTTCCGGATGATTTACATTTTCGATTTGGCGATTTTGCATCATTTTTTACATTTTTACATTAATTGTCTAATACAAAAAACAGTTTGATTGAAATTAAAATTCAGGAGAATAAATTATATCGCATATATCGAGAAATCAAAATTGAAGAAAAATGGAAGAAATTACAGTTGGAAAAAAAATAAGCATGCTTACAAATACGTTGTAAACATGCTTATTTTTTTCCAACTGTACTATTTGTTTATTTCATGTTTGCTATAAATTGTTGCGTTCGTCGATGACAACGCAGCAAAATATGCCCTTCCACTTTTCGTGTCACGGCACGACACAATTACCTTGTTAAATTTGCAGAGAATCATTTTCGATATGTTCCTCATGCTACCCTTTATAATACTCAATCATGCTTTAACGAATAAGAACTGGGGAGCGGAACCTCTCGCATTTGCATCTCTTTGCACATCTCTTTGACAAACTGAATGAATCTGTTTTGCTCGCGTTAAAGAAAAAGGAAAGCTATATTTTGTCATGCAAAATATTTTACGATGCATTATATATTTCTATATAAATTTTACATCTGATGTTGATATATATGTTGTAGAACAGATAGCCGCATAGAGCAAGAGGCATAAAAAGCGCTTGAATCTTAATTATATATATATATATATATATGTGTGTGTGTGTGTGTGTGTGTGTGTGTGAATTTTTTCAACCAATTTCTTAGATGATCTCAAGAGTTTCCGTTTTTCGCGCGATGTTTCGATCAATAACTAATAACATATCTACTTTACTCATCAGGTAAAAATCTATCAAATAATAAATCTCTTCGCAGTAACAAATATCTATTAGCTATTGTTGAAAAAATATTATTCATTCTATTACACTATGCGGTCGCGGAGCTACGATCGGAGAACGCGTTTAATACGAGATCATGACGTAGTCCGTTCTGAAGCCCCGACGATCGACAGCATACTGATTATCCGCCTGACATTCGTAGTATCCCGCGTCCTTCTGCGTCGCAGGATCGATCTCCATTTTTGACTTTATCGTGTCGTTGCCGACGGGCCACTCGTGTACCTGGCAATTTAAACGATTCCCTCGATTCTCTCGTGATCATCCGTGATAAATATTCTCTTAACTCTGGATTCCTTTTAGGACTGCGAACATCTCCCCTTTAACGACGGATTGAGACCTACCTGGAAAAATTTGTGATGATACAGCTCGATCCCATCCTTCAGCCAAGTGATTTCTGGCCTAGGGAAACCGGTGGCCATGCAGAAGAACGTGATCTTCCTGCCAAGCATGTAATCCAATTCAAAGTGCGATGCTTTCACGATCTTGGCACCCTACGAAAAACCCGTTATCGGATGAATCGTCACTAGATTATTCTAATTACAACCTTCTCAATTATCATATCTCAATCATGAAGTCTCAACTCACGTCTTTATTCTCGTAATAATGTGCGCTGGCAGGATTTCGATTAGGTATCAGGATGGGCATCCGCGAGCCCCATATTCTTCCTCGATTGCGACCTCTTCCTCCTCTACCTCCGCCCTTCTGCGCTTCTGTGCTCATCATTAGGGCCGTTAATAGGAATAGATAGAGCAGCCGGCATCTCGTCATTTGTTCTGCAACCAGAGAGAGAGAGAGAGATTCTTGATGACCGGGATGACCAACGATGCAGACGGATTTGTTCGCGTGAGCACTTTATATACCTTTTGAACTCGTCTATCACTATTATATACGCGGAGCATAATCCATCACTTTATTTTAATATATTATATTATATTATATCTATTGGCGAGAGCGCGTGAGAAATTTGATGATGAGACGAATGAGCTGCATTTCGCGGACAATAATGAATGTATTCTATAATGAAACCGTGCACGTGTTTCACGTAATTTATGCAACGCATATCTGCTGTGCTCTTACCGGAGGATTTGAAGGACTTGGCTAATCCCTGACACACAGAAGGTATTACGGAGATCGGATCCGCTAGACCCTACTGCCTAAAATACGAATGGACCACACGACGCACGACGGACAAACGCAGTCACACGCTGGTGTGATAAGTGTTATGAATCTCAATTGGATAATTATGCATAACCCATTGCCAAGTATGTTCATCGGCCAATCGCGGCTACTACAAAATTACCACGATCACCTTACAAAACACTTAAGCGATGACCTCCGCAAAACAACACGACGTTCACCACAAGCGGACAAATACGTCTGCTTGTGCCGCTTGTTGCAAGCGCTCTCGTTTCCATCATCTCTCGACTCGCGCGGTTCGTCGAATCACGTTGACACATCTGTTTCAGGGGACTGTGGAACGTGCCATTCGTCTGTAACTGTTACTTGATCAACGCAACCATTATAGCAAACAAGGCGACTCGACCGTCCTATGAAGATGCCAGTCAGGATACGGAAATAGCCTTCGCTCAGGGAAACCGACAGAGAGGTCTATTCATGTACCTCAACAATAGATTCGATTTCGGCCATCTCGTCAATCCTGATACCTACGACATTCGTCTTACCTACCCGGACATGTACCAAATCATGGACAATCAGCTGGACTGGGAGAGAAGATACATTCATCCGAATTATAGCGAGAACTTTAATCCCGACAAGAAACCAATACAGGTAAATGTTTTTGTTAAAGGTTTCTCCGAAATAATGTTATGTTTTGTCTTTTCTTTGTTTAATTGCTTACACAATTCTATTGTTTGCAGCCATGTCCCGATGTTTACTGGTTCCCCATCTCCACTCTCAGATTCACCAAGGAACTTATTGGGATCGTCGAGACTTTCGGACAATGGTCCGATGGATCTAATCACGTAAATCATTCTTTTATTAATTCATAGTTCAATAATGTAATGAAAATCTTTATATTGTATATTAAAATTTTTGGCAGGATCCACGTTTGACGACTGGTTATGAAAGCGTACCGACTCGTGATATTCATATGAATCAAGTTCAATATGAACAACAATGGTTGTACTTTTTGAAAGAATATGTTAGACCGTTACAGGAGCTCGTCTTCATTGGCTACTTTCATGATGTAAGATTCATTTGTATATGCCGGATTTTTTTTTTTAGGATTCTCGACTGGAGTCCGGATACGAAGCGGTACCGACTCGCGATATTCACATGACCCAAGTTGACCTGGAGGATGCCTGGTTGAAATTTCTCAAAGATTACATCAGTCCCTTGCAACAGCGTGTCTTTACAGGATACGAGGATTACGTAAGACTCTGAAATCCTGGTATACGGAAGTGATCTTAATGTGCACACAGATTTCGCAATGCACTTGGGTACACCCATAGCTTTTGGGTTATATACGATCTGCTCTTGTAGTCTAGTTATACCGCTTCGTAACGGATGAAATTGGGAAAGATCATATGTATAATTATATCGATAAAATTTAAATTTATTTTTATTACTATAGATCAGTTTAGTTTGAACTATTAATTTAATGTCAACAGCCACCACGGTCAATTATGAATTTCGTCGTAAGATACCGCCCGGACGAGCAGCCGTCCTTGCGGCCACATCACGACTCCTCGACTTATACTATCAACATTGCCTTGAATGAGGCAGGTGTGGACTACAAAGGCGGTGGATGCAGGTTTATTCGATATAATTGCTCCGTCACCGATACGAAGCCAGGCTGGATGCTGATGCATCCCGGAAGATTAACACACTATCACGAGGGATTGCGAGTGACCGCGGGCACGCGTTATATTATGATCTCCTTTGTAGATCCGTGATGGGATTCATCATGGAACAAATCTGCAAATTATCCAACTGCCAATATGATAAAAATATATGTTAAGAATATAAAAAAAAGAAGAAAAAGCGAATTATTAAAGAGAAATATAATTCTATGAACGACATTCATTGTTGTCAGTTAAAAATGTCAATTGTCATTGATGGACTGAATAGTGCATTTAACAGAAATGAAAATGCTTGATCAATGTATTATTTTTGTACTTCGATGTAAATGCTCATCTGCGCATGTTTTTTATAGTTAGCAGTCGCAGATTTGTATAAAAACAAAACTAAATATATTTATTACATATTTTATGGTAATATATATGTATGTATAAATTGTAATAATAACATTTATTAATATTTGAACTCATCAGTCTTCAAAATATATGTGAACGAATCATTAATATAGTATATAATAATAAATGTTATTAAACATTGTGAGTCGTCATTTATACTTTGTTCTTGTTTTCTACTTTTAGGCATAGGAGAAGGGTTTAAATCTTTTAAGGTCAACGATTTTTTTTGCTTTTGTTTCTCTTCATTGTATATCTATACAATTTTTTAAATATGTTACAATATTAGGAACATTCACAGGATAAATAATTAAAAGTAACGTCACCGAATAGCAAATTTTCAAAAATCGGTTTTAATTACATCCCTGCACATTTATTTACACAGTAAAAAACGTACCTCCCTCGGAGTTGATCGCGACGGTACATGTGTTGTGTTGTCACATGTGCAAAACTAACATAATTAAAGCCACGTTATTTTTTTTCACTATGGAGTAAGTACTCTTATGAATCAACTTGTTACACAGGAGTTTCAAACACGGATTTAATTCATTCACTATATATATTGCTTTATCTCGCGAAATTGTTCAAAATACAGAGTGTAACAGTACTCCATCGAAGTCAATCTTAAAGCACTCCTGGTTTTAATCACTTCGTTCGTTTAGCGCCACTTGTGTGTATGTGTATACATATTCAATTCTGGAATGCTACGCGCGCGTGATTTAAAGTGATTTAAAATCTAGCATAAGTATATAAGAAGCGAGTAAAACGTAAAGCGTTTACGCAAAAAATATATTTCCTTCAACCGAATATTCGGTTGATTCTCTAGCTGCATTAAACGTTACGTAATCGCTATAAATTTAAATTCACAATAACGTTTAAATTAACTAAGTCTTATTTACAGCTGTTTTGTTCGATTCCATAGAAAAAGATGATTATATGCATATATTTCAGAAACCAGCCCGTTTCAACTCGTTTAACTGGTGCGCTAATTTTTCTTCCTTGGTTCGTCTCGCTTGTCCCAGCTTTCGACACTCGATGTACGTGCTGAGAAAACGTTCGACGTCAATCTTGCGATTTAGAAAATCCTCGGCGATTTTCTCACTCTCTTCGTGGCTCTTATCTGCAGCTTCCCTCAAACACTCTTTTATGTGATCCGGCGTGAAGACTTCGGACAATTTATTGTATCGTTGTATGAGATTATCGTATCTGGCTTTTAGCATCGCCACCGTTTTCACGTTGTCTGTCACATCAGCTTGCAGCTGCTTCAGTTCGGGTTCTTTAGCTACATTAGCTTCTACGAGAAAAGATACGGATTCGTTAATAATTGATTAAAAAGAAACAGATTATTATGAAAGAAAGTAATATATAAATACTATATCATATATTATAACATATATTTCATGATCTTAATATTTTAATAGCAAGAGAGGTATTCTACTTACCGGCAGTCTTTTCAACCCAATCCATAGCATCCTCGATTGCTGCGTTTATATCTTTAATTTGGGAATGTTTTTCCAGAAAGTCATCTAACTTATCTTCATCTTCGCCGAGTCTCTTCAATTCCTCGTTAGTTAAATTATTTAATTCAGGAAATATTATGCTCTGTGGAACTTTTGTCTGCGATTGACTTGGCAATGGCTGCTGATAATTCGCGTTCGCGTAATGTGAATTCAAATAAGGTGTGCCGTGATGATTCGTGGTGTACCCCGTGGGTGTGGCATTGTGAAGAGCGTTGCTTCTCGAACTTGGAATATATGCCGAGTGATGTGATGTATTGCCGAACGATTTCGAAGTCGAAACGTACGTATGACCGGAGTTTGTATAATTATAATTATAAATGCACGTATTTGCGCTGGAGGACGACAAATGTGGAAATTGCGTATTGTAATACGAATTAAACGACGTCGATGGAATTTCGACGGGATACTGCTGAAGCGAAAAAGATGGCGAGTTCCTCCCTTGTAAATCTGCAATCACACAATGAAAAATATCTTATTATATTGATTGAGACACATAAAGGAATAAATAAAATGTCGTCGCATACCTATGTGAGATTTAGCAGAGCCAGGCGAAATATCCTCTAATAACTTCGGTGGATTCTTACTAAATTCTCTGATAATAGCTTGAACGACCCGACCAAGATCACTATGTACTGAAAACTAACATAAAAACACATGTATTTTTAGATATATCAGAATAACAGCACAAGATAAAATATATAAAAAAAAAGCTAAAATATGGAAGAAACAATATGTAAATTACTTTAGTTTGCAAATCATCAGTACACAAATTTTTAACTTACGTTGAGTAATCCTGGTGCACTAGTGATTTCACTGTGTTCGTTGCACCAAGGGTGGCTTATCGGTGGGGAAACTCTAAGTACTGGCTTCTCCAATGGAAAATTTGGCAACAAGGAAACCATGATAGCCATTCGTCTCTCGCCAGCTTGAAATTCCACCTGATAGTCCACATTTTCTCTGAGCTCTATTACACTGTAACACATTATTATACATATATTATACTATTATAACATATATATTACAAACACTTAAAAACAACATGACCTTGAGCCAATATTAATTACTTATTTCATCAATTCGATTATATTTTTTCCATTATAAAACATTCACTCAAAAAAATACAATTTATTGCAATTTGAAATTTGAAATTTTGAAAATAATTCTATTGTCTAATGAACAATAGAAATCCTCTTTGTTTCAGAAATATCATTACAAGAATAAACGTGGCGAATTATGCGATTATTTTCACAATAAGAATTGCTGGTTTGCGAGCAGCATAAGCGAAGATTAGCATTAAAAGTATATATAAGTAAGGTTAATAAGAGGTTACGACATGATGATGATGAGAAGCTCGTCAGAGTTACTCTTACTTGTCATTAAAGATTTTCAGAGTGTCGATTTGCCGTTTGCGTTTGACCGCGACATTCTCATTTTCCCCACGGAATATTCGCGATATCATTTAAAAGCCTGGATTTCTGATAAATCATCCGCTTGATCCGTCGATCTCTCTGTCAAAGCAACCATCCAGCAGAACAGCTGTTTTAACCTCGTAGTAGCACTTTACGTATAGAAGGACAGAAGGGCTGTATAGGAATATAACATGAAAGAAGCTCGCTTATTTGCCCTGGCACCTGGCACTACAATTTTGTGCTGTCAAATGGCGCTGCCATCGTTTTCTTGCGGAGATTCACGGAGATTCGAATTACATCTGATTACACATACGAGAGAAAATATTTTTTTTCTTATAATTAAAAAGAAATATATAAAGTTTCTCGCGCGTAAAAACTGTGTCTCTTCCCGCGTCATAGAATGGATAATGAATTTATACTTTTTCAGATAAAAGATAAATATTTTGCGACGTAAATATTTCATGAAAAAAAAAATTGTGAACGAAAACAAAAACTCTGACAGATCTCCGTAGTTTGTTGGAGGGCCGTATGTGGAAGACCCGGCGAGATTTACTTTTAATCGAGCAAAATTCGTTCTATAGTTAGATGTAAATTTCTCCCTGCCCTGCCTTCCACGCGAATAACCGCTTACACCAGCTTGTATTCTTTTTCCACGGAAATCGCGCAAAGCGCCAAAAATAAACGCGGAATTGCCGGACCGCTTGAATGTGACTTGAATGCTCAGGAATTGTCGCGTCATGTCGTCCCTTGTACAAATAGACGGTAGTTTGGGTGAAGGGGTAAGTATTACACGAGAAATAATCCTTGAATATTGCCATTTTTTTCTAAAATATCTATTAGGTTATATATGTTAAACAAGATAAATATGTTTATTTTACATAAGTGAGAAATATTTTAAATATTTTTTTTTTATTATTTTTAGATATTACTTAATTTCACTGTGAAATATTATATTGTTGTAGAATTCAATTTATTTTAAAGTCAAGATAAATGATTCTAACAACATGTCATACAAATCACAGTTACATTGTTATTCTTTTATTATTATTGACTGCTTTTAATATAAATTGTATTGCCTTTTACACAACTTTAATTCTTTTTTACAGGGTGGACAAGTATTAAGGATTGCTCTCTGTTTGAGTACACTTTATGGTATTCCGATTGAAATTGAAAATATACGTGCTGGAAGACCCAAGCCTGGTCTTGCAGCACAACATTTGAAAGGTACATTATAAATGCAAAAGGAATAAATATTTTCATTACATAAAATGGTATAACACAAAATTATATATTGTTGTAGGTGTGGAACTCGCTAAAGAGATGTGTAATGCCCAAGTTAGAGGTGGATATGTAGGATCAACACATTTAGAGTTCTGTCCTGGTCCATTAAATACAAACAAGCGAGAGTTTGTAGCGGATACGCATACCGCTGGATGTATTTGCTTATTGGCCCAAGTAGCTTTACCATGTGCACTCTTCTTTCCATGCAATGATATAATCACGCTTGTTCTCAAGGGTGGCACAAATGTTCCCATGGGTCCACACATTGAATATTTGACAGAAGTATTTAAGCCATTGCTAAATAAATTTGGAGCGGATTTTGATTTTATTGTTGTGAGAAGGTATATGCATTCATCTTATTGTACCTAATCCTGAATTCTCTACCATATTTTAATCTACTTATACTAAAATAATGACAAATGGAGGGGGTATTATCCAAAGGGAGGAGGCGAAGTGCATTTACGCATAAAACCAGTTGGTAGCTTAAATGCGATTACTTTACTCGATCCGGGAATTCCCCGAGGAATAACAGGATGGTCTTACGTAGCTGGAGCAGTTCATATAAATGTATGTATCATTTTAATTAAATGTATAAGGAAAGCTCAAGTCAAATTTGAGTTAATTACATCACAAATCTTTTAGGAAGCGCATAAAATGGCAAACGAGGCTAAGACGGTTTTAACAAATAAATTGGTAAGAAACAATGTTAAAGTACCACCAATCACGATTGAAGCTTACAGAGAAGACAGAGCAATGGCTGTGGGCAATGGTTCTGGTATCAAGTAAGAAATTATTAAAATTCTTTCTTCTAATCTGTACAATCTTATATGTTAAATAAAAAAAAGATAGCAATCTATAAATATAATGTGGATATTATAGTATAGTATGCAGCACTAGTACTGGATGTATTTTCGGCGGTTCCGGCTTAGGCTCCGGACGTCACGAGACGTTGCTGCCAGGTGAAACGGCGGCTAAAGAGATTCTGAAGCCGCTTTTAATAGGAGCATGTGTCGATGAACATACGCAGGATCAGGTAAGCGTATTCAAAGCAAATCCAAGAAAAGTCATTTTAGTTTTCATGTTATCATATGTTATTTGTTACAGATGATAATTCTAATGGCATTAGCGAAAGGTATTTCGAAAATTAAAGTCGGAGATAAGAAACTCACTTGTCATACGGAGACCGCTATGCAAATCGCAGAAATGATGTTAGGTAAACATGGACTCGTTTTTAATTTGTCGGAAAGTGCTGGAGGCGGAGATACTTCGTCCTATGTTCTAGAGTGCCAGGGATGTGGACTGATTAATGAGAATGTAATTAAAGAATGACCATACAACGCTTTATAATTCATCACCGCGCATGTGTTTCGGCATAAATATTATGTCGATCAAATAAATAATTGGCTCTTTGTTGTTACAGTAAGTAAATTGCAACATCGATATTAATACATTTCATAAACTTTCGATATTCTTTAATATCTCTAAAATTTTATGAGTTTAAACAATTATTTGTTACACAATGTACTGCGACTTGTGTATATATTAAATCATGATTATTTGTTCAATGTATTCATTTTAAAATTAATGGACATTAAGTAGAAAGTCTTGCATCTCTCAACACGTAAATATTGATTTATCACATGGAGAACACACACACTTATTTGTTATATATACATATTATTACACATACAGGATAATGTGTAACATGTATCGAAAATGCGTATTCTAATTCTAAAATGAATCACTTACATACACACATAATTTATCACTTTAGAAAAATTATAAGGCAATGAAATTACTCTTGTTTCGCTCGAAAAAACGGCTCAATCGCTCGTAGAAATTCCTTTTCGAAATGCTGACACGAGAATCGATTTACAGATGATCTGAAAACAAAATCGAAATATTGGAATTCTTTTCATATCAAATATTTTAATATCAAGCAATTATGAATATATGTACCTCGCAGCAACTCTAATAGCATTTCGTTCGTCCTGATGCATATGTATAATATATGCTAGTACTTTCGCATATTCTACTTCGTCTTCTGCTAGGAAACCAGTCACGCTACCCGCTTGCGTTTCTATAATGTCTGCTCTAGAATTGTGAAACATCTTTTAGTAAGAAAATAACTATTTTGCGTTAATAATATCTGTAAAGTTCTTAGTACATACTTTGGCCCACCAGAAGCATGAGCCACCATAATCAATCCCGCGGCCATGCATTCCACTATACTGATACCAAAGTGTTCGTTCCACATTGTGTGCAGACCAATCGTTCCTCGTTGCAACTCTGATACAAGTTCGGAGAATGATATATTCAACTTGAACTCTACATTCTCGTCTATAGCTAAATGTTTAGCTAAATCTTGCATATCCTTGACACGCGCTTCATCCTCTGCATCTCGACAGGAACCGATGCAGATTAACTTGACCTACAAATAATGTATATATAATTAATTTTAGAATACATTTTTGTCTCTTCTCGAGGTAAACTATTAACTTACTCTTTCCCAGATTTCTTCCTTAAGAATCGATCTTAGCTCAAACATAGCCCTCAACATGAGTGGATGATTCTTTTCTGGTCTGAATTGCGCGAGCGTCACTATACGTATGTAGCCGCCTTTTTCCTCGTCACTGAGTAGCGGCAATTTGGTCAGGTGTTCCACGTTGCATGGAGGATACACTCGATGCGTCTTTAATGGACATTTCCAGATAGAGTTGATATGATCTTCAGTCCACGAGGAGTTTACCATTATGGTATCAGCGCAACTACCGACTAATCTGTACAACTGTAATAATCTCAAGTAATTGTTTGAAGGCAACATATCTTTTATTTTTCGTAAAATAATTGATAAAAATTTTATATCTCTAAGTTGTTATATTGTAATTGGAAGTACTATACTTACATATGCGAATAATTTATAGTAAAGAATCTTCACCCCCGAGAGAAATGGATTTCTAGCAATGATTCGTCGGTTGTTGTGCGCGACGATTCTTTTGTAGACATACCTTAACATATCGGTCGAAATGGTGGGATAATGCGTATACGATCCGACCTGGCAACCACCGATGTATTTAAATAAAGGATACGTAAACGCGTAACCCATTGTGTCGATGTATATGTCTGCAATTGTATATTTTTATGTATCTTTCGTTTAATATGGAAATTTTGTATAGTAGCATTGTGAATATCTCAAACAATTCATTATATCACCTGGTGGAAGACTGTTCAATGCTTCGATACCCAACCAGATAGATCCCATACTTTGTCCCAGCAATGTGAAATGAGGATACATGGAAGCTTCTACCCATTTTCGTCTACGTAAATAGACGAATTCAATATTTGGACGTAATTTTATATTAAATGCTTTTTCAGTTCTGCTAAGAATCTTTTCGGGATCGGCATCAAGATCACCAGTATATATAGCTATATGTACATCAGGATATCTAAAGGCATTCAAAGTATAAATAATAATAAAAAATATAATAGTTAATATAGAGTAATAATATATACATTTTGAATTTAACAGATTATAAATTTTTGAATATCAACAAATTATATAGACATACATACTTATTCTGTATAGCTTGAACCGCAGCCCAAAGTACTCTCTCGCCTCCTCCACCTGCATTGCAATATGGGTGAAAGATTCCAACAATTGTGCCTCTCTGTTGTCTTTCCTCTCGCTTCTTTGAGTAAAACTTTCTCCATTTTATCAATAGAATTGGCAAAAAGACAAGTATACATATTGTTACTATTAACAACATGTATGTGGATAAGACGATGGGTGTCCTATAAGTAAGTTTATTTAAACCAATCTCCTCCACAATTACATTTTAATATAAAAACAATTCTAACTATATATTGTAATTAATATTAAAATATATTGCTATAATAAGCAAGATTTAATAATAAATAAAACTGCAAGCTACATACATAGCAATTATATATAATGCTAATTTTATAAGTATATATATATTTCTTTATTCGTTAACTATAGAATGTTGATTTCATAATGTGAGATGAAAATAATCTAATTAATTTGATGAGTAAAAAAGAAATAAAAAAATGAAAATAGATCACAGATTAAGAGCAATTTTTAATATTAGAAGAGAACCTAATTTACAAACACCATGCAGAGGATCACTAACGAACTGTTTTAACGTGTCCTTACATTAAAGAGTAAAGAATCATGGTTTCAGTTGCTCGTAGTTTTGCACATGGAACAATCGGATTTGCCGACGTGTAACTTCCTAATCACCGCGGACAATCTTTTGTCACTTGTCAGAGCAAGTGACTAATCTCCGTATTTACACTTGGAGAATTAACCTAGCAAAATCGAGAATATTTTTCCCTTTCATAGAATAGTCGATATAGGTCGATATAAGTCGCAAGTAAATATTAACTTGCAAGGAAAATTCAAGATGATTATAATTAATTCTTAAAACTTTACTTTGTCGAGGATTAACATTTTGAGATTTCTTTTTATTTATGGGCTATATTGCATATAAATACAAATAAAAAAGTTGTAAATATTTTGTTAATTGAAAAATAAGTATGAAAAGAATAAGAATTAGTATTACAAGTAAAAAGAGATATATGCAAGATGTAAAAAAATGTTTCGATGTATTTGATACACAATGATTGCCGTTCTCCTTTTTCCTTATAAAAGATGTCATCAATTTGTTGAATATGCGGACAATAAATTAAGATTAGAATGAATACGCATACGAATTTAATATTCAATTTTATATATATTTATTACATTTTTTTAACATTTAATTTATTACCCCGTGAGATAAAGTAGTATAATTGACTAATCAAAGTATAAAAGAAGCAAATAAAGATTTCTTTGCTTTCTTTGTTTTCTGGGTAGGATTTTCGAATACACGTTAACTATTTGCAATGATATAACTCTATTTTATGGGAGATTATTAAAATTAAAAGACAAATGTATTAGGCATACAATAATAAAAACTTTTTTTTCAGATCACATACGCGAAGTCAGCTGCTTATATTGTTTCAATAGTCAACCGCGAGATCACGTGGGTCATGCGACGGCGGCGAGTTGACAGTAGTGTCTGTATATACCTTTTTTGCACGCGTCGCGACTTGCGTCTCGCTTCATCCTCATTCGTGTCGTGCCGCGTGATTTCGGAATCGAGAGTGCGTTAACACAACGCATGCTCTCCGCGTACGCAGATCAATTTCTGCGCGATAATACACCTCCCCTCCCTCTTCATTGCACTACCGAGAACCGAGACCGAGAGAGAGTGATGCGCGGTGTTTCTTCGCTCCGAAAATCATCCGTGATCGAGTCTGAGGTAGACGACGCCTTTAGGTTATAATCCCATATGAAGAATTGCAGGAGGACGACGCTTATGCTGAACGGTATGTGTATGCGTTTAAATGCTGTACACTCGGAAGTAGATGTGAAAGACACTCTTGTGTGTATGTTCCTTTGATGATGCATTGTGCATGATTAGCTGGCCTCTGTGCCGATGCGTGCGATGCGTGAACGCTGAGATAGAGACAGTTGATAGTTGACATAATTCGCTTTAACATCTTCGAACTTTGTCTGATTACAGAGGAGAATGGACGTGACGAAGGTAGAGGAATGTCAGAGGATTGTGAACTACGTAGATAAAGGTGAGAACAGATGCTGAGTTTATCATAAGATAAATAATCTTAATTTCTCTAAATTATATGGAAAGAACTTTGAAAGAAGTTTTTGTATCATGATGAAAAACAATACAATTGATGAAATCCAGTATTTAGAAAATTATTTGATAATACAATGGATATTTTATTACAGATGAGAGAAATGATGCTAAAGATGACAAAGCTGAAAGGCGATTTATAAAGAAAAAGTGAGTAAGATATACTTTCTATATGAATATATAATCTCTCTTTTGTATACTTATTCTGATTAAAAAGGAAGAGAAAACGAATTGAAGAAATAGAAGTATATTTCTTTGAGAGAAAAAAATTTCCAATTGATTTAGAATCCTTGAGATAAGCCTTAAGTATTGTCAGTAAATCATGCGTAAAGACTATGGCATTGATTTTAATTTTTAATATCTAAATATAACAAAAATATTGTCGCATGAAAAATATGTCCTTGCAATATGAAAAAGATCTACAAGAAATTCTGTCGGTTGATTTTATCTTATCTGCTGCTTCTCGCTATATAAACCATTATGCTAGCTGTGTATCGTTCATATTATATATTTACATACGAGTTATTACATATTTAAATACGAGTCAAATACAATACATGAGTCAGCCGATTGCGCTCAGCTTCATAGAAGCTCTATATAATTATACTTTAGTTGTTTAGGACGGCAAAGCAATCATGCAACGTTGACTTTTTTACATTTTATCGTGTTCGGTAAATTATTCCGCTAAACAAGGTTTAAAGTTTACCTTAAACTCCCACTCACGCATTCTTTTACTATCAGTTAAAAAATAAGCTTTGTTTGCTTGATACGTGCCACGTCGTAGTTTCTCGTTGAGTAAAGTTAGGCAAAGTACTCGTTTTTTAGCAAACTCCAATATTTAGCGTGAAAAAAACTGTTTAATTTAAATCGCAATTACATATAACGTTTATTTAAATGCAGCTGAATTCTTCTCAACGTAGTTTCTCGAAATAAGATAACGCTCCTATTATGACAAACCGCAATTTCCGTAATTTTCTAAGAAAATTCATTAAAGATAAATCGCATAATTATATGAATAAAAATGCAATGTTATTGACACGATCCATTTGATCGTTCGACCATAATAAAATTCTTTTATTGTGCGCATGATGTAGACAGGCTAAACATACAAGTACGAGAACATGATACTGTTTAATAACATAGTTAAAGAACTTTCTTGTAGTGTCATTTTGTAACCGGAACACCGATCGAATATCTAAATTACAGTCTTATAGATCATCGTATTCGAATGCGTTTGCAGAATATAATCTGGATGTATTAACAGGTGCCTTGTGTGTCTTTAGCGTGTTATCGTGTGCATCGAGTCGTCCGGTGCAATATCAATGCATGATTGAATTCGTATTGAGTCGTGCAAGTATCATGACAGTTTCGTTATGCGTTAATTGTACGCGTCTTGTTTCGAAGAAACGCGACAACCAATAAAAAGAGGAACAATCGTATAGAGAAAAGAAAAAAATTTGGTTTAATTAAAACACGCGATATTCGAGGAATTCGGGGAATAACAGGAGGATTTTCCAAGTGACGTGGTGAAATGGCACGAAAATCTAAGGATATATGGAAATACAATGTATTAGTCGAGGCATTTGGGTAAGTTGCATTATTAACGGAGGATTCTCCAGGAATATTTCCACACATACTTTCGAATATATGAATCATGCATAGCGTCATTAGTTTTTTATCATCAGTCCGTATCGATTAGAACCGACGTATTTTCTGTTTAAAAATTCATCATTAGTGATATCCAAATTTGATCAGATAGATTCGGAGAGATATGATCGGTGAAATTCGATTAATCCTTGCAATCATTCTCACTTTATTAAAACACGAGTATATAGCATTGTGATTCTCGGTGTCACGAGATAAATAGCAATCGCAACAATAAATTAAATGCTGTTCTCGATTCGCGCATTTTAATAGCCATTACGATAGATGCATCGCATGCATGAATAGTAGAAGCAACGTAATGTTGTTGCTATTGAAAAATATACATAACGGGCAGATAGTATTAATTAAACATAATATTAAAAATTAAGATTTTACGATTTTAAGATTTATGAAAATTTAAAGCAGGAAATTAATTCTGAATTGATCGAACAATTTGTAGATAAATTTCTTGGATATTTTTTTAGAAAAAGAAGTATATTTAATTCTCCTTTCAATTCTGCTTTGTGTACTGGAAACATTTATTATATGCTTATCTGAAAACATCTTAAGCAATTAGATGCCTGTATTATCTCAACGAACTCCTCAAACAATTTTTATGCAAAATAACTGAAATATCCCATCTCATGATTATTTTCGAATGCAACAATTTAAGAGAATTTTATTAATAACTATCTATAAAAATTATATTCTTTTAGTGTATCTTGTAAAAATATTTTAGATACATTAAACACACGAGATAGATATTTTTACTTTGCAACGTTGTAGATCTACATACTAATTATTGGATCAATTCACAAAATAATTTATCATTTTTTTTTTAAAGTGTCACTACATCCAGTAAGAATAGTAGAAATAATTTGCGCTTACATATTGCAATGTAAAAACAACAAAATTACAAGCGATATCTATATGCAATTTCGAGATCTATCAGTTATACAAAGATATATTAATATTGTAGATGCACGATGTAAATTTTATTCAAGATTTAATATCGGAAGATATCAAGCTGCTTTGCGTTATCAGAGTGAGCGAATTTTTTTTTCTGTCTTTCTATAACGCATAGCCTCGTTCAATCTCGCGGAAGGCATCTCAATCTGGAACACGCCTTTCTCTCTCGTCTACATTATACTATGTCTCAAGTAATTGATTCAGGCAGTCGGGCCTATACCTGGTTCCTCGGATATTCATTCTCGCCTTAACTTATACTCGTTAAACACGTTTCATTTTTCATATAACGTGCTGCGGTGATTTCGTCATGTGTCACATATATCTCGAAACTTTGAATGTTTACGTATTCAGTTTTTTAATATAACAATGTTATTTGTATTTTTGAATAGAAATTATAATATATACGCATGGTGCTCTGTTATTTGTGTTGTTAGTGATAATGTTAATCAATCTAAGAAATCCAAAGTGAGCTTTGTTATCGGACTTGTTTAGGCTTACGAAAAAATAGAGCAAATTATCGTTTGACTTGTGGTCACATGAGGTTCTTATTCGCTATCTCATTTTTACAGTGATATAATTATATATATTTTTTTTAAATAACTTTTTTTAAATAAGAGCTTCGAAAATACTCGGATAAATATTATGACTTGAGGAATGTGATGTGACAATAAATCGATATCGCGAATTCGTATTATGAATTAAAAGTATCGTATCGCGCCGTTTAATCTAACACGAGATGATCAAGTTCAGGGGTCCGTTGGTCCATCGGGTGAAGCTGGCCTATCACGATCTGACGGATTTTTCTGCGACGAACGATATGGACCGCTCGAGATTGCGCGAAAACATTAGATTGCTTGGGTCAGTATTATTACTTTTAAGAAATAAAATGTATTACATCTCTTAAAGCCGATTTTAAAAAGCTAACATTTTGTTAATTTTTTAATTTCATGTTTTAATCTTCAAAGGAAGTCTTTGTAAATCTTCAAATATATTGTGCACATATTTCGATGTAATGAAACGATCATTAATTCCTTTTGTACATTCCGCATTGTCTATTCTAATACACGCATAATATGCATAATACACACATAGAAATGCGTAGATATGCGTAAAGCTTGCCAGATGAAAGTTCATCACGAGCAGAAAGCGTGAAGGCCTTTTACTCGAATCGCGACTTTCACACTCATTAAAATTAAGATCAGCAATTCTGTATGACTTGTATATACAAGATGTATTTATAGACATTGTATATGAGAGATCAAAATTTTTTCCGAATTTTTAGTAATATTCTGCAATATCAAATCGATCGAGTGGCTTTGTTTTACCTCAGTGTATCATAATCTTGATTTTTTTGATAATACTTGATTTATCGCTTGTAAACTCTGTATTTAGTTTAAAATCGTGATAAAGTGTTGTATTGTTAAACGATTGACAAACTCGCATATACGGAGTCTATACGGAGAAAATTTTACAGTACAAATTCACAATAATTATATAAATTGTTAAGACTTATTAAGAGAAGGATATTATTATGCAATAAATATTGTCATATTATACAATTAAAAATGATTTATTTGTCATTTAAATTACGGAAAACTTGGCATCTGTTTGATAATAAAATTATGTGTAATATCGCAGAATTATTTTATATTCTTTTAAATATATTATTATTATATCATTATGTGTGTGTATTGAGAAGCGTATGTACGTGAACAATAAAAACAAAATGTATATATACACACACATAATATATATAGATAATAATATAATATATATACATACAATATAAATATAAACAACACATCGTCGATATAGATAATAGATATCGGGAGAGAAAATTACTTCCTTGAGATTGATATAAAAAAAGAAAAATGTTGGATGGAATTTCATCCCTCGATAGCGGCAAAATTAATTTGATTCTAGTCATCCCCTAATAACATCCCCGGATGACATCCCTGGAATTTGAAGTTCCTCTTCATTCGCTCTTCATTGAGTGATTCTCCTTCGCGTCGCGTACAACGAAACGTGTGACCTGTGTACGCAAAGTATATATTTATTCACGAGCTTATACATTAGATGAGTATTTCTTTTTTCGTATTTTGCAATGCAAAATACGTCGGAAGAGCCTCACTTTATTTCAGTGTAGCATAATTGCGTATCAGCTCGATTATTCGACTCTTATATATCCTCGGGAAAAGAAGTGCCGTGGGCAAAAAGTGAACCGTGAGCAGCTGATTGTGGGATAGTGATTACCAGAGGAGTTATCAGTCGTTCGGTGATATCATCGAGAGTATCGTGTGTATATTTTGGTGTCGTGTATACCGCACCGTCATTGTGAAGATCACTTTCAGAAACGAGACTAACTCGATCGTAGAAATCGCAATCAGCGAGAAAACGCATTTTTTTACGCGGCATATCGTAAAAATCATAGGAGAGATCAATCTCACACGCTCTTTTCTTCACAATACGTGATTTTTTCAAATAAATAGTTTGGCGTTATAAAATTTCCATGGTAAATGGCAATTGTCAAGAGCAATTCGACTTAATTATCAACAATTCAAAATTAACAAATTAAACAGATCAAAATTAAAATCGACTCGATATTGTGATTTTTATCGCAATGCGACGATGAATTAGAATGTCCTGCGAGCATTTCATTATCACGGAAACTCATCGTACTTGTCGATCGAAACTTGTTTGTGTTTTTTTCAGCAATTGTTAACCAAATCGATTCTGTATATTCCATACATAATATGGTGCTTGTATTACTAACTAGCTAAAAGCTTATCTCTCGATAATACGGCACAAATAGAAACTTCTCGAAAAGATTATTTCTTAAGATATAATTCTTTCTATAGATAGATAGAGAGAGAGAGAGAGAGAGAGAGAGAGAGAGAGAGAGAGTAATTTTCCAGAAATTATCGAAATTTCAAACTTTGATATCTTATTCGGAAAATCGCGATTGCAATTTATTATTATCGTTTATTAGTTGTAATTGGCACAGCAAACATCTACATTGTTTTCAAAATAAACAACTTTGTTCACAAAGACACTTTCGTGCTTATCTAAGCACTCGTTTGATAAGAAATAGATAATTTTCAAGAATTTAAATCAAAGTAAGGAACCACGTAGCAGTTTTCAAAAGTGTTGATCACGAAACTTCAATCTCTTGAATGATGAAAGAGGAGAAACAGCCTCTTCTTAGTAAAACTTATGGCGCTGTCGATATCATCTGGTAAGATTCGTGAAGAACTCCAATTGGTGTGCTTATAGTGTAATGTTGTATAATTTTAGGAGGATTTGTGTGTGGTGTTCGTTCTTTTAGACTATTTTCATAAAATTTAGCCAATCAGAGATATATTTATGGTTTTTAAATGACTTTCTGCAGATATAATATCGAAAAAAGAATAAAAAATCGGATAGAGTTGAACTTCTAGCTAATAAAAGCGTTTTTTAGCTGTATTATATCTTCGATGTTAAGGCAACGCTATATTCAAGTTTTGGAAAGTATAATTAAAGAAAATAGAACTACCTGATATTAATCTTTTTACTCAAAAATAGTAATGTGTATAAATAAATTATATCCCAGAATAGTTTTTTTACTATATTTTAACTTCAAATAAATAACTTATAATGCTGTCTAATTATTAGCGCTTCAGCTTATCTGTCATATGCATGTCATTTGCATGTATAACATATATATGAAACTTTGTTGAATGAATTTCGCAAAAGTCTGTTTCTGTGGTCGACATATCGCCGTTATCTGCGAGCCGGCGGATAAATGGAGCGACAATTTTTGTCAAAATCAGCGATAAAACGTTGATTGAAATTAATTAACAACATTATAGAATTTTGTCATCACACGACAGTACGTCGTAATCAACACGTTTCTTCTATATCTTGATTATGACATATTACTGCGCGATGAATATTAAAATTATATGATGCTATTAATTAATAGCGCGTCATTAATTTGTAACTCATTTGTCAAATCTCCGAATGAATGTAATATTTTTATTTACGACACTCCTTATTCGCAAAACGATTGATACGATACTTCTCTGTGCATTTATGTGTTGTGTGTTGCGTGAATTTATAAACGAGATAACTAGTAAACAAAGCATTATCCGGTTTGAAACACTGCGAAATCATCGTAATAATTTATGTCGCAATAATAAGGAGAATCTTCCAGTTGTTCTGTTAAGGTCATCTTATTGAGATATTTGAAACATATTGCTAAAAAATATCTGAACATACAAAATGTCTTATTACTACCTTGATGGGCATAGTTTATTGACGTTTATGAAATCGATAAACTTCAAAATTTCTTTGTCTCCGATTTCTCTAACATAAATTTAATCAAAGATGTGCATCTTTTCACAACATCACACAATTAATTTATCAAAGCAGTAAAATTTTATTTTTAGGAGAGCAATTTATTTTTAAAAATACTTCTGTGTAAAAATAGAAGAAATTTAGTTATTATATTAATTGGCATTTTTATCATTTTCTTGCTTATTATATTGCATCGAACTTTAATTGCGAGATACATGGCGTCGTGAAAGTAATATTAAAATCAAACACATTTTCTGTTTTTATTGAAATATCGGAAGCAATCGAACAAATGTTTGAATTCTATAAAAATGTTTGAAGGGATGGCGATGATGACACCGACTACGAGGGTACGACGCATCTGGTGCGCGTGCCGCGCGAACATTCCACGGATGAGACCAGCACGGTTAAAATCGGTATCCAGGGGATGACCTGCCAGAGTTGCGTAAAGAATATCGAGGGAATGATCGGCAAGCGATCGGATGTCGTCAGTATCAGGGTAGTCCTGGAGGAGATGGCCGGCTATATCGAGTACAAGACACGCGAGACGACGCCGCAAGAATTGGCGGACGCCATCGAGGACATGGGATTCACCGCCAGTCTGCCGATATCCGATGATGTAACGAAGAACGAAACCACCAATACCCTCACCTCCGTAGTACCTGCCAGCAGAACCTGCAACATACACGTAGACGGAATGACGTGTTCGTCATGCGTTAAAAACATCACCGGTTAGTTGATATACAGAATATAGAAATATAATCATTTTTATTGATTACAATTACAAAATTTCTTTGTTTTTGTTTGGAAAGAAACGCTTTTGTATATATCTATGTAAGCAAACGTTGTTAAATCTGTTTGAAACTTCATGAAATTTTTTTTATCTTTAAATTTTATCCGCGGATCATACGTGTTATAGATTCCATATTTTCTATAAATGTTTATATGCTTTGTAGGTGTTCTGTCCGAAAAGCCCGGTATAAAGGACGTCAATGTTAGTCTGGAGGATAAGGAAGCCAAAGTCTCTTATAATAGCGGCGATGTAACGGCCGATCAGATAGCAGCGTACATAGAAGACATGGGTTTTACCGCATACGTAAAGGAAGTGGACAACAAGGCTGTGAGATCGCACGCGATTGCCAATAATAACAAAAAAGTGGAATTGATACAACCGAACGGCGCCGGTGACGTCAAGGGAAAATTGTCAAAGTGTTTCTTACATATAACGGTATGTTATACTCTTCGAGTTTAAATTCATTTATACTAATTTTTCATACAACAGTATAGTGCTTCGTTAGTGATACGGATGATGTATTCGTGTGTGATTAAAGGGTATGACTTGCGCTTCCTGTGTCGCCGCGATAGAAAAACACTGTAAAAAATTATATGGCATAAACAATATATTGGTGGCGTTAATGGCCGCCAAAGCGGAGATCACATACGATCCCGACAAAATAAGAGCAGTGGATATTGCTTCCAGTATATCGGAATTGGGCTTTCCTACGACTCTAATCGAAGAATCCGGGACTGGAGAAGGCGAGATTGAATTGAAAGTAAGATAATTGACTTATAATTTTAGATTGGCATTAATAGATTAATATATATTGAAAATCATGATCGATATTATCATTTTAGTTTATATTTTGATGCTAAATTGTTTCACTTGCGATATTATTCTTAAATGTATTCATCTTAGTATAAAAAGAAAGATTTGCAGAAATTTATGATTACTTGAAAATATATATAGCTTATGAATATGTTATAGCTATACATTTTTGATGAAATTAATTTCAGATCTTGGGCATGACGTGCGCATCATGTGTAAATAAAATAGAATCGACCGTGAAGAAGTTGCCCGGTATACGATCGGCAGTAGTCGCCCTCGCGACGCAACGGGGAAAGTTTAAGTACGACGTGGAAAAGACTGGTATCAGGGATATCGTCGAAAGTATTAATAAATTAGGCTTTACAGCCAGTTTGTTCAGCAACCGAGATAAAGAAAATAGAGATTATTTGGACCAGAAGTAAGCATAATTCTCTCTCAATACAATTATTCTTCTGCCGAATAGGGATTTTTTGGAATTATTGTTTTTTGTGTTGCAGAGAAGAGATAAGCAAATGGCGAACGGCATTCTTAGTATCATTGATCTTCGGAGTTCCATGCATGATAGCGATGACGTATTTCATGTTAATCATGTCCATTGGCAACACGACGCACGAGGAAATGTGTTGCATAGTACCTGGTCTCTCCTGGGAAAATCTAATACTATTTGTGTTCTCTACACCGGTACAGGTATGCGCAACAGACATGTAACATGTACCTCGCTTATTTTATTATACGCATTTTAGATTAATCATTTCTGCGCAGTTTTTCGGTGGCTGGCATTTCTACGTACAAGCCTATAAAGCACTGAAGCACGGCACCACCAATATGGATGTCTTAATCTCAATGACCACTACGATCTCATATATTTATTCTGTCGCTGTTCTAACTGCCGCTATGATAATGCAAGAGAATGTCAGTCCACAGACATTTTTCGATACCCCACCGATGCTGCTAGTTTTCATCAGTCTAGGAAGATGGCTCGAACATGTGGCAAAAGTACCTTTTCAATAATGATTCAATAAATCACTTTTATATAGAGATATACAAGATATCAAGAATATTCTTTGCTTTTAGGGGAAAACATCCGAAGCTCTTTCGAAGTTGCTATCTTTGAAAGCCACGGATGCAGTATTAGTCACGCTGGGTCCGAATAATGAAATATTATCTGAACGTTTAATAAGCATTGATTTAGTACAACGCAATGACGTGCTAAAAGTGGTTCAAGGTGCCAAAGTGCCTGTCGATGGCCGCGTGCTGTCCGGTCAGTCGACCTGCGACGAAAGTCTGATCACGGGTGAGAGTATGCCGGTTCCGAAGAAGAAAGGATCGGTAGTGATTGGCGGTTCAATCAATCAGAATGGACCGTTGTTAATCACCGCTACGCATACGGGTGAGCACACAACGTTGGCGCAAATCGTTCGCTTAGTAGAAGAAGCGCAGACGAACAAGGCGCCGATTCAACAGCTAGCCGACAAAATAGCCGGCTATTTCATACCTGTTGTTATAGCAGTTTCTGTAGTGACACTGATAATCTGGATTATCATCGGCTACATGAACGTCGAGCAGCTGCCCTTGTTGCACAATGAGC
Source organism: Cataglyphis hispanica (assembly GCF_021464435.1). Taxonomy (NCBI): domain Eukaryota; kingdom Metazoa; phylum Arthropoda; class Insecta; order Hymenoptera; family Formicidae; genus Cataglyphis; species Cataglyphis hispanica. The sequence continues at coordinate 5,850,763 of NC_065963.1, forward strand.
AGATTAATAAGCATGGCATGAATCGTGAAGAGATCATATTTCAATATGCCTTTCGGAGTGCCCTGGCGGTTCTCGCGATTGCCTGTCCTTGTGCACTTGGCTTAGCCACACCAACTGCGGTTATGGTCGGCACAGGAGTAGGTGCGTTGAATGGTATTCTGATTAAGGGCGCCGAACCGTTGGAAAATGCGCATAAGGTTAAATGCATTGTCTTTGACAAGACGGGAACGTTGACGCATGGTATGCCGATTGTCACCAAGATTGGTTTGTTTGTAAACGAGAAGATCTGCTCGTTAGGAAAGCTGCTGATGATCGTCGGCACGGCGGAAATAAACAGCGAACATCCTATTGCGTCAGGTAAGTATCACATTTTTGGTATAATTACGTTTAATTATGTTTACGAAATTGTTATTTTTGTTTCTTTTTTAAGCAATTGTACGTTATGTGAAAGATACGATCGGATCGGGTGCTACTGGACAGTGCACAAATTTTCAAGCGGTCGCTGGCTGCGGCCTCAAGTGTAAGGTATCCCATCTGAACACTGTTCTATCCGATGCTCTAAAATCTGAGAAAATCATCAATTATATAAATCAGACGAGTAATGCGCCAGCCGGAACGTACAATCTCAATAACGTACCTGTCGATAATGTGCCAATTGTTGAATCGACGCGGGAGAGACAAAACTTAGATCTGCAGTTACTGTTAAATCCCGATTCGCAAGGCGATCGAAACATCGCTGACGACGTGTACGAAGTCTGCATTGGTAATCGGGAATGGATGCGTCGGAATGCGATCAATATCCCACAGGAGATGGATGCGAGAATGATTAACGAAGAAGATCTCGGACACACTGCCGTCTTAGTTGCTGTAAATAATATCCTGATCGCCATGATTAGCGTCGCTGATACCGTGAAGCCTGAGGCGCATCTCGCGGTCTACACCTTGAAGAAAATGGGATTGCAAGTGATACTTTTGACGGGTGATAATAGGAAAACCGCGGCTTCAATCGCCAGACAGGTACGAGATTAATTATTAGAGTATTCTGTTGTATACAAAAGATTTCCGTGGCTAGATTTATGTTTTTTGCTTTTCGGGAATATACAGGTTGGCATCAGCAGAGTTTTCGCGGAAGTGTTACCGTCTCATAAGGTGGCTAAAATTCAACGACTACAGGATCAGGGTTTAAGAGTCGCCATGGTGGGAGACGGTGTCAATGACAGTCCGGCTCTAGCTCAATCGGATGTTGGTATCGCCATCGCGTCGGGCACCGACGTTGCCGTAGAGGCTGCCGACGTGGTTCTGATGCGCGTAAGTCACGTATATAATAAGCGAAAGTAATGCGCCTTGCTATACGCGTCGTACGAAAGAAAAAAATGTCACATTATATTGTAGAATGATCTTTTGGATGTAATCGCGTGCTTGGATCTATCGCGGAAAACGGTCTGCAGAATAAGACTAAATTTCTTATTCGCCAGTATCTACAATCTTTTGGGCATTCCCATAGCCGCTGGAATATTTAGTCCCGTCGGTCTTTTTCTGCAACCGTGGATGTCTTCCGCTGCCATGGCTTTAAGTTCAGTTTCCGTTGTGGGAAGTTCTTTACTATTGAAACTGTAAGTAGATATGTCGCCGAATCTTTGACAGTAGATTTGAGATATTTGTAATAAAATTCTTTAATGATTGCGTCTATTTCATAATCGATTTAAGTATATTTCAATGCATATCGATTTTTATGCAGTTATCGGAAGCCGACTAAAACCACATTAGAAACTACGGAATATTTAGCAGCTATACACGCCCACTCCACAGCACGAATGATTGATTTAGACACGATATCACTTCATCGTGGATTGGATGATTCGGTCGCACCTGTCATGAACAGATCGACGTCCACATTGTCCAGGTATGCGCAAATGAATGTGCTACTTTCAGATGTTTCGCGGAATTATAATAATTCCATTGCTTAACGCATGTATGCACAAGTAATTGACTGTAGCTGCAAAAGAACATTAATTATTTATTTATTGTACTAACCTTGTATAGTGCCAGAATTATTTTTGATAATATTATACACTCTTCCTTATTGCTCATTCACACATATTTTTTGATAATACGAATAATACCACTGGGAAATTAAATCAAATGTAACTAACCAATAATTATATGCATGGAATATATTAATAATTTATAATTTAATTACGTTCATTTGATAAGTTTATTGATTCTTTTTACTTTATCTATTTTCGACATTTATATTGATAATACGTTTTTGAAAGTGTTCGTGTGTATAATCTCTTTTTTCCTTGCATTGAATTATAACGTCAGAAATAATGTGAATATTTTTGTTAAGAAATTAATATGAAACAAATACACATATAAGTTTTCATTACTCACATTTGATAATAAGATACGATTCTCTTTCCAATTTTTATGGATTAATAAATAACTATAAATTAACTATAAATTGTAAACATATATTAAATTATATTATTGCTTTAAAAAATATTTCTATTATTGTTGGTCATAATAACGATATGTTTTCTTCTGCAAAAATTTCGCTTATTCTCTGAAAATATTAGTCTATGACTTGCAACAGAATATAAGACTGAAATTAAAAGTTCGCATCAAGAGAAATACTGTAATCATCTAAAAGGAACTATATATACATATATATACATATATATATATTTTTGTTATATATAATATTTTGTAAATGAATAAAATGTATAGATTGTTGTGTGCAATATTTGGTGAATTATTGGATATAATGTATTATGAATTCGTTACTTTATTGTACAGATACTTTATGAATAAATACTCATGTGCATTTTCAGATATATTGCTTCTAATTAACCCTAATTATTTATTATTGATACTTGTATAGTAATAGGTTGCCTGTTATCTTTTGCTTATTAACACATAATTATAATTTTCATATAAAATATTTTATTTTTACATTTCAGGTTTATTCTCGTTATATTTCCATTGAGAAAGATAATAAATAAATGATTTATTGAAATGTGAAACATTTATAAAACATATATATCATATACTAACATATCTACTTACAGTTACTTGGAAAGTGATAAATAATATTTCTGTAAGAAAGACCTATGATTACTAATTTATTGTAAAATATTTCTGTGATGCACCATTAATTAATAGAGGAACTAATATTATTGGAGGAAGCAATTAACTAATATAAGGGTTGTTCATAATAATTGTTATCAAACTCTGTTTTGCATCGTGAAATCTATTTACAGAATATTTGGAAAGTCGAAACTCGATGCAGAGGACCATCTTCTTGGTGAAGAAATAGACGAGATTGATTTGGCTATGAATTTTTCGCATTATCGTAAAAACGCGAGAGACTCTATGGATATAACTCCCGTATGAGCCTCTTGTAGGGCTATGTGACAAGCATGTTTCTTCCATTGACATATATTTTTTAATAAATTAATATAACATTATCTATATTTTTAATTTCATGTCTTTTTTAATTAACGAAATTATAAATAGTAAACTAATAATTTTAATTTTGATACTTATGATAATTTTAACCATAATCTGCCACATATTTAAATTAACATTCATTGGAAATGATATCATTAACTTGTACAAGACTTTGTTACTTTGTGAGTTCATATATAGATTGATGAACATCTTTTATAGATTTTGTATATTAAGTGTAAAAAAGAATGTATGTCGATCTAATTATGAATTTTTTACAATAGTACTTTTTTTACTATAGTTAACAGATACAAATCTTATACCAGTACTTTTCAATACATACCGCATACAGGTGTACTTAATGCAAATAGTAGGGAAGGAAAATTATACACATTAAAGCAAGTATAATATATAAATATATTATATAATCTGTATATTTAACTTTAAATTATACATCAGTTCTTTTTTACTCTAAAAGCGTTTCATACATAAGTCAAACTAAAAATGTAAATAATATTTAAAATGTAAAAAAATGTTAGACATTACAAGTACGTACATTAAATAAAAAAAAAAAAACGCGTGTGATATGATGTTATGTATTTAAACATGGTTTCAAAGAAATTTTTATATTAAGTATTATTTATACTTTTTTTAAATATTTAACACATTATATATCATAGTGTACATCAAATATTTAAGAAATGAAAATTGCATTGTGTATATATTAGGAACAAAAACCTCTTTTACATATATTGTATATTAATATAACCATTTTGCAGTAAAAAAATAAAAACACACACGCACACACACACACACATATATATATCTCAAAACAATCAAATATGAAAATTCGTTTAACAAAAAAAAGAAAACTTATAAAAAGTTAATCTGCAAATAATATTATAAAATATTTATTTTTTAGATATTAGATAAATTTGATGACCAATTTTTGTCCATCTCCTTAGCATATACATAAGATGGAGATTCTTGAGATCCATTGGGTGTATTTGTTTCAGAAACAAAATTTGTAATATCATATATTATACCATTTTCATTGGTTGATGTACTGTTTTGTGATGAAGTATGTATTGACTCAGAATCTAATCCATGCATATTAGTAGTAAGTAGAGAATTTTCAAAGCTAGGCATTGTTGATGGATTAAAATTATCTCTTTCCTTGTATTGAGACATATTCATTTTCACCAGATCTTTGTTATAATAGTTATTAAATTGTGTGCTATTATTGCCTGTATAAAAAGAAGACGACGGTAATGGTTCAGATGGGATAGATGCATCCAGAGTAACGTTTGTATTACTATTATATGGAATTGTTGAGTAATTTATATGAGGATTCCAGTTATTTAATGGAGACATTATGTTTCTCTTTGCCATTACATTGTATCCATTAATGTTCACTTTGTTTATTGTATTAAAACCACTATGAAATAATCTTTTAAAATTATAATCTGCGTGTAACGATTGATAATTATGTGAATAATTGAACGATCCTACTGCAGTATTACATGTATCATTAGCAATAACAGTGGTTGGAGGAATATAACTTAAAATATTATTATTGACTATTTGTTGAACTGTTGCATTATCCTTTTTTGGGAACACTTCGACGCCAGTATGCATGTTGTTCCACATGTTACTCGTACAATCATTACATGAACAACGAAAAACTTTGTTTTCATTACCAGATAATTGACGGGAATCCTTAGATTTAATTGAAGAATAGTATAGATTTTCATTTTGTTTTGAGTTGTAATCAGCAGTATATGGATTATGATACTGCTTATCATTAATGAAGCCAATTTGTCCTACTTGATTTTGCGTATTAGCAATATTATTCAATATAAAATTCTGATCATTTTTTGATGCAATGGACCAAGGATTAGAATTGACTAAGATTGGTTGTTTCAAATTCTCATGTCTCGAATTATTGTAATCTAAATACTGCAACATGTTTCTATTATTATTTATACTGTAATTATAATGTGATTCTTGTTTGCTATCCTGTTTTGCTATTCCATATGGAATATGCAACGTGTCATTAGGATTATTAGGCCTAATGCTTCCAAATGATGGCAACATTGAGTATTTTTGAGATTCTACTGCAGCTATCTTCTTGTATAACATTGTTAACATCTCATTTGATACTGTGTCCTGTACTGTTTTATTTGATTTCTTGCTCGTCCTCTTCTGCTTTAGTACCTTGCCACAGATAGTTGTCTTCAAATTTTCTTTTTTATCATTTACTAATAAACGATTACTTCTTCTGGTTTTTTTATTGATTACTTCTGTGTTCATTTTATCTACCACTATTTTATCTGCTGTAACTTCATCCTGCTTATATGTTTCATTTCTAACAGGCACATATCTTTCTTTATAATGTACTTCTTTATTCTCCCAATTTTGGATAGCCTCATTTTCTGAATTTGTTGAATTTAATATATTTTGTACATACATATTATTTCCATTAACATTATTAGGTTGCATTACTGAAACGTACTTAATTGATTCCAGTTCTTCCTTTGTAGTTTCATCAGTGGTTAACAAGTCTAAAATAAAAAGAAGAAATATCTCACATTTATTAACAATATTAAAATCAGCAAGATGTCATAAATAAATCGCAAAAAAAGTTATCTAAATAAAAAGTTTTAAGAGACTTGTGCTGCATTCTACTAATAATCATTCAATTTAATTAATTCGGGAATAAAATTATGATTAACACTTCTATCATTCCAGGACAATATAAGACATAAGCGAAGTAAAGAAATTGTTTAATTGTGCGATTTATTGACTTTACACGTGACCTCGTGCTTATTTTCTAATACAAAAACATACCTTGATTTTCCATTTTAGTTAAAAAAAATTTTGTTGAAGCGTTTTGATATATTTCACAAGACACTGTGATTCAAGAGAAAGTCTCCTACCAAATTGTTTACCGTGATCTTTGTTGAATACGTCGTAAAGATGTTAACCAAGAATCTGATGCCTTGATCGAATTACAATATCTTTGTTATTGGAGAAATTTGAAATTTTGTTTTCCTTTGTGGAATAGCGCGCTAATGCTGTCCAATAGAATCGTCAACAATCTATAATAGATTTCATTGGAAAATAAAAACGCGCTCTTTTCAATTTAAATGAATTCTTCGACTCGTATATCTTCGATTTTATTGTTTTATCATTTTAGATTAAAAAAATATATAAAAGAATTAGAATTTATTTTTTTTTTCTAATTTTATACATTAAAATGGCAATATTGTTTAACATATATATTTTTTTTTTGTAATAAATTTTCTATCATATATAACTCTAATATTAGAAATAAAGATTAATCAATAATAGAAATACGTTTTTCCTGCTTAATGTTTTAATTTTACATATTTGTTAATATTTTCATATAATACACATGCATACACATACATATAAAATATTTTAAGTTAAATAGTTTAAATAGTTAACTATTAAAATATAAAACAATATCCATGAAACATTTTATAATATTTTAATACTGTTTGCACAAAAATTTTGTAATAATTATAAGATTCTTTATATTTTCTTAGTCACTATTAACAGTATATGATTCAAATAAATAATTTATACACTTATACAAAATCATAATAAAAAACATTATAGAAATAATAAAAAAAAATTATATAAATATCAGATATTTGTATATAAGTTTTTTTTTCTTTTTGATAGCTATCGATAGCAGTTAAAGCACATGATTTGCTCTTCACAATTATATCTGAAATAAAACCAATTCAGTTATAAATTATGCTTAGTTGAAGTTCTGATAATAGCGTATATGGTGACTTTTAACTTACACAGATAAAGAGCAATTCTGACAGAATGTTTCTGAACAGCCAGCGCAAGCAAACAAACAAGAAGAACATAGTATTTGATCACAATAATAGCATTTGCTTATTATAGATTGATCTATTAACCGACAACATCCACAAAGATCCATCTGAATATCCTACAAGAAAATGAATATTATAGAATGCAAGCCAAATCAAGTTACAATAATTATATATACAACTCACATTGATGATCTTATTGCTAACTTTCAATTGTAATTTGTCTGTCAATAGCATCTGTTTTAGATTAGATGTAGATTTTAATTTGCAAGGTGACAGTTGTTGCAGAAAAGGTAAATCTATAGAATCCATTTGCGCAGATGCTTTCAATTTATACGAGAGTGTCTTTGCACCTGTCTTGAGCAGAGTCAGAGTCTTGTCTAGAAAATCGAATGGGGACAAAATATTAAAGTGATGTAACAAGATGCATTAAAAATTGTAAATAAAATTGTCAAAAATTGTAAATAGTGAGATTTCTTAATATAAAGAGAAAAATGTGAAGATGCAGAATTGAAATTTGTAGAGAACATACATAACAAAACAAACATGATTTTACCGTAAACATCCTTCATCCGTTCATCTCTCAACACGCCGTTGTTCATCTGTTTTTGTCCCACATGCACTTTTACCTGCGGTAGCAAGTCCGCTTCGAAGGGACAAGGGCGTTTCGGCATTTTTAAGCTAGTATTTAAATTTTGACAATTTGATCAGCATATGTCGCACTTTGCTATATCATGAGAGGGAAAGGGTCTGTTCGTTTTGCTGAACTGGCTGCACTAATTCAGAGTCTATCTTTTTCTCTCCATATTGGAAAGAAAAAGATAAACTCTGAACTAGTGCAGCCAGTTCAGCTAAAACGAACAGACCCAATATTCGACAATTGAGGAGAATCGTTTTATTTCCATTGAACAGTGTCGATAAGTAAAATTGGCTAAGTAATTCTCGTAGTCTGTGAAGTGGATACAGATGGCAATATTTGGCAAAGCTGTCAAGCATTATGGCTTCCGCACACCAGCGCAATGACGCGTGCGCGATAAACCAATGAGCGCACAGGTTTTATTCGGTCGATGCCTCTACTACGTATCGCGCGTCATTCCGCTAATGTACGGGAATCATTACAAAGTGACGACTAGGAAATTTACCACGATATTTAATTTATTTGCGAACCGCGAACATTTTTCACGTTTTTCGAAGTTGTTTTTCGACACACATCCAACCCCAATTCAAAAGGATTATTGCTTATTACATATTTTTGCTCCATGTTGATGAGAATCATTGGCAATAAATCGATAGAATATATTGCCCTCAGCATAGCATTAGAACGTAATTTAGTATAATGATATGAGTTTTCAGGCAGCTATAAGTAAACGTGAACTAGAGAAGATACTTATAAGTACACGTTCCAATAAAATAGCTAGTGTTCTTCAGTGGAGGAAAATGATGTTGGCAGAATTAACTGTAAAAATCGGCACACATGATGGCACTTTTCATTGTGACGAGGTGCTCGCATGTGCTCTCTTAAAGTTGTTACCACAGTACAAGAATGCTTCTATTGTGAGGTAATTATTTAAGACTCTTGAAAATAAAAATTGTGTCTAACAGAATTAAAAGAGAAAATTTTATAATGGAAATAAAATGAGTAGAATTATATTGGGTTACAGAATCCATAGCATTATATTTTTAGATCTCGAACTCAAAGTGTCTTAGAAACCTGTGATATCGTAGTAGATGTTGGTGGAGTATATGATCCCTCCAAGCATCGATACGACCATCATATGAGGTATAATAATATATTATACATTATGAAACACTATTTTGTTACTTTTAATTAATATCTTTTGTTGTATCAGGGAATTTCAGGAAACAATGAGTAGTCTTATGAAAAAACCAGAATACAACTGGACAATAAAATTAAGCAGTGCAGGCTTGATTTATGGTCATTTTGGTCATGCAATATTAAAGAATGTACTTCCAGAAGTAACAGACAACAGAGTCATTGATGAGATCTTCAAAAAAATTTATGATACCCTAATTAAAGAAATTGATGCTATAGATAACGGTGTGCCAATGTATGATGCGGAACCATTGTAAGTATTTCTAACGCTGTGTGCTACATTGTTTTTCTTCAATATATTACATTGCTATCTGTTTCAGGTATCGAATAGCTACTGATTTAAGCTCACGAGTGAGTAGACTCAATCCTCAATGGAATAGCCAAGATGTGAATATCGAAGAACAATTTGAAAGAGCTATGGCTTTGGTTTTGGAGGAATTTCTGGAATTTGTACAGTATGCAAAAAACGTTTGGCTGCCAGCAAAAGATATCGTACAACAAGCTGTGAAGGATCGATTTAAAGTAAGTAAAACATTTCAAATATATATCATATACATTTCTATATAATGTTTAAATATAATGTGTAAAAAATTTTCGAAAGATTGATTCGAGCGGCGAGATAATATTGTTGTCGCAAACTGTACCATGGAAGGAACATTTATTTCAATTGGAAAAAGAAATGAATGTTTCGCCATCGATAAAATATGCCGTTTTTGAAGCTGATGACAACTACCGGGTTCAGTGTATGCCGGTAGCGTTGGGTAGTTTTGTATGCAGGATGTTTTTACCGGAAGCATGGGGCGGTTTACGTAACGAGGCGCTTGTGGAAGCCTGCAATATCGAAGACGCCGTGTTTGTACATTCCGTTCGATTTATCGGCGGCCATAAAACCAAAGACGGCGCATTGGCCATGGCGCGACAGGCGCTCCAAATTGGACATGCCGCGCAATGTATAAATTGACGATATCTAGATCGGTAATATTTTTTTTTAGAATTTTTTTTTGTTTTTGATCATAATGTGAATTTTTTAAAAATTAAACTTAACATAATTTAAATATTACATTTGTAAACATTTTGCTTTTATGTCTCAAATCACGCGTGCGATATAGGAAATAAAGTTTTGTCTGTTAAATTGTCATACGTCAAGTATGATTAAGTAAGGAACAATAATATAAATCGCATAATATTTAAACATGGTTCGTTTATTGTCAAAGATTCCTCAGATCCATGAAGAACGTGGTACGAGTATCTCCGATTAAGAGATCAAGAGACAGATTTGACCAATATATATGCGCGGTGTATCGAAGTTTTTAATAATTACACTTGTTGAACAGCGTTTCTGGCAGTTTCCTGAGCGTGAGCGGCAAAATGCGCAGCCTTAGCTTGCGCCACTTCGGGGGTGTCTATTACTCTGCCGTCGGATCCAAGTGGAGCGTAACCATATAATACAGGCGAAGGAGCGTACGCCAAAGCTCCGTATGGAGCTAGTCCGACCGTCTTGGCAGCCTCCTGCGTGAATAAAAATGAAAAGAAGTGAGAAGATAATGACATAAATATATCTGCTAGCAATTTCATAGTTCGTATCTAAACACATAACATTTCTAAAGTCATCGCGCAATTCGCTAATGTAAAACAATTTAAATCGCTTGTGCAATCGTCTTTAAACGCGAATGTCTCGTACTTGGGCGTGAGCGGCGAGATGGGCAGCCTTGGCCTGGGCGACCTCAGGTGTGTCTACCACCCGACCGTCCACGCCGATGGGTGCGCCGTACGTAATTGCAGGTGCATAAATGGCCAGGGCGGGTGCATAGCCGAGCGTGTTTCTGACGGCCTCGTAAGCTTGAGTAGCGAGATGCGCCGCCTTTGCCTGCGCCACTTCCGGGGTGTCCAGGATTTTACCGTCAGGCCCGAGTGGCACGCCGGTGCGATAAGCTAGGTAAATCGGATTTGCGACCGCAATGGCGCAGAGCGCGGAGAGTACAATCTGCGAAACGAAGATAATTTTTATGCATAATCCTTTTTTGAAAAGTCTGCCAAATTACAAATTCAAAAAATATGGAACAGTCAATAATCGATGGAGAATAATACTGATTAATTAAATTAATAGACAAATATTATTATTATTATGATTAAATTAAATCAAATTAAATTTTTACATGTAAGATGCTAGTTTTAAAGAATTCTTTGCTGAATCTGTTGCTAGCAGATATAGTACTTACGAGAACCTTCATGCCTTATCAGTGCGCTGCTGGATTACCAGTACTCGCCCTTAGGTATGCGATTGCTATGTCGTATCATGTGGAGACTCGGATCTCCTTTTATATATGTGAATACTGGTAGGGAGTCGTCAACCCGTAGGAGGGGACCACGCCCTGTAGCAAATATTACATATCTCAAAGTGTTGACATTGACATTACGTTAATGAGACGCTGCCACATCGTACCCGCCTGAATCTGCCCGAGGAGAGGAGAGAGATGTTTTCCTCGTACCTGCCGAGGTCAGTTTTGCGTTGTCGGCTACTTCTTTGGCCGAGAGTCTCTCACGTTCATCATCGTCAAGAGCGACTACTGATACAAGGGCTCAATGTACTCTACCAGGAAATACAGTGCGATTCGCAGCGGAACAAAAAATTGATCAGCTTTGGCTGTTGAGATTGCGTGTGAAAGGTAATTCGACCCGTAAATTTTTCTTTATTATTTTGAAAATGATAGTTAATGGCTGTTCTCGCGAGAAACCTGTAACTGTAACAAATATAAAAATAGATATTTTTTGTGTGTATATATATATGTGTGTGTGTGTGCGTGTGTGTGCGTGCGTGTGCGTGCGTGTGTGTGTGTGTGTGTGCGTGCGCGCGCGCGCATATTTATGCAGTGTGTTAATGAGTTTTAGCGATTATTTATGAGTAATTAGCACATTATTTTCGTAAATGTATTAAGACAATTTTGTGTAATAATAATAATTCAATGGCATAATAATATATGTTTTCTAGTTTTGAATTGCGTCGTTTTAATTAATATTTAATTAATAATATTTAATCCTGTCATCGCATTCATGGAATATATATAGGAAGATCTCTATTCAAGGTAGAATGAACAATTCATCGAGATTGTACTAAATTTTTTGCTCCAAAAGTTAATGTATCTATTTATACTTTATATGATATAATTATGATAATATTAATATAAGTATCAAATAATTCTTTATGGATAGATTTCTATCTTAACATGCAAAAATTTAAATATTTTTATAAAAAAAGTGGCAAGGTTGCGTACTGCATATTTGGCAGAGGAGGCTTCCTCCCGTTTATGTTACCATAAATTACCGATATACTGAGAAATTGATCAACGGCCGTCCCTGCCGATATCAAAGTAAAACTACCGAAAGGTGGAAATGGAAGTGAAAGAGAGACGAAGTATGATCAAAATATATGAAGTGCGACGTAGAAAAAGAGAGCGATTATCCGGTAAGAATGAAGGTCGGTCACGCGTCCTCGAAATCGAAACATTTTTCTTGGATGAACAGACGGAACGGATTGCTGTTTGACGTAGTCGATATGTATCAGATGTGCGATCGCGACTTTTTACTCGCTGTCGGAAATTCCTCACGGATCTCATTTCCAAGGTCTCATTTCCTGACGAAATTTGCTTTATGCGAGTCTCATGCATATTGTTTGAAATGCTTAATAGCGCATAAATATATAAAAGAAAATTTCGAAAAATGGAGAAGAGAATACCATTTTATTAAAAAATGATAGTCTTTTTTGCGAAAATAAAAATATAAATATAAATTTTTTAAATATATTAATTATTTTTTGAAAATTTTATCTAGAAGAGAGCTTTTTTTAGTACATAAATGGAGTGAGTTCATAATCGATTAATAACTGAAATTTTGAACTCTTAAATAATTGATAAAAAATTGTAAAAAGCTATTTCAAAAAAACAAGATATTAATTGAAAAGTGAATTATTTAAAAAATTGGTAATTTATTGAAATCTATATATAGTATATATGTGTATTGCTAAGAAATATTTAAAAAATATTAACATAAATAGAAGATAGATATCTAATATGTAACACATATATTATATACATATAATTTCCACATCACATGTGACCTATTATTTAATATTTAAGATGTCTTAACAATTTCTATGTGTAAAAAAAGAGAATAATTTTCACTCATTTTTATTATCTCAAATATAGATGCGGCATTTTTCTTATACTTGTGTGGGCGTTTTAATAACGGATAGATCACGCAACAACTTAGGGGAACAAAAGCCCTTTTCCTTGGAATTCGAGATAATCTCGGCACGCCCGGTGACCCTATTGTCTATTAGTAGTATAAGTGCACGAAGCACAATCGAGGTGGGTATCTTATAAATGCCCATTAAGCGACATTTACAATTAGCTGGCTAACTTCGCATATTCTTTCAAGCATACGTAATCCGTGGGCTGAGAAGCATCGATCTCGCGGCGATCCATAAATGCCGATCAGGAAGATCGAATGATTATATGTCGTTAAGCGAACAGTGAATTCTTCGCGTGTTAAGATAATTACAAGTTAAATAAGATGCTGAGATTTACTTATATGGAAGATTGCTTCATTATAGGAGAAATCTATTCAAAATTGATGAATAAGTAAAAGAAAGAATCTTTGATACTATATTTAAAATTAATCATAAATAAAACATAATTAAAATAAAATAAATACGTATTAAAGGTTTAATGTGTAAAATTGACTACAGTGCAATAATCATTTGTCAAATCTGCATTTTTTGTAGATTAAAAAACTTATTACAATTAAAATAACGTTTTAAAATATATAGAGCTTAATCTCGGAATCATTTGCTTGAAAGAAACATGAAATGTTGCGAACCTTGAATTGAATTTGACTGTGACATATTCAGAATAGTTCGAGATATAGTTAAGTGATCGGATCAATCATTCATCTGATTAATTCGCGAGTGCAAAAAGAGGATATGTTATCCGAGCAGATGTATGTTGATAGCGAATGAATATATTTTTATGATGTAAATCATATTATAGTGTAAATTATCTTTTACAGTTAAAAGTAACATTCACAGGCAAATAAACAATATTATCTTAATATCAATTAAGATTTAATTGTAGTACATATATATTGTCGTTAATATAAGAAATATTTAATCTATTTAGTGTGCGTTAGTGATACCATAATGAAATAAGAAAGAGAAATCAGATAATAAAAAGATGCTTTATATTTCTTATGATCTAAAACATATTTTAGATAACAATAATCATGAGTCTTGTGGTTCAGTCTGAAAGTTACGATCGAAGCGAAATACTAAATAATTTACGACGTATCGTGAAACTCGAAGAGAGATTACATCATGTACTACATAATAAAATTGAGAAATGCGTTCTTCACGAAACATACCAGTTTTACATTTATATTAAATTTTATTGAACTTTATATATATTATTGGTGAAATGCAAAATAATTAGCGATTACAGCGCCGTGCTTCCTTAATTAATAAAATCAGTAAGCGTCATCATAAGCGTGAAGAGCATTAGCATAGGCGACAAGATGAGCGTGTCTAGTATGCTCTATTTTGGGGGTGTTGATCATTCTGTCGTCGTGAAACAAAGGGATTTACGAAGCGCCATAATAATGATGATCATAACTCTGGGGATGATCCTCGCCGACAGGTGCCGAGGAAGCTATGTGATTGTAAGCCGCCAAGTGCGCGGCTTTCGCTCGGGCCACTTCCGGCGTGTCTACTACGCGACCCTAGAGATGAAAAGAGCGATAGAGAAACAGCAGTGATATATAAACTTTCATCTATCAACGTATTGTCAAATTAATTACTATAAATCCCATTATCTAGAAAACACAAAGTAAAATTAATTTAATAAAGATAAAAATCTCGCATAATTAGAAGTATAATTCAGTTTTTTTTTTTTGAAGACGTGAAAATTTATCTAAACTTAATACAAGATTTACACATTTTTAATTTACATTGTAATGAATGTTTATCTCAATATTTCTTTTGATTTTTATATCGATTTTAATTTTGAATCTATTAGTGCAATTCTTCAATTGTAAAGAAGTATTGATTGAGCGTATATGACAGAATCTTACTTCGTGATCTAACGGAGCAGGTGGTCCGTGATATCCGTGTCCACTGTGATACATCTGACGACTGACCGATACCGGTTTCGAATATCCATGATAGTCCGGATTTCTCGCATAGGAAGTCAGACCGTACGGAACTTTCGCGGCAGCTTCCGCCACGGCGGCGAGATGTGCCGCTTTGGCATGGGCTACTTCCGGTGTATCTATGACTCTGCCATCGTGACCTATCGGCGCGGGTGGTCCATGATATTGATAATACGTCGGTGTAGCCGAAATTATGGCAACGACGGTTATCAAGATAATCTACGAATGTAATCGATATTAATTATTCATAATATTTTAGCAAAGTTAATCTACAGATTTTTGGGAAGAGTCTTGGTCATTTTTTCACATCTAGTATTTCATAAATTCTTTTTTATAATTTTAAAATTTATTTAATGGAATAACGGATGATGATATAATATGTAACTAACGGTTTTGACTAATTCTGTAGAAATTATTACAGCACAAGAAGATTACTTACCAGAGACTCCATTACTAGTTATGCTCAATCTTAAATGGAATGTCACTGTTTTATAAATATCGAGCGCGAAATACTCGCTTTATATACAATTGACGATTTAATCTTACCTAACATCATCACTCCCTCCATTCTAATACGAATACCGTTCAACCAACATTTAAAAGTAAAAAGTGATAGTTTAGTTTTTACAAAATGCACATTTCTCGATATTTCTGCATCGCATCAACGACGCGAAACTGTCTCGTAGCGATACAATTTCTCAATGTAATGTAACAATTATTTACACATCCATCTAATCATTGATCATTTATTAGATTCTGCAACGAAGGAATCAGGCTAGATATATTTAATTACTCTTTATAGCATTGTTTTCGAAGTAAATCGCGCAATAGCTCATTATGCAATTAGACGCAGTATCTACGTGACGGAATTTTCAATAGCCTTCAATTCAATATAATAACCGCAGATCATTGATATAGTCATTAGTGCAAAAAAACTTATGACTTTCGTCATACAATTTTCATTATTTAATTATGGTAAAAAACATCCATGTTGATAGCAATTTTAATTCTGAAGATATACCAAGATATTTTTCTCAAAACAATAGATAGTATTAAATTTAACAGAAAAAAAAGAAAAATTAATAATATTAAAGATGATGTACAAATATTATTTGTCTAATAGTAGACAACATTACTAGACAGATACAGTCTATCTATTATTAGATATTGTAATAAACATTTTTTTGATTTAATATTTCTCTTGATTTTTCGGTTTCAATCTTGATTCTTTCTTCAGAGCATTCATCGATAATCAAAATCGACGAAAATTCGATCGATCTCGGTTAAAGTGTTTCTATGTCTTTGATACTTTTTGTCGCACCAATTGTACAACATCGCTCGTTGCTCGCGTTTTCGTTGACGCAATCATAATTTCGCTCTTACATTCCAGCCTCCCTCTCTTCCTCTCTTTTTCACTCTCTTTCCCTGTCTTTCTTTCAAGTTCTCTTTCTCGCTACGCTCTATAATATTTCAGTTTCTTTTCTAGTTCAGTCAAGATAGCCCCCTTCGATGTATCTCCATCTCGCTTCTCAGAATCGAATAGAAAAACCAGCCTCCCTCCTCGCGTTCCTATTATGTGAAAATCAAGCAAGGCCTGCGTCTACGTTTCGTTTACGCTATTTAATACTAACGTACAGAGATAGGGATAGTCTGTAGTATTCGCCGGCTATATAAGGTCTACATAGTCCGATCGAATGAACAGAGATTCGCCTCATCTCGGATAAATGCGCACAAGCATGAAGTCCTTCGTGAGTACATAGATTCTCTGTTCTTTTGTATATTACAAGTCTTTAATAATTTTCTATTTAATTTATAAAAAGAGGGCTCTTTTTCAAAGAATAATCAATAAAATCCAGATCAAAAATTTTGTTTGAAATTATCATATTATTGAATAGTTTCTCGCATAAAATTTGTATATTTAAATGATCCTTTAACAAAGAATCTTTTGCACTTATTGAATATTAAAAATTGTGCACTGCGTAAAAATTTCTATTTTCCCCTGTTTTATAAAATTCAAACGTGCACTGATTTGGATCCTTCATCGATAACTTTACTATTTATTTAATGTCATTATTATCATTTGATTTCATTACTACTCGATATCAGTAAATTGTGTAATTAAATCTCTCTATAATCTGTGTCCATTCTTTCATCACAGATCATCTTATCGTGTCTTTCATTGTCGGCGCTAGCCTTGCCCTCGTATACGCCTTATCAGGCATACGGGGTGCAAGCCGGACATTATCACGGCCCCCCGGCCCCACTAGCCCCCGACGGTCGAGTGGTCGACACGCCGGAAGTAGCCCATGCCAAGCAAGCGCATCTGGCGGCATACGCAGCTGAGGCAGCCAGAGCGGCGCATCACGGCGGATATCCCGCGGACGGAAGTTACGTTGACAATTACATCGGCGCCGGGTATCACGGACCGCCGGCCCCACTAGCCCCCGACGGTCGAGTGGTCGACACGCCGGAAGTAGCCCATGCCAAGGCCGCGCATTTGGCAGCCTATGCCGCGGAGGTATCCAAGATCGCTCATCTGTCACATCTCAATCCTTATACGAATGTTGCCTGGTGAATTCTTCGTTGATGAACGTATTACGGAATAGAGATATGTAAATGGAATCAGTGTATTATCTTTCTTAAATGAAATCAGTGGATTTATCATTGATAAGCAATGGTTTAAATTATAAATATAGTATAGCAAAGTATAGGTGAAATCTCACTGAGAAAAATCAATTGGTATCGGAGATAGCGGAGATGATTTTTCAGTGAAATCTTACTGCCATATTTAATGAAAGACAGAGAAGCAAAATGTGTGTGTTTTCATTGAAGATCAATGAACTCATTGGTCTTTGATGAAACTTATTTTTAGCTTTAGTGACATTTTCACTGATTTAGTTTAAGAAAGTAGAGCATTCATAGTATAAAGGAGAGTAGTGGCTTCGAGCGTATCTCCACGATGATTATAAAAACGTCACGTGTGCGTATACGCACGTAAATGTAATAATATTATAATTGCAAATAAAGTATGAGAATTATTGCAAATAATATATGAGATGAAACGATACGCAATTATTTTTCCTTTACATTATACAGATAAATCGCAAGGATATCGTGGCTAGATGATTTTATGTACAGAATGTGTAAAAAAAGATGATTAATTATATCTCTTCTGTCTTTGTCATTTTCGTTTGTTCAATAATAAATAATAATTTATATATATAGAGCGCGAATTTATTTCGCAGATAACATAACAAGTTTTTCTCGCAGTTGTTTAGTTTTGCAACATAGAATGCTGACGATGTGCTAAGATCTTAGTCGCGATAGAGGTACACAAGTTCAGTTGTCAATCGCGAATGATCGACACGTGACTAGTCACTCTGTCAGGCACGACTAAACGCCTAAACACTCTCGTGGAAATTGCGTTGGTGACAAATGCGCAATTCCTTTCAGATCAGCCGTACGAATAGGGCTCGATCGATGAACGAGGTGGTCAATTGCGAAACTGCGTTCACTCTAGTATCTGAACAATTGTTATTGCCACCCCGTGACACACTATTGTGATTGATTCGATACACGTGTGGATAAATAATTCCATTAATTACATTATATGAGTCGCGATAACACTCCAAAAAGTAATATATCATAATTATAAATTATTTAGAGTCGTAAAAAATATTATTTTATATTAAATAGATCGATAGATTTCTTTACTTAATATCGTAAAATAGATCATTTATTATTTTTCTTAATCATATGATTATTAATAAATACAATTACTGAGAAATTTATTACGTTAATTAAATATTAAATATATTAAATGTTTGTAATAAAAATTATGCATCAAATCTTTGAATTCACAAAGATAAAAATTTTAGAAAAAAAAGATACTAAATTTTTAAATTATAAAAATTAAAAATATATATAAAGATATATAATGATAAGAATATTTTTATTTACATCATTATGTTGCATATAATTGTATGATAAAAAAATACTTCCTCTATTATAAATATTTATAAATTTTTATATAAATTGCATGAAAGTTAAACGCACAATTATTTCTGTGCGCAACACACCACATTTTCCGATGCAGTAAATTTCTAACTGTCATATTGTCATCTATGAGAAAACAATGCACTGTTGCACCACGTTGGAAAGATTCTTATTAAGCCCCGTTGCTCCTTGGCCCCGTAATCATTTTGGCAAGAGTCAGAGTCGCCGATGATTGCGACTTGCATCCGCGGATAACTTACGTGCATAGAGCTCGCATAGCTCGCACTTTTATGCGCAACTCGAGGTTGCGGGACAAACATATACATCGAGCCTCATTGTTAACGCACGTTAAATGTTACAGGGCAGGGCACGTGTCATACTTAAGGAGAGCATTTCTCTGGGTGTGGTTGTACCCCGCGCCGAGACCAGGTAGAGGGGCGATGTACTCGATCGTACCCCCTATAAATTGCACCATGCATGTTGGTGGCAGTTATAATGCGGATCTAAACGCACATGTCGATAGTTCGAGTAGTGCCGAGGATCTAGGCAATATCTCTTCGGTGCATACGCAGCAGGACTCGCCGCAATGATCGGATCTCTCGTGAGTACTTTTAAGATCTCGAAATAGATACAACAAAATAGTATATTTTTGGAGATTATTTTAATATTCCTTATTATATATTTTTTTATACTTATTTCTTATATTTCTTATCTCTATATCGATATTAAATGATTACAAAATTAATTTTATCATCAACATTGATATTCATCGTTTAATGATTATGTTCATCAATCGTTATCTAATATTATTAATAATTTTATAATTTATTATTAATTAATATTAATTAATATTAATTATTTTTATATTCTAATATTGAGGAAAATTTATTATATATAATTAAAAATTTTTTATACAAAAAATAATGAGGATTAATAAAATTTATATTGTAGATTATCTTCTTCGCAATGTCGAGCGTTATTCTAGCGGCTCCACAGTGGTACGGGCCTCACGCTTCTCCAGCACCACTGGGTCCAGATGGTCGTGTGGTGGACACGCCGGAAGTCGCGCAATTAAAAGCTGCTCATTTGAATGCTTTAGCGGAAGCTAATGCACGTGCGCCAAAGGGGCCAGGACCAGTCGGTGCTTACGCTGGGCCTAATGGGCCTTATACTTCCGGAAATTATATTCCACATTACAGGTTCGTTTCCGACGAACATATTTTGATCTCATTCTGATTGTGAGTTAATTTTTTTAAAGCGTTTTTATTTTTATATTTAATTATATTTAAATTCAATCAAATTACATAGATCTTTATCTCTTTTAATTTACTGTTAATTATTCTTCAACATTTTATCCTCTGTCATTATTTTCTTTATCTAATAAGAGAATTAATTCGGCTAACGATAAGTCTATTTGTTTTCAAATTGTTTGAATTTTGTTTTATATCACAATTTCCTTTTATCATGCAGCGGACCACCGGCCCCATTGGGCCCAGACGGTCGTGTAGTTGACACACCCGAAGTCCAACAAGCCAAGGCCGTACATTTCTCTTTACAATGCGGAAGCGCGACGCGTGCCGGCCGGTCCAGCTGATCCAGTCGCCGCCGGCGCCTACGATCCGTCCTGGAACAACGACGGTTATAATCCCGCTTGGAACAATCTGGCTCGCAGTTATTATTAATTTGCAAGCAGAAATCAGATCTCAAGATGACCCGAGACCCGCACTCCCGCTCGTTCGACTGGCATCGATGTGGACAGTGAGGTCAATCGATCGATTGACCGCGCTGAATCACTCGAGACCCTCGGTTTTCTCTTCTAGCTACCTCAGAGAATTGGAAAAAAGACTAAGATATGATTATCTACCTCCCAAACGGCGCTGATGCATCTCTCTATTTTCAGCGTCACTTTTCATGCGCTTCCTATTTTTCACGTGCGAGTACTTGTATCCGGTACGTACATATATGATGGAAAAAAATACATATGTATATGAGATCGAGCGGCGTAGAAATGACTACTTCCTGCTTTTGTCCATCCTTTGATCCATTTGACTTTAATGAGAGTGATATTATTTAATTCAATTTTTATATAAACTTGAAAATAAAATTTTTAGAAACTTATTGCAAGAATTTATATAAAAACATTCGCGTTGTGAATGTATTATTCTCAGCAACTCATAACAAGTTTTGTTATTCTCTTTTGTTTACAGTCAATTAATTTAATATTGTCATACCGTTATTTAGATCTGCTTTCGCGAGAATATGCGACATGAGAGATCATTATCTACTGAAGTCCATTATTGCATATTGACTTCGTCAGGCACGATTAATTGCGTCCTTGCTAATGGTTCGAACTATACTAGGATAACTACACAGGACAAATCCGCCTCGCATTATCTTGCATCGTCAGTCGTAGATGAAACCGGTTTCTCTTCTTGTCATCTTAATATTTTCATGAATCATTCAAAAATATTATTATTAATTTTTTATATCTGTCATTAAACATTTATTTTTACTTTCTTATCACAAATCAAAATCAGCTGACTAGAATTTTTATCTCTACTCTTTCCACTTATTTCAAGCTTTTGTTATTCATTATCTTTTGTATTGACAGATTAATTATTACATAGTCATTAATTGTAAAAAGTATTGATAAATTTAATGAGAGTCATTCCTGGCGTGTCGACAACCCAATCGACACGCTTGGGTTCAACGTCGATGGTCTCCGATAAATGATCGGCGACAAGTAGAACTTGTTATTGTAGGTGTTAAGTTCGTGCGCCGTGAGATACTTGGCCTTGCCTATGGCAATCTTGGAAATTGATTAGTTCGGTGTGCACCTACTCAGAGGCTACTAGTTCAGATATTATCTTTATAGGTTCCGTTCTGTTTTTCCGCTACATGATTCGTATAACATTTTCTGTCTTTTATTTTCTGTTGAAAACTCAACACATTGATCCGAAAAATGAAAAACTTTTAATTCTAATATTCTTTTTGTTTCTAAAAATTTTTTGATCGACTTGATAATGTCGAAACATTATAGTTTTGATTTATTTTCTCAGATTAAGATTTTTTGACGTGATTAAATACATATCTCATTTAGAATCTCTCATTTCTAGCGTCAACGATGTGTTCATCGACCTGTCATCGACCTTTGATTTGCATCATAAGTATACTCATTGTTTTCGATAGGATTTCCGTCGTCATATCTGATTCCGTTATGGATGACATTCGGCTTGAGTCCTCGCAAGCCTGGCCGTGACAGCTGCATATGCAATCAAATGCGCAGTCCTAGCGATCTCGCATTTATGACCATACCGTCGCTGATATATAAACTCTCAATTATAAAATAAATTACAAATTATATATTATATTAAAAATTATATAAAAATATACCTTCCCAATAGGTACACCTTGACGTTGATGGAAGGCCTTAATACCTGGAAGGTTTAGCCTGAAAAGGAAGCTAAGTACCCAAATACTTTTACAATATTATTACAAGTCGCAAATAAGACATATATAATGAGCATATTTAAGCGCACATTATTGTGCTGATTTTTAATATCGCGAATTAATGACGTTTTTGCATGATATTTCGATTTCGCTTCGATAACCAGTTCAGTTTAATATAGTAAAAATTAAATTGATTGATTGATAAAGACCGAGTGAGATCGTCTTTGTTTAATTTTGTGTGATAAATACTTTTTTACCAAAATAAGTATACATTCAATATTTATTTAAATCTTTGATAAAGCTTTGTTCAAAATATGTACGTTTCTTTAAATAATAAAATATTTTATTCCTGTGAACATATGTATACACATGTATCTATTATATTTAATAATTTGTTTAATTTTTGCCTAATTATTATTCTTCTAGCATTCTATTCAATTGAGATGCATTGGTGTCTTGTTTAATTCGTCTCGGTGTTTTTTACACAATCACCTTTCTCACCGCAACGCACCAATGCAACGTGCATTGGACCCAACTTTTCTGCGGTTGCAAAAACACACCCGATTCACGGTCGACCAGCCAGGATTACGGATTACTCGACCATCCCTTCAAGGCCTTCTTACTATCCGCTTATTATCTTCGGGGCTTCGGAAGTTGCTATCTTATTATTCGAAGAATGAATTTTGGCAAACACAAATAAAATTTAAATTTCCGAAATCCGAAAAATGATTTTGTTTAGAAATATTTATCACTCTCTTTAAAATTGCAATGTATTAACTTAAATTATTCATCTCGCATGCAATCTCCAAGAATATTGCACTTTACTTTATGCCGGTATTCCGTAATTTCTCCTGGCGATAAATTAGATTAATATCCTTTGAGGATCGGCGAGGCGAGTCATTACGAAGAAGATTATATGATTTTGCTCTCGTTGTAATGCAAATCGACGCTTATCCGAAGGTGAGATAGAAGAGATCGGTCGATTGTTCACACCAACCAATAGTTGCGCAAATCCTCTCGCAAAACGAGGATCTCATAATACAAAATCCCCCGGTAACACGTAACGAATTAAACCACGGCTCCGATATTCTGCGCAGAATCCGCCGATCCTAGCTCAGCGAAATTTTTAATTTCTGTCAAGTAGGCGTATATATATCATTCAATTCGAATCTTTATATCGAGGCCAATTTGTAGTCTCGTGTAATCGTTGACGGAAATGTGGGCGGTTGCATTCGTAAATAAAAATTTCGATGAGAGACTATTTTTCCGGTGTGTAAAGTATCGTCGAAACTCGGATGATGTTTTAGCTTAGCGTGATTTCGCGAATAAATCCCATTTTAGGTCTCTAATTCTCTAGAACTCGCGTCAATCCGCTTTTGCGTTTCGTCTCTCTTGCATTCATGGATATTCCGCATCATAGACGAGTTACGATTCCTGACCTTTCCATGGCGCGGTATGCCGAATCACGATGCTCGAGTCCGTTCTCGAGGAACGAAGCTATTATTCCGCTCTCTCATTCGTTTCTTCTCACGTCTTTCGTACGCCGGTGACCTATGTGGCAACATCCACAACTGTAACATTAGATGACGATGTTTCCATAGGATTTACATGATATTTCTCGGTTCCCAGATTTAAATTGTGATTAGTCGATTAGAATCGTAAATATTACGTCTTTCCTGAGAAATACAAAAATGCATCCCACAATGCATTCTTTCATAAATACAGATATTATATATTTATCGTTACAAATTTCAATATAAAAATATTTTTTATTATAAGAAAATATTTTATCGAGTCATATCTCCCTCTCGCATAAAATTTTTTTAAATCGATATCGATATATAAATTGCATAAATTTGGTACGATAAATCGAATAGCCGATTATAAACCAATTCTATTGCGTTGAACATTGCACTTCTTTCCTTCTCGACTTTTTGCTTGCATAAAACTGTATGCACGCAGTCGTACGGGACGATTGTTACGATATTGTCCCGCGGCGGTGCACAAAACGTAAAGCTTTCCTCATCGGTATCCCACGATGATCCGGTCGCTCCCTTCTTGCTCTTCCGATTTCTATCTCGATTAAGACACAAGAATTGCATCACGTGAGTTGCCGCGATTTCTTTCACGAGAGATTCTGCGTATCGCGAGTTCTTTTCTCCGTGCTTGTCGACGAGAAAAAAATCTTAAGTTGATCTCATTTATTTGCATCTCAATCTCCCAAAATATTAATCTTTCTCTCAATGTCTTCCAATATGTCACAATTAATTATAAAGGAAAACTAATAAAACTATTTTTGAAATTTGTAGAAATTAGTTAATCGGACATTTGTATGCATTCTATGCACTATTTAAATTAGAAATGTTAATCTGCATTATTGTGTAATTAATGATATGTGTAAATTATAAAATGTTTTTTGTAATAATAATTTAGATTTATATTGCTCATTAATTTATACAAAAACCAGATATAAAATTTAATATAATTTTATTAGTATTTATTTTAAATCTCTTCAAATCAAATTAATTTTATTAATTTTATACTAAAAAAAAAAAAAATAAGGAGAAACCAAGAGACAAATGTTCAGGTTTATCCTTCCATAAAATCTTTATTAAGCAGTCTTTATATATCACAATTATCAGGTGTTTGAAAAAAAGGCACAATATAAGTATTTGCGATGAACATATTGTAAAAAAAAACGCGATTAAAAAGATGAATCTAAAATAAAAGTCTGTAGAAAAGTGGAAAACAATTTATTAATCTAGAGTATGTACAGATTCGCGCCAAGATCAGTAGGTTCCTATCAGACGCTGGGACTGATAATGCTGAGGCTGGTATCCCGACGACGGATTGTATGCTTGTTGCGTGGAGTAAGGCTGAGTTCCAGGATACGAGGATCCTAGAAATTGTTGGGAAGCACCATAATGTCCTAGATTAGCATTGTAGTTGACGGGAGCGGCACCAACCGGCGATCCAGAATAAGCTAAAATCACACATAATAAAATGCCTTTATAGAATAGAATTAACCTTTAATATTGTAAGCATTTATTATATTATTTCTATCGTTTTATTATATTTTCACGTTAAGGCAGTGTCTAAAATTTTGTTATCTAATCTGCTTTTGCCGAGAGATTCTCTGCCGAGCTATTGAACTTCGAGATTTTGTTAAGCCGCTGCGAGAGCGGATTGTAGTATCCACGCCCTACGCGTTTTACGTAGCCCACGCAACAAGTCATCGGTCTTCCGTTGGCTCACCTTGACCCTGGTCTTCGTTCGGATGAGCGCTCGCGTGCTTGTAGGCACGAGCCTCGGCCTCGGCGAGTTCGGCCAGTCTGGCAGCCTTCAGGGCCGCCACTTCCGGCGTGTCTACGACCGTCCCGTCCTCGGCCAACGGCGCCGGCACGAAGGTAGTGGTCTTGGCGGGTAACGCGTAATCCTTCTGGTCCACGAAATTTGCGCGAGCATCATATTGCTGGAGTTGCTGATAATTGAGCGGCGCGTAGACTGGTGGTGCCGGCACGTGATTTGCCGTCTGATAGATCGGAGTAGGTCGCTGATAATCGGCCTGTCTCTGATAGGGCATTGCCGTAGGTTGAGCGGTCGTTGGGTAGCTGTAAGTGGGCGATGAGACCTGCGGATTGTAACCAGACAGCTGCTGCTGATTCTTCTCGTCCTGGGCCGCGCGGGCGGCGGCTCTCGCAAATTCGGCAAAATGCGCGGCCTTTGCCTGCGCCACTTCCGGCGTGTCGATGACGTTTCCGTCCTCGCCGACTGGAGCCGGTGGCGCGTAGCTCGGGGCGATCTGCTGGGGTTGGGGGTGGACCAAGGGGCTCCCGTACGGGGATGGACCGACGTACGCGGCTCTACAGGTCACCGCCGTGGCGAGCAAGAAAATCTAGGAAAGAAAAGATCGAGGAAGATGCCACAATATTTTATTTTTTATATACAATTATCTATCTAATCGTTTTTTTTTTATTTAAAAATTCCTAGATTCATTTTAATAATCGCCCAATTTCAACGCTAATGCACAATCGATTGTTGAATCATCATTGCTTATTGAATCATTGAGTTGCGCGATCGACATTTCTCGCGATTACTTTTGATCAACCTTTCACTTTTCTTTATCCCGGATTCACTCACCAGGCCTCTCATGATGATCTAGGGGCTCGTATCCTTCGCTGGGCTCCCACGCCTTCTTCCTGATAAAAAAGAGCGCTGCTGCTCTGTCAGTATTCGCTCCCAGGACTGAGGGACCCGGGCCGGACGTCGCTTCGGCGTTTTATGTTTCTGGAGAACGGCCAGTCGGTACCATTTATAGTCGCGTTCGTCCGTCCCCTCCCATGTGAACCGATTACGACCTGGAGGGAGCCAAAGAGGTGATCAGCTAACCCGGGATGTTTGCTTGGGGATCAGAAAAAGGAAGGCTATCTCCTTCTCTCGTTTCTCTCTTTCTCTCTCTTTCTCTCTCTTTCACTATTGATGACCTTGACATTTGAACGGGATTTATGCACTCGTGATCGGAAATGTATCGCGGCAGCTAATGGTGCACTCGATTGCATTTTGATTGACAGACTTAAATTGCCATCGATCTCTCTCGCATGCGTGCGACAGGTCCGGAATTTTCATTCATGGAATTAACGTCGAAAGATATCTCGATTACACGAATTTTCTTTTACGATATTTTTTCTTTTTTTTTTTTTTGCCAAAATTTAAATCAAAATTCTGCGGCAGAAATTTAATAATGCATATATTAATTCAATATTTCATTGTCCTTATCGCGTTATTGAATCAACGTCTATTTTTTGAACGTCTATTTTTTACTCCGCTTCAAATGCCTCTGATTAAATCGCGTCCACTGATAGAATGGACCTCACGATGTTGAAAAATAACAAAGGCGTGTTTGAGCGCTAAATGACTTACCAGCCCTGAACAAACGACTCGAAGGATTCAAAGTCGAAGGACAAAGTGCATTGAGAATGCATTCCCGTGATATAAAATGCAATTGCTGCAGTACGTTTAAGGCGTATACCGACCTCTGTAATAATTTCATATAACATGCCTTCAAATATATTTGTCACATAAATATTTCGGAGATAATTCATCATCACATTTTTTATAATCATTTTTTTTATAATAATTCTTTTATAATTATGTTTTTTAATTATAATCTTTTAAGTCAAAATATTCTAATTTTATTTTATAATATTTCTAGTTATAGTCTATAATTAAATTATAAAATTTTATATTCTATTCTTAAGTTAAAATTCTATTCTATTATATAAATGTCTATTAATGTAATATAATGTATATAATGTAATAAATAATGTAATTTCAGAAGGTGAACCCAGAGATAATTTTAATATCTTCTATAAAGGCATACGCATATGTTTTATACATCGAATATGTGTTGAATAGATCCGAGCACGATGTATGCAAGAGGTGTGTCACGCAAACACCTTTGACATCGAGCGATATAAAAATTTATTGTACATTGCAAAGTGCACCGGTAAATGCGAACAAGTAAGGTGACGCGTTACTGTCATCGTAGGAGGGGCCGCGCCTTTCCTCGCCGTTTCGCTCATTAACACCCATCGTTATTATTTCACTATCATACGGCTTATCAATCTGCATCGCCGCGCTCGATTGGATCGACGAGTGATTTGTTGCGGCCACCCCTGAGTCGTTCGTTCGACGAGCGAGAAATATCGATGTTACGAAAGTGACAGTGTGACTATTATTGCGCGGGATAGTCATCAAGGCGCAGATCTTACCGCAAAGCGGATAAAATATTTTTGCTCTCTTAGATTGGGCAAATTTCACATTGTGCGATTCGGCGAAACGGGAGAATCGCGTAATCATTAAGTAAGAAAAAGAAAATAACGTGTGTGTAACACTAGAAAGCAGAGCGGCCGGTGCTTTTTTTTCGATAATCCTGACGAAAAACTCATTGATTGAACTCGTCGAAGGAGCTGCCTGCCAATGTTACCTAGATCATATGGAGGTGACCTAAAAAATTAATCAGTTGAGAAATGGCCAAAAATCGTGCGCAATAAGTCTATTATTCTCATCGTCTTTCAATGATTATGTCATTATTGTTAGCAAGATTACATATGCTTGGCAGTATAAAGGATTACAAGAAGCGTTTACTGTAACATTAATCGTGATAGATATAGATATTCAGAGATTGATGAGCCTAAATTAAAAGTTTATAAAAATGGCGAGCGTATAATTTTCATGGACAATGAGTTCACTTGCTAAATCTGTAAAAGGCATATTTTGTAATGATTGCATTTCATGAATGGTATTATTGCGACGTTTCATTGTGGTGTAAACAGTCGATCTTTCCTAAGATTAAGAAGTCATCGTCTCTTTAATGGCATTACTTTATCACTTTGACAACTCCACATAAATTCATGCAAACGATTACAATATCATGGTATATAAAAAAATTTTGCTCTCTTTTCGTAATAAACATTTAAATGTCTAATTAGATATACGTTCTTCTGTGACCACATCAAACTATTACAGTTTCGTTATGTAATTCGATAAAGAAAAAGGCATGATCGTTTGTGAAATAAATATATATATATAAAGCTCTAAATTTTGGAGAGAAATTTATAATAATACAATTATATGATATTATAATGAAATGTTCTTTATTAATTTTTTATTTTTCTCTGCATAAGATACGCCTTAAATTGCGTAGCATTTGTCGCTAGTTACATTGCATTTTTGTTAATTTTTACGCAAACTTTGAAAGTGAAATGTTTGCTTTACAATTAACAAATGTTATAAAAAATGTATTGGTACATTTTGTGGCAAAATATATTAATTCGGAGCATTGTACGAGTCAGAGTAAGTCTCGCAAGGATATTTTCAAAAATTCTAGCTATAATTTTTTAACGTACAAAAGGAGAGCGATAATCAAAATGAAATACTCGCAGAATTACGCCATGTCAAAGTGATCGAAATTTATTTACATTCCAACATTACTGTGCGTTTTTTATTAACAAATTTAATTCAATGGATATAGAGACGAGCGAGCGGCGCACCGTGATTCAGGATGACAAGCGGTTGTTCGTAAGCGGCCGATCTCGCGACCTCGTGGCTGAGTCTCTCGTTGACGTGCGCCGCTGCGTGCTCCGCCTTGGCGAGGGCGACTTCCGGCGTGTCCACGACACGCCCGTCGAGCCCGATCGGTGCCCCGGGCACCAGTTTCGTCGCCACCGCGACCGGTTCCACCAGCTGGGCCCCGCCGATCACGGCCACGTTCGCCGGCGCGACGTAAGCGAGCACGTCGGCCGATCTGACAGCTTCCTGGGCCAGATTGATCTTCTCGTTGATATGAGCGGCCGCGTGCTCGGCCTTGGCCAACGCTACTTCCGCGGTGTCCACTACCCGGCCGTCTAGGCCGATCGGTGCCCCGGGTGTTAGCTTGGCGTAAATCAGTGATGGACGAGCGAAGGCGCAAGCCAGAACGACAGAAAGAACGATCTGAAAAATGTATCATTAGAGAGATTTATTTTATAAATTGTTAATAAAAATTGTTCTACAGAAAGTTTTATATTTTATTTCCGATCTTTTGTATTTACTTAAGCAAGTTCTGAGAAAGGAACTGTTTAATTTTAATATAAATATAATGTATGTGCATTAAAAAATTAATTAATATATGTTAATTTAAAGTTGTTTAATATATGTTTGATTTATTACAAAAAAATATAATCTATTCACGCAATCCAAGCATTTTAAATAAAAGCTAATACATAGGAGATACAATTAAATATCAATCTTCGTCTGTCGTCTTTTTATTTTTATCGCAAGCGAAACAATATAAAATTAAGAAGATATATTGTGATATTTTCAGAATTAAAATTTTTAATTTATACTCACGAGAACCTTCATGTTGAATGGAATCGCTTAGCTCCTTTTTAGCGCTACCGATGATCAGTACTCGCCAAGGTGCTCGGATAATATGTCCTGCACCCTGTCCAATGCCGCTTTATATATACCCTGTCGGAAAA
Organism: Cataglyphis hispanica; assembly: GCF_021464435.1. Taxonomy (NCBI): domain Eukaryota; kingdom Metazoa; phylum Arthropoda; class Insecta; order Hymenoptera; family Formicidae; genus Cataglyphis; species Cataglyphis hispanica. Next base: position 5,881,581 of record NC_065963.1, read on the forward strand.
AGAGGCTTTGTGCCAAACGCTTCGTGTTACCAGGATATGTCCATCGCAATATCCATCGTATACCAATCGGTATACACATCTGACATTGACGCCCATCGTCGTCTCGCTTTCATTCATATGATCGCAATTAGCGTCACCTCTGTCGGCACTCGCGACCCTCACGACGTTCACCTAAATTGGTTCCTCCTCCTATCAACTAGCTCGATCGAATCTGCGTAGAAACGATCGATTGAGCGATTCGTCGTACTGGCTTTTTTGGCGTCGCTTATTTGTCAGTGATTCCTTTATACGTTTTGAATTTAATTATTGACGTGAATGTATAATTCTTTATTTTTCGGACGACTTACAAATATTTGATAACTATTTGATGACAAAAGGACTTTTTAATTAAGAGATTTATATCATTAAGAATATTAGTCAACAATCAAAAGTTTCAATACAATTAAATTCTGCATCAAAGATTTCAAAAATAATCATTTTTAGCTCAAAAAGTATTTCAAAATCAACGCTTGTTAAAAAATATGTTATAAGTATATTAACTCTATTTAAAAAATTTATCTTCTTTTCTAAAGAGAGAAATTATTTAAATGTAATAATTATCAATAAATTACGAATCAATTAAATTTTTATATAAATAACATAAATTCTTTTGTTAGTAAAAAATGAGCACTATAAATTTTATTATACGCTCTAATTTTACTTTTTATATTTACTCGGAAAAATCTGTAAATATATTAAATTAATTATAAAAATTTCTAAAATGCAATAAGATGACAAATTCGTTTTCACATCGGACTTAATCAAGGATTAAGTAATACAGTAAACAGGCAAGCAGGCAGGCAGATAGAAAGGCATCCTTACCTAATCGAGCAAAAACAACAATAAGCCCGCTCCTAGCATTGATTACGCGATCGCGACGCAGCCTTTACGTCGCAAACGTGACCTTGTAGATCGCGGCCGATCTAGCGGAGAAATTGGAACGGGATCGTGTGTCTTCCCGACCTCGTAAGAAAGAAAATCCCTCTCCGTTTCATCCCGCCGTCGTCTCCCGCCATCCCGCCATAAGCTCTCGCTTTACAAACAGGCTTACCTTGCTCCGGCGAAACGGAAGTAGCACCTATCACCGCACGCACTTTCCGTTTCTCGAATGATTCTAGGTTTTCTTCCTTCGCGCCGTCCCGCGATCGTCCCTATCCATCGTCCCTATCCTATTACGTGATCTAGAAGGGCTATAAAAGCGGCCGCGCCAGCGTGCATCGAGTGCATCTTACGTGACATTGCACCTGTTCTCGTCGTCGATTGCGTTGGACAAGATTATCGCTGTTCTGGATATTGCGACAAAGAGATGAGACACTTCGCGATCGTGATGCTGGGCCTGATCGGTCTGGTCTCGGCCAAGCCCGCTCTTTTGTCCGTACCGTTGACATACATGACAACTTTGACACCCATCGGTACCAATCGTGGACAGAACCTGGACAGATTGAAAGACCCGGTCGCGCATCCCGATGAGAGGAGGACGAATTCGGCAAACGAGCCTGAAAGATCGGTTGGGTCGCGAGAACAAGAATCGTCGTCACCCCGATTCGTCAACAACGCGCCTCTCGATGTCGACGGCAGGGTCGTGGATACGCCAGAAGTCGCGGCAGCCAAGGCGGCCCACGCGGCCGCGCACGTCAAAGAGAAGATCAACCTAGCGAAGGAGGCTGCGAGATCCGGTAGCGCGACGGATTCGTCGGAAACCAGCGACGATGTGACCCTCACCGAGACGGTTCTGAGTACACCGAAAGTCGCGCGTGTCAACGAGAATATCGACCTGGAAGCCGGCGACGTTCTCGCGCGACTCCGCGACGGTTCCGTGGTGCCGTTGGTGCTCGCCAACGGTGTCGTCGCTCTCGTGCCCGTCGGTCTCGACGGCAGGCCCCTGGACAACGTGTCGGAAACGATGGTGGCTCATGACGATCAGAATCCGGTGAACGACGCGAGATCCGTGGACGCTCTGGCGATCGCAGGTCCAGCTCTCGCTTATGGCAGATTGGTTTATTAAAAGAAAAGATTTACCCGAGGCACTCTTTTGGAGAAGACATGTTTCATAGTTTATTAGTATCGATTAATTGTATGTCAGATAATAATGGATTATGCATGGACGGTTACTCTCTTCTATCTCTTTCTTATTGCATCTTATTTTACGAGACGATTTATTGTGAAGCATTTTATTATTTTATTCAATATATAATATAATTACAACAAGATTTGGTCTCCATAATTTATGTTAAAAAAAGAAATATATGAGATTATATAACAAAAAATTACAAAATTATTATTGTAAAAGGCAGCTATTATTTATATAATTAAAAATAAATTAATGTATCAATATAAATTTTATTAATCTAGCATATAATCACACATAACACTTGAAGATAAAAGGAGAAATTTTATATAATCAAAAATTACGTAATGAAATTTCAAAAATGATCTTATTTGACAAAAAGAACAAAACATGCGATAGAATTAGTATAAAATATTTATGTATACCTTATTTGTAAGACGATTATTCTCTGCCAAGACATTATGCGTCTTCTATACTAGATTTAAATAGAAATAAACAAAAATAGAAAATACATTTACCCAGAACCATTATACCGCGTAAAAGATTGTCAAAAAATTGTTATTACAATGAATACAAAATAAATCATTTATTTTCTGCATGTATTTTACGGCTCAAGCATTCGATTCGTCTCGACAAAACTCAAATAGCGAGATGGTAATAAAATATTCCGCGTTTCATCTCGCAGTCTCCACAAGATCTTGTAGACTTAACCGACTCTCGAGTAGAGATTCCGCGCCCCTAAGCGATCGAGAGGATACAACGAGCGATAAATTAGCGTCCCTAATAATCGTCCTCTTCTCGAATCCGCTCGGTACCCACCCCTTCTCCCGCGATAACGATTGCGATTGAGATTATGCGCGACCTTGGCGGTAGAGCGAAGCGGATCCTGATTCGGAAAAAAGGCGCCTGGTGGAAACCAGGCATCTCTCTGTCACGAAGCCGGATTCCGATGATCGCGACCTCGAAGACACTCGCGCGACCAGTTTTCGCCGCGTTCGCGGCTTCACGAATTTTTCCTCGCGAGAGGAGGAAGAGGACCACGCGTTGCCTCAGGGCGTGGTTGATCGTAAGCTATCGCGTATATAAAGGTGTCCTGGCTGCGTGTCGGAATCGAGGATACACAATCGACGTGTTATCGAAACGTAAAGATCATCATGAAGATCGCGTCCGTAGTAAGTGCTTATCCTGGCGATTCCGCGTGTAGGAAGACTAGTATCGATCCTGAGATCGCGTTGGTGGTCTTACGTGGGTTTTGCGACTGCACGATTATCTCTAACAAAAATCACTCGTGATATAAATTATTCGACGGAGGAGATTCGCTTCTCTCTCTCCTCGTACCGTGAAATTTTCATTTCACTAGAAGAGTCTGTTTGAGTGAAAAGCAGTGAACGAGAGACTTTATATTCTATGTTCTATCTATAATTAAATTATTATAAAATTAATACAATGGTAGTCTCATACGTATGGGTAGAGTCAAAAATTATACAAGAGAAGAAAAACTTTTAAAAAAAATTAGGTATAAATGTTGGCGCATAATAAATTTATGACAGACGCAACGGGGATTTAATTTACGCCGTAAACCGCTGATACTCGTTGTAATATCATCTTGGATGATATTAATCCATAATTCTAAACACCTAACACCTCCCGCAAATTTGCGATAAAATAAAAGATCAAACCGCAAACCGCAGGTAAACTGCGACAAGTTATGCAAATCTCTGCAAATCATAATCATAAACCGATCTGACGCACATTTTCAGCTTTTAGTTGTCCACTGCTTGATTGGTGCCGGCTTCGCCAAGTCGGTGTTTCTCGGCTATCAGGACAGCCTGGGCCAGTACAGTTTCGGCTACAGCGCGCCAGGATCGGCCAGGTCGGAGGTCAGAACGTCCAATGGCGCGACCAGAGGCACTTACAGCTACGTCGACGAAACCGGCGTGATCCAGACTGCACAGTACGTCGCAGACGGCGAGAACGGATTCCGGGTGTACGCTACGAATCTTCCGCAAGCGCCGCTTCCAGTCCAAGACACGCCGGAAGTGATGGCCGCGCGCACGGCGCATCTCCAGGCCCTGGAGATGGCGACGCGAAGGGACGAACAGGCTCAGAGTCTTGATGTGAATCAAGAGGGAAATGCGCAGGAAAAGGTGCTGGAGGACAATCAAGATAATGAAAAATCAAATCTCGGCAAAATGCAAGAGCAATTGGAAGCCAAACTTGTGAATCTTCCGCTGAAGGAACAGAAGGACGAGCTAAAAAAGGATAATGACGAGAGTCTACAAGCGGTTGCTTCCAGAAGCGGCGTCGATGAAACGAACGAGAAAAACTCGCAGAATGTCCGTGAGGTATATATAAATATAAAAAAAAATAATCCTCCCGCAATCTTTAAAAAATAATTTTTGTAAAAATGATTTTTATGCGACTCATCCTATGCGTATAAATTATTTATTCAAATCTTAGAATTTCTAAAATCTCTTTTCCATTCTCTCAAAACTTTTCTCTTTTAAAATAATTCTTTAAATATACTTGACGCAAAAAAGCTATCTTATTTTTTTTATAAATTTTTAAATAATATTTAATAGAAAAAATTTATAGTTTCTTTACATAAAATTTGTAAATTCTTGAACAAGATAATTAATGGAATGTCCAAACTACCAGCGTTTCGAAATTTCGAAATATTCCTGTCCCGAAATTCCTCATCGGTATTTTGAAAAATGATCAACAGGAATCCTCCGGAAAAGTGACGGAGGAAATTGTCGGCGGCGCAAACATCCCGGCGATTCCATTAATTTCCTCTCGCGTGCTCTTACCTCAGGCATCAAGCGGAAACACGGTGCCGATATTTCGCATCTCCCATGGAATCTACGAGATCGAGCCTTCCGCCATACCGGAGTCATCGATCGTTCAAGGTTATTAGAATAAGTAACTCACCTTATTTATTCCATCTCTTCTCTGCTGCTCCTATTTTATTAGACATTATATATTATCGTGGAATATTTTTGGACAAAAATATTCAAATTTTCACATAATTGTTAACGTTAATTGTTCGATGATGTTCGTATAAAAGGCTTTGTATAAATATTTTAATTATTCCATGTTTGGGATTAATTAAAATTGTATTTGAAAATTTGACACGACGAGACTATATACGCGATATTTTATTAAAATTAATTTTTTCGTTAAAAGAAAATTAAATTGCATATGATAGAAAATATCTTTAATTAAGATCAGTTCTCTCATTTTTCTCGATTAACTTTCTTGCCCTTCTTCCGAAGGTCGTCCTTCACGAATCGCGCGACCGGTTCGCACACTCGCTTGTTGATAATCTCGTAAATTGATCCTGCCAATTAATAAGATTGTCGCAAATTATCAAAAATAATTGTTCGGCTTTTTCCTGCAGGCACTTCCGGCGCGATCACGCCAGCGGCGACGATCTTGAAGAGCACGACAATTTCTGACAATCAAGCAGCAACGCCGGAGAAGGAACAACAGATGCAACGAGCAAATGAACAAGGTGTCGCTGTCAATACGATTGTACCATTGAATGCAATTCCGCTGAGTTCGTCGCATTCGAGTTTCATTAGATACGTATCGCCGGTGTCTCTTCATTACGTCGCTTACAACGTTTTGTGAATACAACAGAATATACATATCCTTGGGAGAGATTTCATGGAACAAAAATCTGGAATAAAATCTCAGATGTAATGAACAGATTGAATCGGGCTGTTTCTCCTTTGCGTTCTTTTTATGTGTCTCAAGATATTTTTATTCTTCTTTACAAAATAATGCGGGATGTTATTGGACAATACACAACGGAGTATGATATATGCGTATATAATAATCGATATTAAGGATAAGGATAATTAAAATCAGCATCATCGTCGTTGTCGCCGCCATCGTCCTGTCATACTGATGAAAATACTTATAATACTTGGCGCATAAAATAATACTAACTTATATATAAATGAGATAAAAAAACTAAATAGTGTAAAATCCTTAAAAAGAATCGCAGCTTCTTATAGTCGCGAGTAATGTGAGAACCTATCAAGGAGAATTGACAGTTAATATAAGATTCGATGATAAAATCATCAAATATCATAATTCTAAATTGTGCATACACGATATGTGTCAGCTGGAACAAATCATGCTCCTAATACCTCAATTACATTCAGAAAATTTCAGACAAGACGCAACATCGAAAAAAATTTCATCTAAAACTTTACCTCGAATTCTGAATCACTTTGATTGAAATTGATCTGGGTAAGCCAATTGGCGATTCTCGAAGGACATTCAAAAATGTAATGCAATTGGCTTGCGTGATATCAGATGATTGCGCGTTAATCAGAAGGTACTGCTTTTTTTTACTGTTCCAATTTATTCGATAATTGCATTGAGAAGAACTGCTGTAATCATACAAGCCGCGAAACTGCCATTCATATATATATATATATATGGACGATTTAAGCTCGAAGTGGATCGTATAATTCATCATCACGGCAGGATAAATCTCGAGGAAGTCCGCGCACACTCGTCCGAAATTAAGTACAGCCGATCGATATTACAATTATATCCCCTTCTCGCGCATGCTAATCACTTGTCACGCTTCTCGTGATGGTGGCGTAATCGCAATATTCATCCGGATAATAAAAGTGAAAGACAGCTATAATAAGATTGTCGATCCTATTTGTTCTCGCTCGAGAGATAATAATGTTATAATGATAATAATAATATAACGATAATACAATAAAAGTATATTAATAGCAACATTCGTGTGTGAAGAAAATGTTGTAATAATATAATCGATATCTCTCTCTGTGCCTCTGCAGGCCCCGTCCTGTTGCCATTTTTCTCTATATATAACATTCTCTTTTACATATATATTTATATATATATATATATATATATATATATATATAAATCTAAATTTTAATATATATATATTTATAATGTTCATATTTATATATAACACACTTGTTCTAGACGTCAAACGCATTGACTTCGAGAAGCTCGGATGATCGATTCTCTCCGATCCTCATCGCGCGCGTAATTTTCTTTTTTTTTTTTTATTTACTATCTGTTCATAATCTCCTCGGTTTCTATCTATTCTCCCTGCCCCCTTTTCCAATATGCTACAGTGTATGCAATGTTCAATGCGTATTTAAATTAGAAGATGTAGGCAAAGTATATATAGTTCATTTCTGATGGATACATATTTGTATCTGTGGATGCTGTAATATTTCCGTCGAATATTTATGAGTCATAAAAGTTGCACGGATCAATAAAATTTTTTTTAGACGATTGAAATGTCCTGCTAATTTTATTAATCAATGTAGTTTTCAAAGTGATTTTATATATCGATTGGAGTAAAAATTATATCGACAACGGAATAGAGGCATAAATTATTATAAACATTTCATCGCGATTCATTTCATTTTGTCATCACTGTACATAGCAATAATGGGAATACTTTTCTCTTTTTTGCAAAAGATAAAATATTTACTTAAAGTTAGGCGTGTGCAGTATTAAAACAATTATAATTTCTCTAATTAAGACTTGAAACCGATCATCTGTGCCATTACTCTCACAATCATTTTAATATATTGATTCTCAACTTGTTTTGTGACAGCAAAAATATCCTTGACAGAAAGTCATCCGTTCATTTATTTCATTTAAAATCTCGCGTACGAGCGATTTTGGAGAGAAAGAAATTTCTTCTTTAATTTAGCTATCCATTACTTTACAATTTAAATTTGTATTAAATTCTCTCGATACCCACTGCAAAGTGTCACATAATTTTTATTCTATTTTTGTATACGAAATTGTTAAGTATGTTAAAGAAAGACAATTTTCGCGACATGGTCTCTATTCCTCATTAATGAATCGGATACACCACCTCGTCTGCGTCGTCCGCTTTCTCTCGATTTAACGGCGTATCTAGGAAAATTCATGTGTGTGGGCGGTATACTCTTAAATATCAACGTAAAATCAAAAACGGACCGACGTGCGCGTCGCGAATCTGGTTTATGAGAATTAAATTCTTCAATAAAAAGACCGCAATCGGTCGAATACTTGTATTCTCTCATTTTATAAAAATTATGGCAATTTGATTTGTCTTTGATGATACTTTCCGTTTCTCGAGAATACTCGGTTAACAATATCTCGAGGCTGGTCCTGCAGAATTTTCCGGATCGAAGAAAATGACGCGCAACGCACGGCCCGTCGAGGATACATCCACATAAGTCTCTCTTTATTTTTTTCTTAATTATTATATTTCTCTTGCTATACATCTCGCGAAACTATCGACTTACCTGGGCGACGATAAAATTTATTATTCTTACATAAAGTTCTTTCTATATAATTTTTTTCTGCTATTTGTTATAATCTCTCTCCGCATATATGTGTGTTACGAGTATGACCTGTATGTGTCCGTGTATATTATATATATATATATATATATATATATATATATATATATATATATATATGTATATACTTAGAAGTGTCGACACCGCTGTTTTTGCGCGTGTAGATGTAATTAGCTCGAGTGATTTCCTCGCCCTGACTTAATTATAACGTATCGACGATGATTTCGATTGACTATGGTTGAAAGGCGCGCACGTTTTTTTGTTGTTGCACGTTAATCATATGAACAATTGACTTCGTACTCGTTTCTAAAAAACTTTTAATCATCCTACAGGCGACTCGAAAAAGAATTCTCTCTCTCTCACACACTCTCAAATGTTATCGTTCTTAATAATCTTCGCGCCCGTATTTTAATTCTTCATCGTCATTCGCACGATATGGTCATGCCGGAAAAAGGTGATTCACTCGCCAATGAGTTCGATAAACAAAAAAAAAAAAACCAAGCTGAGAAAAATTTCTTGTCTCGCACGAAGAAATGTTGAATCCAATTTGGAAAGATGAATCGCAATAAATAATGACGATAATTAAAAGCTACGATCGCGTTATCGGTGATGAAATACTTTAATGAGATACTGGTAGAAATGTCGCTGTTGTATTTCAAAAAAATGTTATTGTTGCATATTGCAAATATTTTTTATCACCGTTCATGCCTGCAGGAATGTCTGAATGAAATTTCTAAAATACTAATAAATACTAATAATTGAGAGAGAAAATACCAAGTTTGATTTGCCATCTTGTAGTCGTTAATAAACGATTGATCATAATATTTCTAGAGCCTACAGAAAAATTTATCAAAGACAGTCGACATTTTTTGAAACTTCTTCGTGATCTTTAACCTCATCATGCAGAATTATTTGCAGCGTATCGCTAAATTATTGACCGATATTCAAGAAATAAAATTTGCAATTATCTTTCGCTTATTCAATTTTTATCACAGTCGAAGTTTGAGTATTAAGTACAAAAGCGTGTGATTAATACCTTTTTATTTTTGCGAGACGTTAATTATTATTAGTTTTCTGAACGTCTTTATTCTATTAATAACGAAAAATATAAATAAGGAATGTGTACGCTTATTTTTCTTGTCCCTTTACCCTTTCTTTTCTCGAAATTACTTTTTATGGCACTATTCTTTATTTAGGCGTGTAACTGTATCATGTAATAAAATGGAATGTTGTAAAATATTCTTAAGTTCATATATAACCGCAGCTTCCTCTTCTCGAATCGGAAATGGATTTATCGATACGCCACAATAAAATGAATTTATCGATACGCCACAATAAAAGATTTCAAGATATATCGTTCCTCACGAAAGAATGAAATCTCCAACTTCCTCATCGGATGAAATAAAGAACCTATTTTAGCTTGCTTATATTTATATACTTTAAAAACTACGTTAATTTGATCTAATCATTAGTGCCCACTGTCGCTCTCTTTCTTTACTAATTTCGGAACACTGAAATACAGGGACTTTATACACATACTATATGTATATATGTATATCTCGCGATAAATCGTGCACTATCGTGCTCTATGATATAATTTATCTAATACTGTGACCAATTCTTTGCCGGTGTGAATTTTTTTCGACTAACGACACCGCCGGAAAACGCTTGTCTATCTCGCGAATCTCCCGATGACCGGAAAACCCCGAGCTTGTCTTCCACATTTGTCACGTTCGTTCCTCGTCGTGGATAAAGCGCATAATCTGAAAATCCGTTCGTCTACGCTTAACTTTATACAAAGCCTTTGCGCGTAGCACACGTATACGATGATTTTGAGGAGGCAAGCAATATTGATCGGATTATAGACCGACCGTTTATTTGTTTATTACTTTCGTCTCAATGAAATCGAAGATGCCGCGGACGTTGAGCTTATACATTTCGAAAATGCATTCCAAGTGTACTGCTTGTGTGTGTGTGTCCGTGTATCTTGTGTAGCACAATGATGTACAGAGAACAGCATCATGCAGAAGAAAGATTTCGTCCAGCAGTCGGAAACTACAATGGCACTCGTTGCATGTCATTCTTGATTCGACGCTATTGCATGATGTTGAATTATTTTCCATTTTTTAAACCGCTCTAAAAATATCTTTTATACAATATAAATAAAAAAACTTAGAGAAAATACATAAATATATAAATATATGTGATAAAAGATTAAATTATCACAGAAAAAAATTATAAAATATATTTTTCACATAATTAACGCAAAGTAACTTGATTACTATCTCTTTACGGAAAGTTTATTTTCGTCTATAACAATATTGCCATCGAACCAATAGCGACATAGTAATGCCTCAGTGAGTGTCCACGTGCTGAAAAGTTTTCAGTGACAATAATAGTGATAACAGCAAAATTACAATCACAGTAGTAGTAATAATAGTAATAGTAATAATAGTAATAGTAGTAATAGTAGTAGTAGTAGCAGGCCGTTCGAAGTAGATGGCGAAGGAGGGAACACGACGACAGGCATAGCGATAGTTCGATGATCAGTTTTTTGAGCTGGAAGAAATGTCATCAGGGAGAAGAAAGACTGAAATAGATGTAAAATTCGATAACAAAAGAAAAACCTCGATCGCTCTCAAGGAAAAAATCTTTCCAAAAAATTAAATCTATTTTGCCATATTTTTGTTATTTATATTTATTCGCACAAAAATTTTTATGTTTAGAAAAAAAAAATTAATAAATGAAACGGCACTCGATATTAAAACAAAGAAAAAATTATGGAGTAAACTTTCATCACAGAAAGATTGAAGCTATAATACTAAAGCTAGATATTATTGCTATAGTTCTGAATGTGAAGATCGCGATTGCAAATATCACAGTAATGTGAGGTATTTCTTTTCTAATGAGCCAAGGTATGAAAAAAAGGGCGCATCATTGGATCGAGAATCTCAGAGAGACGGTAAAAAGAAGGATATAGGGTACAGTACATATATATACATTGAGAGATAAGAGTGTATATATATAGCATGTATATAGTATACAGACAGATGTAGAGCTACATAGATATACAGAACTAGTAGGTACAAGTAGAACATGATAATATGGAATATGAAATTATAGAGTGCCACTAGACTTAGTTATGCAGCTTGTTGACAATACAAAACGTTAGTATGGTAATGGTCAAGCTCGTCAGAGATAAACGCGACGTCCATCCGGCGGAGAGAGAGAGAGAAAGGGAGAGCGTTTAATTTTTCAATTTGTGCAAAATATAATTCCTTCAACGAGATATGCATTTTTTATTCGATAAATATATCTTATTTATATTATTTAAATATATATATATATTTTTTTTTTTTTTGCAACAACGTGTTGAACAATCTCTTTGTCAAACAGGAAATCTTAATATTTGCTCGATTTTCCTTGAACCGTTAATTGCTATAACCAATCATTTTAATATTTTTCTTTTAATTTGATTATTAAAAATAAAAAACTTGATATTCGATATATTGTTTACTCAAAAATCCGCTGCAAAAAAAAACGTGGATGGACATCGAGAGTGATCTCTGGCGTATCGGAAGTGCGTATATGTGTGTGTCTATATATAGATATACCTGTGGACAAAATTTTGTGCCACACCAGTGCAAAACAATTGCATCAATTGCACAATTCCGATCGCAATCTCGACTAAATCAATCGATATCGCGGCGGAAACACCATCAACGCACATATAAATTACTCTATAGATCGACATGCGATCCGCTCTCTCTTTCTCTAATACCATATTAGAGCCATTTGCTTCCTTTTATTTTTTTTTTTTTTACGTTTCTCTCTCTCTTCTCTCATCACTCTTCGTACATTCTTCTTCGTTTCTTTAAAAAGGTAATGACGTTGATCCCATAGAATACAGTGTTTTAAACATCTAGGCACAATTCCTAATGATTGTTTTGGGCGAGCTCTTGTGCGCAAGAAAATCCTCCTCCCTTATTTCCGAACAGCGGATTTTCATTCCTCGATCTTCAAACGCGCCGAGGGTATCTTGTACGGTCCAAGATACAATTGTTGTAGCGATTTTTTAAAAGAAGCGCATAATTAAGAAAAGAAAATATTATAATCATTAATCGAGATCTTTCTTGTATCTTCTTGAATATGCAAATTTCATTTAATGCTTCAAAAAATGTTAAAAATCTACATGATAAATCACATCTTTGTAAAATAATTTAGATAAATATTTTACCCATTTTCATATTAATAAAAATATATTTTAATGTTTACTTTTATAAAATCTTGTTTTAAAGATTCATTCCGATTCACTGCAAGAAACGAAGAAATCGGACAATCGCGATTAATAAATTAATTATGCGCATCTTTATTATATTTCTGATAACGAAGATTTATCGGAAAGATACGAAATATCAAGTTCAATCACCTTTTCTTCCTGCATAATTCGTAAGGGTCGCCGCGTGCACGTGGATCATCGCTCTAGATTCGCTTCCCGTTTTTTTCCATCCACATCGCGGTGTTTTCTCGAGCAAAAAAGTATCGGTAAAAAAAGTAGAGCGAGGATCATAAGCGGAAAGTATAAGGAAGTGCGCATAAGAGGACGACATAAAGCGTTTCTCTATAATATTATATATTGTTATTTATATATAATAATTTGCGTCTTCCGGAAGTAAAAAATAAATTGCATTCGGAAATAAATCAGCTCGAAGCTCTTTAAGTCGTCCCTCAGCCTAGAATCGCGCGATATGAAAAAAAAATAGTTTGAGGAGAAAAAAGGAAGAAGGGGTAAGTGGCCGGAGATACACAGAAAGAACACAAAAAACGGGTAGGTTTATTTTTTTTTCTTTCAATCGTTTTTCTTGACAAATCGGATTAATTATATGTATATGTACTTTCGTCCCGCTCGCTCGTGAAGTCTTTTTATTCTCGCTTCGACACTCGGTGATATCGGGGATAAGAAATGAATGGGGGAGGAGATGCAAAAAAAAAAAATATAAACATGTGGGGGGAAGGGAGGTAATGTGATAGAGAAAACGGTGCAGAGATTCACAATACCAAATCGATGCAGGGGCCAGAGGGGGAGGGGGGAAGAATAAAGGGATAAATGATAATTTCGGTTAAAAGTCGTCGCTTCGTTAAAACGAGAAAAAGTAAAGAACAGGCAAGGACATACGACAGTTACTTATGAGCCGCAAAACGCATTTAGTTATAATAAGAGCAAACATTGGTCGCGGAGCGGCAACAGCAGCACTCATAATAGTAGACAATAGTAATACAATAGTAGAGTAATATAGTGTGTAATGATAAGAATAGAAGTATAGTATTATAAAACATACGATGAGTATATATATATAATAATATATGCATAGAGAGAGAGAGAGTATGTAAGAAAGATTAAGAGAGATAGAGAGAAATATGTAGATGATAGAGAGAGAGAGAGAGAGAGAGAGAGAGAGAGAGAGAGAGAGAGAGAGAGAGAGAGAGACAGAGAGAGAAAGAGATAGAAAGAAGAGATATAGTATAGTTATGAGAGATAGATGCTAAACGCAGAGATTTATATGCGATCCCCATTGCTATCAGCCATGAATAACGTAAGAGATTAAACATGTCCTATTTATGTTTCTGTATAATCTTGTTTTCCTTTCCAATTTGATTTCCTATGTCAATCGAATAAAATTAATAAACGAGCAATGCGGACCGTTTTTTCTAACTTTCTAATAGAGGGAGAAAAGATGTAAAGCGGAAAGAGTAAGAGTTACAGTGAAAAGTGATGAATAGAGTGAATATAATGATGAGAGTAGTAATAGTGGCGAGTAGTAGAGTGGGATAGTAGTAATGATAAAGAAAATAGCGTTGTTAAAAAGTGACAATTTGAAGAAACTAAAATTGGGACAATTACACAGAAATATACGACTTAGAAAGTGTTTTTTAACTTAGAGGAGAACAGTCTCCCTCTCGGCACATAATCAAATGCTTCGTTAATTCTAAGATAAAAAAAAAAAGAGGAAGAGGAAATTCATTAAACGTAAGAATAAGATAATTACATTAAGAGTAGATTAATTAACAGTAATTAGCGCTAAAATAACAGTAATGATCGCAGTGGCGATGATAATAGCAACCGGCGACAATTAAAAGGTATAAAAGTAAGATTAAAAGTAAAAGATAAGAAGCGCAAGAATAACGCAAAAAAACAAAATCGATAATTTCACAGTGGGAAGAAGTAGTGAACGATGATAATACCGATAATGTCAAAGTCGGGGAACGGGATACTCGTAAGACGCTAATGTAGACAGATCTGGAAGATGTACAATCGAACTTTTTATATGATATGTATGAGAAGTTCTTAAGATTTTTAACATTTCTTGATATATACATAGTATAATATATTTTATATCAAGAGCGTACATAACGTAAAATATAGAATACTGTTAATATGCGCGATGAGATTCGAAAGATGCGTATATCTCACTAATTTATATAAAAATTATATTGTATCTAGTATACAAGTTTCAGATTAAAATTAAAAATAAATACGCAGAATGAAGAAAGGGACAGAATGTTATCCACAGCGGAAAATTAAGAAAAAAAAAAAAGAAAAAAATTCGAGGAAACTTGATCCGATCGACGCATCAATAACGATCGATGATCGTTTTGAAGATCGGAAAGCGCCTCCAGATCTGTCGAGGAAAAATCGAGAAAAAAAATACTTTTGTAAAAGAGGAGTGGGGGTCCAAGAGTCGAGCTATAAAAAGGTCGTGGGCGATAGTGTTAGTATCGCGTCGGCATATATCGTACGTGTATGTGATTTTTTTTTATGAGTGTAAGCGTGTCGCGCCAAAAAAGGCACGTGGAAGATCGTCAATCGTACGTGCTCATACGTGTCACAAATTCTCGGATATATATGTGTGTGTGTGTGTGTGTGTGTGTGTTTTGTATAACTATATATACTGTGCACGTGTATGTGATAAATGCGAACGTGTGGGTGTGCAGCGCGTCTCTCGTAAATGCTGATCGATAATAGAAAGATCGTCTCGCCTTTTTTTTTTTTTTTCTTTTTTCTCGACGATCCGAGAATCTCTCCTCCCTTTTACTCCTCCTCTCTTTTCCAATGCTTGTCCCTGATTTTTTCTCTTAATTACATCTTTTTCTCTTTCCTACTTATTAACGCGCTCCTCCACTCCTCGCTATCCGCATCGCGGAAGTGCAAGCGTAACGAACGAAAAGAATCACTCGCGATCTCCGTCTCCCTATTGATAGACTAATCCCTAATTGAACTTACTAAGAAAGAGCTTAACCGTAAAACGCCCGCTCTGACAATGGTTCTCGTCGAAAGAAAATTGTTTGCTTTGCCGGAGACGAGCTGATTGTGACTTGCAACGCAATTCCTGGCCCATGATTGGTTTTCTCCCTCACATATATCTTTTGAAGATTTAGTTTATTAGATTTTTTTAGAGCGTGCCTCGCCGATCGATCGATATCCCGATGACGCGATTCCGCGCGCGGTTTCGATTCATCGAATCTATTGTTTGCATGATAGAGACATAAAGGAAATATTTTTCAAGGGTGGAAGAGTCTGATGTGACGCGCGGATTTGTCATCAGCTGTCGATCGGATCGAAGAACGACTGTGAGACAAGGAAAAGAAGGAAGGTACATGCAGAAAACCAAGGATCTTCCTGGGCACGGAATTTGGAAAGTTCGAGAGTTGAAAGGCAGAGCTGACACTTGACTTGGAAGTTTTTGCAAAGAGGCGAAAAATTAGATGGCAAGATTTTGCCGGAAAGGCGCTAGAACGATATCGAAGAAATAGTATGTATATAAACCTGAGATTTTTTTATAAAATTCAAATATGAAAAATAAGATGAGAAAAATATTAAAAATGTTACTCTATATAAACTTTATAAATCTATGAAACAAAAAACTATATATATGTATATTTTTAATACTTTCTTATCTGTGCAAATAACAAATTTTATAAAATTTCTCATTATGAGTACGTTAATAAAGGATTAGAAAGTGCAATTAAAAAATTTTTAAGAGACAATATCGTTAAAAGATGAATTTATATTATATCGAGCATATCTCGAAGACATAAAACTGTCCATTCAATAATTAATCAACTTGCAAGAGAAACATCAATCTATTTTCGATCTAGACACTTTCGGATAAGCAAGTAACGACGCGAATCGGAGTCGACCGACGTATATTTTAGGTCCGTTTTCTTCTTATTTACATTTATTTACTGTAAAGCTTGTGAATTGAAACGCTATTTGTTCGCCAGTTTGATAAAAGTCTCTCGAAAAAAGAAAGGTCCAGTGGTCGGAGTAAGGAAAAGTCTCGATTGCGAAAGGGTTGAAAGGGATGGGGCGAATCGCAAAAGAAGGAAACACAATAGAAAGGGGTAGTTCGGTGCGTAGGCAGCTTATCACGGCTCGGAGATTCCCTTCGTCATTTGTCGATATAGAGAGTCGAGTGATTGTCATTTAACTATACACATTACTTAGTCTGGAGGCTTAATTAGAAAGGAGCTACTACACGATTCTAAGACGCTACTTAATTGGTTTTTTTTCTTTTTTCACCCTACTAAACACACCTCTTGTTACAGAAGAGGTCGCGCGCCTCTTTTTCCTTCCCTCTCTTCTCACTCGAGCAACGTTTCCCGTCGAGCTTAACGACTACTGCTTAGTAATTAATTTCTACAACTCTCACTGACTTATAACGTATAATGTGTCTCTCGTGATTTAGCCGTCCCTCGTACGCGCGCTAATCGAGAAGAAAGAACAAACGTATCCTACATCTACCACGACGATGTTACCTCACCTCAAGAAGGGAGAGAGGGCCTCTCTCCTTTTCGCTTTCTTTTTTTATCACTTCGTAAATTAGGCTCAAGCATTCAAATATTTAAAATAACAATCCATTTATAATTCCGAGTTAAAAGATCGACTTCTCTTTTTCCTCTTTCGCGGAAAATCACAAAGTCGACGATGGTCGATCATCGGAAGAGCGCTCGTCCATCTGAATTTTACCGTATCCGTCTTCATTCTCAGGATCTAAGCTATCGTGATTTTCGTAGAAATAGGAATAGGCAAGAAAATCATCGAGTTACTCAATCAATAAGTGTACGATAATCCGGACCTTTTAGCGACTCGCGTATACAGAAAGAACCTTGCACTTTAATTCCGTTCGTAATTAAAAAGTCGAGATAACAAAAATCGATTGTGAAATAATGAGAAAATAGATGTTAAATAAATAATTATTTTTTTTTAAATATCATCAAAAGCAATTTAATTCCAGACTTAGTAGCCTTATCTGAGTTGTATGAAAAAAAAATATCAATGATTCTATTCTTAGTATTTTTTTTCTTTTATATGATAGATATAATCTTTAAATTTTGCGCGAATCGACGCGGTTTCTCCCGTGCTTTCAACGCTCTCTTATTATAAATTTGTCCCATGTTGATGTTAAGACATCAAGAGGAGGAGACGCGAGTTAGCTGCGATGGAAGTTATTATCACGAACGTTGTTCTTTTTTTTAATATCGAGAAAACGATTACATTTAGTTGACTGACAGTAAGAAAAGAAACTCTTGGAACTATCTCGATTTTTTAATCTTTTGCATGCCCATCGATTACGATCCACTCTCTTACGGTCGATGCTCTATCTCGAAGACCTCTGTCACCGTCCACACTTTGGAGACTTCTTTGTCTTTTAAATGCTTTTCTGTTCTCGCAATAAACTAAAATATACTTATTTTCGAGCTGCATTTCTGCGTGTGTGTGTGTTTCTTTTCTTACTGTCAGTCAACTAAATGTAATCGTTTTCTCGATATTAAAAAAAAGAACAACGTTAGTGATAATAACTTCCATCGCAGCTAACTCGCGTCTCCTCCTCTTGATGTCTTAACATCAACATGGGACAAATTTATAATAAGAGAACGTTGAAAGCACGGGAGAAACCGCGTCGATTCGCACAAAATTTAAAGATTATATCTATCATATAAAAGAAAAAAAATACTAAGAATAGAATCATTGATATTTTTTTTTCATACAACTCAGATAAGGCTACTAAGTCTGGAATTAAATTGCTTTTGATGATATTTAAAAAAAAAATAATTATTTATTTAACATCTATTTTCTCATTATTTCACAATCGATTTTTGTTATCTCGACTTTTTAATTACGAACGGAATCAAAGTGCAAGGTTCTTTCTGTATACGCGAGTCGCTAAAAGGTCCGGATTATCGTACACTTATTGATTGAGTAACTCGATGATTTTCTTGCCTATTCCTATTTCTACGAAAATCACGATAGCTTAGATCCTGAGAATGAAGACGGATACGGTAAAATTCAGATGGACGAGCGCTCTTCCGATGATCGACCATCGTCGACTTTGTGATTTTCCGCGAAAGAGGAAAAAGAGAAGTCGATCTTTTAACTCGGAATTATAAATGGATTTTTATTTTAAATATTTGAATGCTTGAGCCTAATTTACGAAGTGATAAAAAAAGAAAGCGAAAAGGAGAGAGGCCCTCTCTCCCTTCTTGAGGTGAGGTAACATCGTCGTGGTAGATGTAGGATACGTTTGTTCTTTCTTCTCGATTAGCGCGCGTACGAGGGACGGCTAAATCACGAGAGACACATTATACGTTATAAGTCAGTGAGAGTTGTAGAAATTAATTACTAAGCAGTAGTCGTTAAGCTCGACGGGAAACGTTGCTCGAGTAAGAAAAGAAACACACACACACGCAGAAATGCAGCTCGAAAATAAGTATATTTTAGTTTATTGCGAGAACAGAAAAGCATTTAAAAGACAAAGAAGTCTCCAAAGTGTGGACGGTGACAGAGGTCTTCGAGATAGAGCATCGACCGTAAGAGAGTGGATCGTAATCGATGGGCATGCAAAAGATTAAAAAATCGAGATAGTTCCAAGAGAGATTACTCAAAATTAAGTGTGATAAAATAATTACATATATTAGATAATCGCAAAATCGACGATGATACACATTCCTTCGCACGTCTCGCGTATTTTTAGATTTGTTCTTTCCTCTCGATGTGTGAACGACGCCTAAGGCCCCGATTAAGCAAACGAACCGTATCTCCTGAATTTCAACGATATACCTACGATATAGCACAGATATAGTCATTTAAAACTCGTCATATATCTTATACACCTCGCGCGCCTCCGTCCGATCGCGTTGTTTATGTTGTATTTGTGTATGTTTTCCTAATTCGCCCTGTGTGTGGTCTCTTTTGAATTTTTCCTCTCGCTGCGCACATTGTATAATATATTTATATAGATTAATCTCATCTCATTTCATTTCTAATTTATGTGATAATTTGTGTAACACGTTAGTAACTCTATAATATTATAATATAGACTTATCCCTTATTATTAAAATATAGATTATCGGGATGCAGCCGTTGCGCATTTTGGACACACCTGTTACAATGCGATATATCAAATATATAGTAGATAAAAGTCGTGTATGTATGTTGCGTATGTATGTGTCACTGTGTCCGTGTAAATTGTAATATGTGGTGTGGTATGTGTGTGTGTATGTGTGTGTGTGTGTGTGTACGTGCGACTCGCGGAGCGTGTTTATATCTGCTCTCTTGTGTATGCTTGCATACATGTATGGTTTATGTATTCCCTTTGCGTAGGCTAAGCTTCGTTTACTACGTTCTCTACCAGACCCCGAATTTCCTTGGTCAGAGTGCGATGCCTCACCGCGTCATCTTTGTGATCCTTCCCGTCGACGAAATAGCCGAGCGATAGACGATACGCAGAATTCGATAAGAGATAAAGACCACTATTCATCGGAAAATTACTCGCGATCCTCGGATCTAGGATCCATATCGGTCGTTTTCCTCGCACGACGAAGTCTGCGGAAATTTCGGAGTCTGAATAATCTACGACACCATGTAGCGAGTGCTGGCTACTCCAACCCTCACCTCGGCCCCCCTCAACCTAGCTAGTGATATAATCGATCTAATTGTCTACAGGGTGCCTTCTCTTCTTCTTTTCTCTTCTTTTTGCGCTTATCACGCGAGGACTGTCCAAATTGAAAGGAGGAAGGCCGTGTATCGTACGCGTTCGGCGGATGAATAAATCGAATAGTTGTGCGATTTCTAACGTCGGGCACCCTGTAGAGATCTACAGCTCCGTATATAGCTGTCCGTTTCCGATAATTCTACTATTAATAATTCTTTACGAAGGAACGTTCGCGAAACTTTGGCAATAACGGGAAGAATCTCGCGGCACGATCCCCTCCCCTCTTGCGAGCAAAAGAGCTGATTGTCACCATTAGCGTGGTGGATTGGCATTTTTTCGCAAAAGAAAGAAACGTTTGGATTTTACATCGTCTAAAAAGAAAAAAAAAAAGAGAAACGTACACATAGGTGGTAGCGTGTGCGTATGTATCATGTGATTCCGTGTAGGTGGACGCACGTCGCACGCGTCCACAGGAATGTGCTAAGAAATAAGTGATCGGCAAATGTATAATCGGCAATCTGGCGCGAGTGTTGGGTGCTCGACGTTGCTACTCGCGGAAAAGATAATACAATAGATCGAGGTCGAAAGTAAACGCTCTATCCGAGCGTTGTTCAGGTACGGTTAGACAATATCGTGCCGAAAGTACGATTTTTTCTTTTTACGGAAGTTTTCGCACGGTCTCATCTTCTTTCCTCCCTCCCTTCCTTCTCCTGTGGCACTGCCACGTTATGTCTCGCGATGAAAATCGAAAAGATATTTAGCGCTGCAAACATGAGTCGCTTAAAAAAAAATACATGCACACAAAATGATCCGAATAAAAAATAGATAAAATAAAGTCCAATTACTATAAAACCAAATACAATTCTCAAATACTTTTAGATGAACAGCGAAATATAAACAAGATATTTAAAAATAAGATCTAGTTCGTCCGGCGAAGTAAAAGCTATATCCGCTGGAATCTGTGTGTGCGTCTGTGTATAAATGATCGTGTAGATTTGTGTGTGTCTTATTACTTGAGGTATACGTGTGTAGATTCTCGCGTGAATGCCCCTCGTGCGTTAAGTGTACTCGGAACGGTGCGTCCGGTTAAGAATGTATAAATGCAGTCCAAGTAAATAGCATAGTATCAGAGGTCCGAAAAAGATATAGATCATAGATGCAAAGACTGGCCCCTTCGCTCATGCCGGCTACTCGCTACGTCTCTAAACAACTATCTCTGATTGGTCAGTACTTCTCGATCGGCAAAACGCCGATCCTGGGAAAACGCTGTACACGTATATACCAGAAGGGGAAAGCCCCGGGTATCGGCGCTCGCGACGATCGAACAAGGATATCCCGTTCGCACAGCTCACCAAGAGATCCCCGTTCTAGAGATTAAAACGGCTAAGCCTACTTTGGCACACAAACAGCACACTATGCCCGGGCCGGCATTCGCTTTGTTTTCACAGTTTCGCCACTTCCCTGCCATGTAAGGGTTCGTTTGCGCGTTTCGGCTTGAAAAGCCCTTCCCGTCTCTCCGTCCTAATTTATCTGTCAAAATCGTGCGATATACTATACTCTTGCGAATACGCTCCTTTCTCACCCTTTCTTTCTCTCTCTCACATACTCTCTCTTTCTCTCATCCTTTCTCTCTCTCGTTCAATTACTCCTCCGCACAACAATTCTCTTCCAACACGCGCTCTTTCGTTTTCTCTCTCTCTACTTCTCTCTACGTTCAGTTATCAATTATATCAGTAAAATTTAATTGACTTCAACAAAACGTTGATTAGACAAAAATCCGCGAGCTTCGCCGGAATGCGCGCGTGGTACGACCCTTTAAGCGATTCTCGATCCTTGATAGAAACGAGACCGAGGATCTTTGGCGAAGTTCCGCCTCGCACGGCTTTCCGTCGAGAACACTTTTTGAGTTCCTCGAGGAGTTCCCCCGATCGATTTCTACAGCTTTGCACGCCTCTACAAAGTCGCCGTAAATACGTTTTTACAATTCTTGTTACCTTTTGTTTTCCTCTTGTATCTATGTGTGTGTATCTTTGCTGATCCGTCATACAAGAAGCCAACGATGTAAATGTGTACGCGTAGTTGACAAAAGATTTGCCTTCTCCAGTATTATCCCTCGCGTAAACTGCACACATAGTTTGATACTTGGAGATATTCGCTTTTCACGGCGCACATTCTTTCACAACCGTCGCTTTAAATCAAGGAATGCTTCGATATCAGGAACTCTCAATGGGATATGGATCGAGGGTCGTCGCACAATAGACTTATCCTTGGCACGAAGAAAGAGAATCATCTGTTCTCCCTTCGGGCGGATATAGTCCATCGTCGTGAATTATCCTCGAGGCGTCTCAAGCTGTACCTGCCGATCTGCTATAAATGGTACAAACTCCCCGCGCGCGCTCCGCACGTTGCAAATCTTTTAATTAGCGATATGTTCAACAGTTCACTCCTTCCTCTCCTAGTCAATTACTTATCTAGTCGCTTACTATACGATTAAGATCCTAACACATGCCTAAGCATCTACTGTAACTAAGAAATCTGCGCATATTCACTATTTATACGCTGCGTGTTTGTGTTATACATAAATTAGAGGGCGGTCGATAACATTTATCTCGCGCGCGGCGCGTACATGATTGTGTATGTTGTGTGACTAATTGCATAATTATAATTGTACGGTCTCGTAAAGAGGCAGATACAGGTATGTGTATATGTATGTGTAAATGTGTGCGCGCGTGCGATAATACTTATTTCAAAACTGAAACGTACAAATTATAAAAATGCCACTTGCGACGACTGTGCGACGATGCACGCGGTCGCGCCGCGTGGGTTTTCAGAGCGGGGGGCTCATCGAGCGATCGGGCTCCGCTCGATCTCTTCTAAGAAGCGTTCGACTCCGCCGGATAGTCGAGAATACTGGAGGTATCCTCGAGAGCGAGAAGACTCGCCCTCGAAGAAGCATAAAACGTAAGTAGATCGAGCGGGCCAGTGATGCGTTCGGAGTCCTCCGAATAGAGAGTAGCTCTCAGCATATAATGACTTTAAAAAATAATTACTTTGTATTTTTACGAACGGATTGATTAATCGTGTTGATAAATCATTAGTGTGCAAATAAATTCGTAAGAATTTTGAAGGCGGACCAATTTGGCGCTTCCAGCTATCCTCTCTCTCCATTACTTCTCCATATCATAATCCTGTGACGTAAAGTCAACGAGGATAATTGATTTTGGCGGAATAGTAGAGTACTTTGTGAAAGCATGCAAAGGGTCCCGCGATATGACATTAGCCATTTTTTTTACTTAAACGCTCGATTGATCGAAATACGCAGTTTCCGTTGTACTCGATACTTCTCGCAACGTCAGCGATTATATTGTCTCGCTCTCGAACGGAACGGAAGCCACGAGGAAGTACGCTCGATCGCGCGGTTTGTTTGATCGTCCAAAGAATGAAGATTGTCTCGCGGGGAAACGCTACTTTATCGGTTGCCGTGTCGCGCGCGTGATCGCACGACGAGCGCAACGATCATCGGATATCCGCACTCTCTATTTTTTTCTTTTTCTCTCCTCGATTCTTTCTCGTGCCCGCTCGTCAAATAATACATTGACGATCGGAGACCCGCTTCTAAAGACTCTGCGATATACGGAAGCCGTTGCGCAAACGCACGCGCGTTCGCTTGTCGCGAGACGGTCGCCCTTTGTGTCCACGCAATTTTGAAAAATCCTTAATAATAATTAGAGTAGCGGTCCGGGCCGCGCAATTGTGAATTTTACATGTACAATAATATATATCTTATTTTCCCTAACGTAAACTCTGTATAAGAGTCGAGGAATTGTGTCCGTCAAACTATGCCGCTTCCTCGCTCCCGTTTAATCTCTCCTTTCTTACGCGTGCTTTCTCTACGCCCGGCTACCAGGCTTTTCGTCTCAATTGCCTCTCTCTCTCTCTTTCTTTGTGTGTTTTTCTCTTCGCACAACGGTCCTGGCTTTCACGAGGGCTGCAAGCGCTGAAGCTAAATGACGAAGAGACAAATTCGCGACGGCCTTCTTGAAGGTAGTTTCCGGTGCTGGCTTTCGAACGCGTTAACGCGACGATTTCGTAATTTTAGAAACAGATGAGAGATTCTTAATGGTGAGAGAAAGATAAGGAAAGAAAGAGATCGCGATCGATCAGTCTCTCTCGTGAAAGCCAGGACCGTTGTGCGAAGAGAAAAACACACAAAGAAAGAGAGAGAGAGGCAATTGAGACGAAAAGCCTGGTAGCCGGGCATAGAGAAAGCACGCGTAAGAAAGGAAAGAGAGATTAAACGGGAGCGAGGAAGCGGCATAGTTTGACGGACACAATTCCTCGACGGTACATCTCGAAACACCCTAGCAACCCTCGTATCGACAGAATCGACCGGATGCGGAAACACGTTCATGCCGTAAAGACGTCCAACAACAGAGAGCAAGGCCTCGAAAGCATCCTATAAGCTCGCTCGAACGAGGCAGCGCCTGTCCGCTTCGGAGTCCAAATGCGTAGTGTGGATTTCGCATGCAATACAGCCGGCCAATAATAGCATCGCAGGAACAGACAAGCACCTGTGCGGATCCAACTGCCGGACCATCAGTCGTAGACTGAGGCTGGTGACCAAAGGGGAACTAGGGCGTAGGACTGGTACCACTGCTGCTCGTGCGGTGGCGATTCTTGTTAGATGTTGCTCTTGGAAAATGACACCCTGAGGTGATTGGACTCGCTGAGCTGGTAGTTGTGCATTTTCTGGAATAAAAAGACAAGGAGATCGATTTTAAATTAACTGGAATTTATGTTTTATGTTTCTATTGTGAAGTTATTAGATTTCGCAAGTAAAATTTTTTTTTTCTACTCTTGAAAGAGATCTATGATAGACGAAGGCGCACACCATAAATAGGAATCAGGTCTTTTTTTTTCTAACGTGGCCATAGCAAATTTTATTTTTCGCCGTGGAGAATTAAGATTATCGTTTCTTATGGGACTAGCAGTTAATTGCGAAAGCTACTTACGATCAACGCAGCTACGGCATCGTCCATGTTAGGCATCTGTATGAGAGCCATCTTCCTGTCCTTTGGGAAGAACTTGAAGGCTTTCACGGTGAAGCCGTTCTTGGTAAAAGCGTCCTTGATCTCGTCCTCAGCTACCGTAGCCCTGAATAGGATAAATCGAATGCCGTTAAGAGTAAGAAAAATGCAGCGCTCCTTGAATATAAATCTTATTTTATCGTTGCCGGATTACTTACGGAATGTTTGATAAATGCAGGGTTGCGCTCGGCGGATAGATGTTTTGATAATTTTTCGAGCCGGGTTTCTTGAATCGATGAAGAGTACTATTAGTGTAATCCTTCGTGAGGCCTGCGTCTGGTTGACCTTCTTTTGGCAATTGGACCGTTTGGTGCTTACTAAGCATTACTTTAATTTGCTTTCCAAACACTCTTAACTTGTCCATATGGGTCAGCGCTATTACACAAATTAAACAATGTTAATTAATGTATCTACGCGTATCATAATATAATTATAATTATGAATTGTTTACGATGATGAAACGTGATTTCAAATCGTCGCAGGTGTCGCATTTCGTGAAATGTGCACTCACCTAAAAGCGCTTGATGAGGTTCGGCCATCTGTATTAGTGCCGAGTCCTTCTTGTTGTAGAGGATCTTCACACGCTGTACATCCCCGTAAACGCCTATATGCACAATATACGCAAATTTCTCTTTAGTAAACTCGGAGTGATCCGTGTATTCTTTTATAGAAGCTGCGCGCGTCTAAGGATTATCGAAGATGAACGGGACAATATTCGGTCGATCGAGGGATACGATCGAATCTAAGATTCGCGACATGCAAGAGGCGAGCGATTCGGTTCTTATTTCTACAGAAATATAAAAAGGTTTTTTTCAGTTAGCACACGATGCGATTTTATTATTGACACATTTCTACTTTTACGTTTTAAAGTACAAGATACGTCAAATTAATCTTCCTTTTTATTTTAAGAAAATAATAATTCAATGAAAAAAAAAAAAAAAAAGATAAGTGGAAGGAGTAGAGAAATACTAAAAATCTTCAATCTTTAATATTTTTACAATTAAATAAATTTGTGTTAAACTAAAATGCATTACAAAAATTGTAAAATTAACAACACAACAACAGTTTTTTTACGCGAAGAGTTTAATTCATTTTAATTTTACATTTCTCGATATTACGTAACTGCATATAAGCGGATGAAATTTTCGCTAGCGCGAAAAACCGCGAAAAAGAGTGTATACGAAAATAGGGGAGAGAAAGATGGATAGAAATTTTAATAATTTTTAAAACGCGTTTTTCAACATATTACGTGATTTTTGTACGTTTGTCTGTAATTATCCTGGAAAATCTGCATAACAGTCGCAGCTCACAGAAAAAAACACGGTCGAGATGGCCGAGTCGCACGCCTCGTTAATAGTGAGTTCCTATGGAATTACGTAAAATAAGCGAAAGCTTACGTAATATTAAGGTTGTGTGGAACTGATATTAATAAAAATATTAATGAAATAATTTAGAAGAGAGATGCTTGGAAGTATAGAGTGTGGGAGAACATGTGTTCGTTGGTGGAACCGACATTATATGGCACTGTTATTATATGACGATGGCAATGACGTATATATATGATGTGAGTTGCGAATGGAATAGCTTGTAGTAATAAAATAAGTTGAAATCTCGAAAATATCGGAAGAATACGGATTAAACGTTAAATCAGAGAATATATGTTATGGCGGATGTTTCACGAGAGTAAACATGATTTTTCAGAGAAAGAATGACGATGCTCTTGAGTTTTAGTAAGTTGCAAGTAAAAAAAAAAAATGAAAAAAAAAAAGAAAAGAAAAGAAAGAGAGTGAGAAACAAATAGAATCAAATCAAATAAAAAAAAACCGAGAAAGAAGGAAGCAATCTTTTCTCTTTGGTATGACGTAAACTTCGAATGTGACAATCGAGTGTGGGAAAGATTCTACGTTCGTGTGTATGTCCGTGCGTGTGAGCGGTGTTATTGCTCAGATCGCGAACAATATTCACCGGATTGATCGGAAAAATTTCAATACGTTGTCTTTTTTGCTTATACATATCCTCTGTTTCTTTTCTCTTTTTTTTATCTTAATCGCGCGTGTATCCGAGTGTGTGTGTCACGCGTCCGTATTCGGATCGTGTGGCTATGTGTGCGTGAGAAGAGCGCGAGAGGGTGTAAATATAATAATTAATAATGTAATATAATTAATAATATAAATGTGGAGACGTACCAAACAGGGTAAAGAGAGCGTCAGGCGTGACCATCTACACAGAGAACAGACAGAGTCCAGTCAGTAGTCAGCGAGTATAATAGGATTCAATGTATAGTGTTGGCGAGGCGCACAAGATTCGCGATTTCATCGTGGAAAATTTTTATGATTGAATAAAGGGGAAAAAAATACGATTAACTCTTCGTGTAAAATAACAATAAAGGAAAACTTTTTCGATTACTTCTAATTTTACCGTGTATTACAGTGTAAATTAAATTCATGGGATTTTTCACACGATAGAGAAATCTCTTTACTTCGCGAAAATCGAAAGACGAGATTCGCGAGGATGATCAGATCGGATTGTGCGAAGCTTGTGCGCGACGCAACGATAGTAGTACACACAGTTATAGTACAGTAGTGACAAGTTGCAGCTGCGAAGTGTGACGCCGACACACAGTTTCTTGCCGAGGCGACATTCATCATCCTGCTGATGTTTCTTACTCGATAATGTTCGTCGTTTTTGCCTCTAAACGTCATGTTTAAGTTTGTATGCAAGAGCCGAGTGCAAGTATACAAGTATAAATGTCTCTATCTCTAGCAAAGAATTTCAGGAATTTAAACGTAATTACAAATAGATGATAAGAACATATGGCTTTATACATCTATCTAATTTATATCATGGATTGAAATGCATGAAAGATAAACGTCGCCTGGTAGAAAGTAACGTCATAGTCGACGACGCTACGAATTAATTAGGGCGCAGGATGGTGACATTGGAGTGATCTGTATGTGTGTTTCGAAAATGAGAGGGGCAAGTAGGGGGGCAGAATCGAAGGTCTCGTGACGAAACAGGACACATACGTATCGCGGTTCGATCTTTCCATCCACCTAAGCAAGACGATCTCGAAAAATTCCTATTAACTCTATCAGATAAATGCATTAAATAAAAATGCGTCAGGTGCATTCTTGTCTTTAATATAATTTTTTAATATAATTTTTAAACACAATTTTCATCAATATTTGTGTAATATATCGACAGAGCTTAATGTCACAAATAAAAGAAATTTTGCAACTATTCTCTTATGACAATTTTTTTTTTTCGTTAACGAATATAAATTCAGCTACAATGTTTTCTGCAATCTCATGGATCTCTACTGGATCTTTAAATTTTCGAGAGACCGATCGTGATTGGGCTCGATAGAAAGACCGGGCCAAAGGAACGAGAGACTGCGGGGTTCGCCTACGTAGCACTACGTTGTAACTCGCTCGTTAGGCTGTGTAATTATACCTGTTTATACACGTGCGTATATATACCTGGTGGGCGGAGGTGGTTCGGTTGGTTGGTTGGTCGCGCGTGTCGCAGCGACACTGAGAGAAATAGCGTTGCGGTTTCTTAGGGTTGAGCGTACGATGAGAGAGTACGAGAACCCGAGATGGAGGAAGTACGAGAGAAGAGAGTAGACAGGGAAAAGTGAAAAGAGAGGTACAGAGAGATGTAAAGAAAAGGCGGTCGTGTGTCGTATGTTTTGCGGCGTGATTTGCGGCAAGACACGTTATGTTTCTCGCGATGGAAATACACGGGAATCCGATATTTTCGCAAACATACATTGCACGACAGATACCGTACTACAAGATGCATTATTATTCGCATACGACACACTTATTCACACGTTTGTGGTGGCGGGAGATCTCTATTTCTCTCAGTGTTGCTCTCAGTCTACTCGACACAACACTCCTCGCATCATCGTGTGCGTGCGTACATTTAATATTTCGTCTCGCTAAATGCTCATATCGTGCTTAGAAATCCGCACACAGACTGTCTCTATGTTCACTATCTGGCATTTACATCTAGTTTGACTGGCTTCTAATTAAGGACGATCAAAACCAAGCTGAGAAATGAGGTTCCAGGCAATAATCAATATGATATATTTTAATGTATTTTAATAAAATATACAAACTTTTTATGTCGACGGATTAGGACAAATTCTTTCAATATAAATTAATCAGAATTGGAAACTTTTCGTACTCAAATTGAAAATTTTCTCGACAAACTTTTCGACCGAAACAAACAGTTAAACTAACGTTTAGTGGAAGCAAAACTTTCCGATCATTCTACAATTCCGTGATTGATGGAAAAATAGAAGAAAATTTTCAGAGCGTCTTACATCAGTCCGCTAAAAATTCTCGATGACAGTATCGCGAGCAAATAAAGAGTTCGAAGGGCTCCGTCCACCTTTTCTTCGTGCGTGCCTCACTGAAGGTCTCCATGGGGCCTCTCTCGTCCTTAGCGTCGAGGAAGCAACGCGTCGGGGAACGGGAAAGGAGAACAGAATTTCTAAGTTTCGGATTACTTACCTCTTCGTTGAGATTGCTGACGAGCAGCACGGCTGATGCCTGGGCGCTTCCCTGCACCCGTACTCCCAAACCAGCCGCACCAAGAGGAAATCCGCCAAGACCGGCAAGCCCTCCTGCCGGGGGCACGCCGTTGTAGGGACCGGCCAAGGGCGACGGAAGGCCGTGCATGGCCGCAAAGGGCGTGGGCAGCACACCCGGTGCCCCTGCAATGGACTCTACTTCAGGAAGTTCAGATGACGTTATTATCACTGTTAAACATTACGATAGGGAAAATAACGATAGGTAGATATAACGATCTTAAATGATACAAGATGAGAGAATAGGATCGAGAATCATAAAGAGACTCGCGCCACCTCCCCCGGAAGCATTCGGGGGATATGAAAGCCCGAGAATTTCGTGCCTCTCTAAATAACGTTGTTCTATCGTTCGCCGAATCTTTCCGCGCACGGTCGATTTTCTTAATGCGCCTGGATTAATTATGCGGCTGACCGTTGCGGGTCTCTCCTAATCCTCGGCCATCAACGAACTGTTTGCGCAAGAGATAGGACGCGCAAAGTGGATTACAGTACGTTACAGATTAAACACCAACAACGACGCCGTGAAATTAATTTAACCCAAACAAGCGGCCCGAACCGAGCGTGTAATTTAAACTAGCGTTGTCGCGCCGGTACCAAACTCAAAAATCCGGACAATTCGGCGCGCGGCCAAGCCGGATCGCTCGTCCGGTACTTTGTAATTAATTAATTCACCCGAGGAAATAATTACGATTGACCGAGCGGCGCACACGTGGCGGACAGGACGAAGTTTTAAACGCCAACAAATTACCCCCACCATCGCGAGTTGATGACGATAATAATAATAATAATAATAATTATTATTATTATTATTATCATTATTATTTTATTGTGATAATAATAATAATTTTGCGCGATGTCAAAATGACGGAAAATCGGTATTCCTATTAACATAATTAATTTCAATAAAATATAATATTGCGCGAGATCGTGCCGTTTATTGTTTAATCAATTTTTTAATTGTGCTTTTTATAAAATTTTGAAAGCTTTCGCTCGTGAAAAGTACAAAAGGAGGAAAAAGAAAAACAGGGAACATTCCAAATTCATACACAATTGTAGATTTAACGGAGCAATGAATTTTGAAAACGCCTATCGCAAACCATCCATATATTCAACTATTATCGTAGTATTGTATAGAATCATATGCGCATTCATTGTTTATGTGTCACATACGGTCCATTCAGAATCGCTTCCGTTGAATTTCCCCGAGTCTGACTAGCATTTAATGACGATGAATTTTGCACGAGCGTCTATTGCGAATTCTATTCGACTATATGCAGAGTGTATTATTATATAGGATCGTACACACAAGATAAACGCGTTCATTGTTTATGCATCGTATTTGACTTCTGCTTCGCGTCCTAAACACATGGTTTGTAAATAACGCGATTTATTTGAGGAGTCGCACGCGATCTAAATCGGAGGGAAAGGGCAAAGTAATTTATAGGAAAATACTCACCGGGTATTCTGGCACGTGGCTGGGAACCAGCACCCATCAGCAACTGGGGTAGCAATTCGCCGCCGAGGGCGAGCGATGCGGCGTCCAAGTTGGCGTCGCCGGTCGGTAGATTCGGGTTGGTGTAATCCCGGGACTTGTCATTGTTGTACTTGACGTTGAGGTTCTGCATCTTGCTGTAGTCGATGCGCAGCGTGCAGCAGGAATTGTAGACGTTCTGTCCGTCGAGCGACTGCGCAAGAAATCGTGCAATTCTTCATTAATCGCGATCCCAAGTAACGATTAACATTGTTGTGCTCAAGCTTAGAACACACCATAGCGACTCACGCATGTCTGTCTATGGATTCATCTTTCTTTGTGATTTCTTCAAGAGAAGATTCCCTATCGTCTTGTTGCATAATTTTCTACCAGTTTAAGCCAATTAAAATCTCCATAAAACTGAGAGAGCCAAAGTCATTATTTACTACTTTGCTTCAAAAACGAAAAAGAGAAATTTGAAAAAAAAAAAGGATAAAATCTCTTAAAGAGAAAAAAAAATGTTCAATTATCACAGCGCAATTATTCAATCGATTCAATAAGAAAAATAGACAATTTCATATAGAGATTGTGACCCAAGGATCGGCCGCAGAGAAAAGTTAAGCTGTAAATCGAAAAGTTTCAAAAAGTCTCCGATCGGGAGAAGCTTATAAACTCTGCACAAACTCGAAGAAACCCAGAAAATCGATTTCGGGCTACGGGAATTTTCCGAGAAATTCGCGACTTCAAATCAGAATCCGCAATCTATCCTTTGATACTGATTCTAAAACATATTATGAAACTTACGTTCGACAATGTCGCGTTCAACAGGGACGCGAGTTTGAATCGCTTGTTTGAGTAGTGCATGGTCGCTGCATTGTGAGCAATAATTATGCGTGCATATACATGTGTACATATATATATATATATATATATATATATATATTTATATATTATATATATATATATATATGTGCATATGTATGGGTGTGCCTGACCACGCTCCCGCTCTATATTTACACCGGCTAATGAATTTCGTACATAATTACTGGGTCGGCCCGCGCCGCGAGCCTCCGGCGTGCGCGCACGGCGGCCTCTCTTTGTCTCCCTTGCTCTTTCGTTCCGTTCCTCGGGCGATTTATTCATGGTCGAGTGCCGGTTATAATAATCGACGAACGAGACGAATCGATTTTGCCGATTCAGCGAAGTTGAAGCGAATATTAGAAAGATCAGAGACGATATTCGCGAGTTTTCGATTCGAATATATTCGCGGAGAAATCTGATAATAATTCGGAAGATAGATTTATCTAATAGTAAGTACCATGAAAGTTCCGACTGATATCGAATCAAACGAATCGCTATCGTTTGTGCGTTGAGGAAAACGAAAAAAGAGACTAGAATAAGTAAAAGGAGAGAAAGAACGAGAGACGAAAAGGGCGAAGGAGGAGGAGGGGTGGGGTGGGGAGGGGGAGTTCGAAGAGCGATATCCGCAACAAAGCTAAATTAATTTTCTGTCTTGCACAATCACCGCGAGTGGTGGTTCGCGGCGAAACCGGTGTATTTCAAGCGAATTAATTTTCCCTTTGATCAGCACGCGGGTTTACTAGTTTGCGGCGTCGAGCTTACCGGAGCGGGAGCGGGAGGGAATCGATGGGGTGGGAGAGAGATGGGAAAAGGAGGATTCCGAACACGGGGGATGAATTCGAACGGGCGCGAGAAGTGCCGGAAGTTTCTGGCGAGCTTCCGCCATTCGCGACGGCTTGTCATTGACGATGTAAAAGGCAACACATATCCTACACGCGAACAGCTGTTGACACAGTCCAGTGTCAACAATTCCAGAAGTAACAAGGCGAGCGTCCCGTTAACCCCCTTTCAGCGGTCTGCGTTTCACGTACCGGTTGTTACGAACGATTTTCTGGATCTCCAGCTTCCACAGTTTTCGAAAGAATTTCGAAATAGCAAAAAAAGAAAAAAAAAATTTTTTTTCGTCTTTTATTTTATTTGAAGGAGTGAGTTTTTCGCTGTGTAAAATGCTCAAACGATACACTTAAAATAACGTAGAATTAGTACACACGTTCGGGGAGTATTACACAGCAGCGAAGTAGCTGCATCACACTCACTTGCAGAAAAATTATCGAATCATCTCAAACACACATAAGACACAATGGAATTTACTAAGAAAAAAGCCGCGCGAGAATAAATCACGATAAATATATACAATTACGATAAATATGGGAGAATCGTGTTTAAATAAACAGTGTTTAAATAAACAGAAACAGAGTGTTAATATATTTAATTATAGCAAGAGTTTTTGAGCGAGAAAACTTGAATTTTTTTTTTAAAAATGTATAGAGATCCTTTATTTTCTAAACAAAAGAAATTGATTAGCATTTGAATATACTAGCTTATGGTACAACGTGCATTTAGGGAATAAAGAAACTTTATAGAAATTAGTTGCGCTATCCATGTGATAGAGAGAAGAACAAAAACTACGCGCACATTTTCCATTTTTTTTTTTAAGCAGTGCCAGCTTTAATGCTGCTGAAAGTCTCTCAGCTTTCTTAAAGAGAAAAGAGCGGGAGTAATTTCGTCAGAGGACACGTGATACTTTTAGCTCATGATTATAGGAATAAAACGATATTGCAGGGATACGCAGGTAAAACAAAAGTTTACGCCAGAGACATAACTCGTGATACCTTAAGCAGCGGCAAGTTTAATGTTACGGCTTTCTCAACCTCCTTAAAAAAAAAAGAAAAATAGAAGTGGTTATCGTCAGGATGTGGCTCTTTAAATCTTGCGCAGGTTAAATAAATTATTACGGAAATTATAGGTAAAGCAGTAAATCAAGAAATATCGATGATAAAGAGAACAAGAGAGAGGGGAGAGAGAGAAAGATACGACATGTAATGCCGCGAATAAAGTCTAGGTATCGATATTGATGAATCGCGTGAAGCGCGAGGAATAGATCGATCGCGCATCTGCGGTCCGCGCTTCAAGAATTAATTTGGCTTGCAAAGCAGCCGATATTTCCATAAATCCGGGGGAAAATATCGTATATTAGGAGAAGCGCGATCTTGCCTCGACGTCGGAATTTTTTCTTCCGTCATCAATCTTTCGATTACGCATTCATCGAGCTCACTTTCTGTAATTAAGCGCCGCATCGCGGCTTTCTTCGCCGAAGGGGATGCGGGTTGGAAAATATTTTCTCGACGCGAGATACTCTACGGAAAATTTCAATCTTTCCCACGGGAATGCAACGGATAACCGCCGCCCTGGTACAGTAGTGGCGCTCGCACGGAAAAGAAGGTAACTTAAAAAAAAAAAAAAAAAGGAAAGAAAACAAGGAAGAAGAAATAAAATGGAGATCAATAAGGGGGAAGCAAAGTCAAGTGGATACTTACGAATTTAGCAGTCTGCGCCGACAGCATATCCGCGTATTGTATTAGTGCCTGGAACGAGCCTGAAACACAAAGGCGATAGAAACCATGAGACGATATCGTCTATTATGACCTTTACGCGTTCTGCAAGTCGCGTAACCTGATAGCTAATAATTTTATCGAATACCAACGTTAACGTTTGACAGAGTCATTGTGTGTGAACGGTAAAATGGATTATTAATAAAAGTTTATATATTTTAGAGGAGATATAATACTATATTTTCTCTCTCTAATGGCATATTGCACGATTTTGCAATTTGCGTTATATAAGTAATGGACATGTTTGCTCATTTAATATAATGTGTTTGTTTCAAACAATAGAGTTCATTATTTTGGCAAAAGCATTGTAGCGTTGTAACTAGTTAGAAGAGAAGTAAAAATGACTTTAAATGTGTATGTGTGTGTGTGTGTGTGTGTAATATAAAAAAAATGATAAAATATCTTTTGTAAAATATTATTGAAAACATACGTAAGAGTACACTATGGAAAATATAGTTCTAGATGGAAAAAGTATAAAAGGCCTCGGAAAATGAATCTGATACTCGTGATGAAAAACGGCATATTTTTTTGTGTTAAATCGTGTATTTGTAATATCCGACCAGACGGCCCGAGTAAAAATCGGTGATTCGTTAATTTAGTGCGCGAGCGTTGCGAGAAACTAACTCTACCACGATAATACGTTTTTCCCGCGCGCAGCCGGAATTGTTTCGTTAGCGGCGCCGGCCAAAGTTCCAGCCGGCGGCTACGCTATTTCATTTTCGAATTTGCTCCACCGTGATAATGGAACCTCTTTACTGTAATACGCTAAAGCCACGGCACACGTGCGCGCGGACGTACACAATGACCGCAATCTCGCTGATAGAGCTTTTGTTTTTCCCGAACCATTCCTTCCTATGAGATTAATATCGCTTTTGTGAAAATTAAGAGAAATATATTTGATTAAATATACACGGCGCAAGCGCAACATAATTGTACAATAAAATATTAAAAAAAAAGATGTGTTCCGAAACTTTATCGCGTGACACGTGTCAAAGATACCGCATCGCTCAAAGTGAGAAATGACATGAATAAATTGACGTGAAAGTAACGACTCTTTTTATCGGCGATTAATTGCCACTCGCGGACGTTGATCTAATATTTATCGCTGAATGAACGAGCGTGAATTCTTGAATATGGATATGTTACAAGGACGCTTACAAGCGTGCTCCACCTCTTCCGGTCTCGCGAAAGATAAACAATTACGAAGGAGACAAACGCGAAATCGCCATGAGCGGTCGTTTCGCGGAGTTAATATTTCAGGGAATTTTCTGCAGCGTTGCTCGCTTTTCGCGTCCGGCCGGTCGGGGCGGTTTATAATTGCCATTAAATCTCGATTAAACGAAACGTCGCAAGGGAGAAGGCGGGACCCGCGGCCGCAATTTCGCGAGTTTTAATCTCGCATACGTACGTCAAATTCGCGTAACTCGCCGCGCCACGTATATTTCATTACGCGGCGCGCGTATGATGCGAAACAAAGGATCGGGCCTGCGGCGATGTTATTTAATTTTCGAATCTGAAATACGTGGAAGCGAAGAGAAGGAAGCTCTCTCGCTCCCTCTCGCACGACAAAGCCCGTGTTTCGAACGAATTAAAAAAAAAAGAGGAACAACTGCTTTTCATTTCACAAAATTATAAAAGGCTTTCTTCCCCTCACCCCTTCCCCTCGACACTGCCGTAATCGCGATGATAACGTTTACTTTGTAATCGCGCGACTGAATGCAAAATTTTTATTCAATATTTTTCGTTACAATCTCTTTCTCGAGATATAATACTGTAATAAAGCGGAGGTGATTTTTGCTTTCCGTACCGTCCGAGTGAATAATTCACTTTGCATCAAGAATAATTAAGATATCATCTAAATATCATTTCCCGTTTCGCGAATTGTGCATTCTTACATAAGGGAAAATAATAGAAGCGTTATATCCTGTTAAATCACAATCCGCAATCTCAAATGCGTCCTCGTCTCATTTAAATAGCAACAATATGATCTTTCGCAGCCGAAAATTGCCGGCAATTCTCGTGTCTGTTGAACCTCTGAGAGGAGATCCGAGCACGTGCGTATGTTCAGCCACGCGGAGACTCGACGTTACGACTCGGGCGTTGCATTTGTCACGCACACCCATGCACAATCGTACACAGATAGGACACGCGCGCACAGGGAATAATGATGCTCCCGCGTTCGTTCACTGTAGGCTGTATGAATTCGTAACACGCTCGTCGGCTGCATACCGAGGCCTCTCTTTATATAACGGGTGTAACGAGAAATTGCGTACGTTATTCGATCTGACGATTTTGATTAGAAGAATATATGATCAAAAGTCGAAACAACTACGTTAAATTGCATTGCCTCTTATTCAGATTTAAAATAGATCTCCGATTTATTATATCACGCTTTAAAAGAATTTAATAATCCATTATTTATTCATTGATGATATTCGCTTTAAAATGACGAAAGAAAATCGAATTATCGAAGCACGAGAGTAAGATCATTCTGGAGCAATATGTTTTAATATAAAAATAATAATTATTAAATTATTAATTAACTGATTAATATCTTAATGTTTCATACTAAAAAAATTTCGGCATGTTGCTAAATTGTAAAAATAACGAGATCCGCCATATGTGTCAAAATGCACCTAAACTGTCTAAGTAACAATCTTGTTTGCCGGTATTTCGAGAACACCCTTTGGGGAACGATTCCGAAAGTACTAACGGCGGCAAGTGCGCGCAACGAGACGGCGGGAGGCTAGGATGCGCTTCAAGCACGCTGAAGTACTAAAGTGCCGTGGCGTGTCTGCCTCGGAAAAGCGAGATCTACAACCCGCGAAAATGCCAGAGTTCCCTCTTTACTCCTTTACCCCTCGGCACATTGATTCTAGGACAACGATGTATCGAACGCTATACTTACTGTTCTTTGTGAAGGTGACGATCTTCAAAACTTTGCCGAAGCGCGTGAAAATCTGCAACACACAAAATAAATCTTGGGGTGAGAGATCAATCATTTTTAATGCGCAAAATTTTATTAGTTTACTTAATTAAATGATTTATCAGATAATTTATAATCTATTATCCCGTTATATCATTTTGTCGATGGAAAGTAATATGTAGCAAACAGTTGTAAATAAATCTATCTTGATAATTATGATTACGCGATATTGTTTATAATGATACTGAAATACGTCGACTCTACAATGTTGACATATTGCGACAGATGTTTTGACAGGGCCACGTAATAAATGTCTAACTAGAGCTACAATTGTCATAATCGCCTCGCGAAGCTCGTTTAGAGCAAGAGCGATCAAAATTACAGAATTCGACGGACCGATGCCGATTTCGCGCAGCAGCGAAATTACAAAATAATTGGCGCGGATATTACAATGAAGGGATTTATTTGCGCGCAGAAGCGATCCGTTGAAATAAAACTGAATAAATCGGCACGTAATTATGTTAACCGGGCGTGTCCTAAAAAATTGATTCGCCTCGTACGTCGGAGGCTGTCGCTATAAATACCGATATTCCAAAAGGCCTGAGGTAACTGTGTAACGCGCAGGCACGCGAATCGCATGAATTTTCAAAAGCCTCTATGGCGAAACGGAAGGCCGGTATCACGCAATATTTACAGGCGTATCCGGCATGGGAGGCCGAGCCGCGGGCTAATAATCGCGCACAGTCCCATGTCAAACCGCCGTCATTGTCACATATGTTTGGCCGATGATCACATTAATGCCGCGTATGCAAATATTTGACCCGGTTGCTGCCGTTTCGCGGCGATCAATTGCGAGCGCGTTTTGGCGAGCGCGTTTCTCCGCGGGTATAATAATTTTTTCATCCCCCTCGATTTTCAGCCGCGCGACGCATAAATCCTTTCTTATTTAAACGTCAACGTATTACGTTTAATCGTCGTCTCGCTTTTCGCCGATTTTAATTAACGGCTCATCAAGCTAAATGACACGTTTTCAAGCGCTCGACACAGCTATTTTTACGCGCGAGATCGCTCAAAAAGAGCGTATATCCGTTTTCAACGAGTAAATACGTAAAAGCTTGTAAAAGCGTGACCGCGAGGAGAAATGAAACATTTCCGATGCGAAGCAGGAAAAACGCGCTAATATGCGAACCACTGTCACGCGTTTTAGCCCCTCTCCCCCTTCCGTCCCCGAGTATTTAATGTTGCACGCGGCTTGCGGGCGTTGAACGTATCGAATGAGGAGTTTATATATCGTCGCTAGCGCAGCGATAAAAATCCGTGAAATTAAAAACGAAAAAATACGCCGGACATATTACGAGAGAAAAGAGGAAAAAAGAGGTCGCGATATCTCCGCACCGGAATATAAAATGTGTACTGATGCGTTCCTTACGAGCCGCGCTTTCATTCTATCTTCTTTCCAAAGTTCGCCACTTATTCCTTTGACGCGAGCCCCTTCTTTGGTATTGTTCAATATATAAATCTACATGATTCCTGCGACTTTTGAAAAATTTTTGCACTCGAAGATACGTAGAGCCCGCGTCGTTTTCGACACGATCTAATGACGCTTTCATCTCAATTCCTATGTCGCGTTTGAAAAAAAAAATTACGACTGCGTTCTTACATTTTAATTCCATTCAAGGAAGGAAAAAAGTCGCGTAAGAGAGAAACAATATGCGAGCGCAAACTGATTTTTAAATCTTGCTAATGAGTACGCGCAAATAGAATGAATACACTTTCTTTGAATACGCTCGCATAATGCATTCTTTTGCGAATTAATTCTCGATTTTCGTACACATCTCTTAACAAAACCTAGTGAAAATAAGAAAAAGTGCTGTAAGAAATATGAATCCATGCTTGAAAAGTGCACTCGACAACGTCGGACGGTTCGAAAAAATGAGAAACACGCGCCGCGGGCTTTTACGTAACGGTTTTGTAATTAGTGGACTCGAGAGAGAGAAAGAAAAAAAAGACGTATACTACATCCGCGTGATGCACGTCAAGTGGGACAAAAGAAGTTTCTGCCGTTTTGACTGACACGACGAAGCCTCAAAAATGGGATGAAGCTTCAATAATAATGCAGTGTCTAGTGCCCATCCTCATCGGGCGGATGTAAAACGGAATTTTTTAACCGATAATTGAACTGAGATCGGTGAAACATTTACTCTCCTTAAATATACAGACTATAATGACAGATTCTTTACCGAGTTTGAAAGGACAATATTTTTCTTACAACAGGTTTTATGAAATATTATCATATATATTATAATATATATTTTTTTTTAATTTCTACAGTTAAATATAATGATTATATAAAGAATCTTTTGTTTATATAATATCATATTATCAAATAAAAATTTAGAGCTCGACAAAATTTTTATTCGGTTTTTTATCGCCGCATTTCTTGTTTCCCTTTGAGCTGTGATAATAATCAACTTTTTCCAATAAAGAGCAAGTAAATTATTTAGCAAGATTTTCAAAAGTCGAATTCGTTTCGAATGTGCGATCGTATTAGCGGAGAGAAATGTGATTTTTCCGAAAACAAACAACGATTATAATCATTACAGGATACAGTAAAACGGCGGCGGTAACGATAAAAATCTCTGCATATAGGTCCTCATTGTCGTTACATTTACGTACCTCGTAACGTTTCTTGCAACGAGGATTATTTTTACGGTAATTACGTTTAGATCCCACGCAATCCGAGCCCACAGAGTAATAATTACGCAGATATATCGATGCATTTATGAGATTCTTTTCATTTGTAGATAATTTTTTGCATAAAAAGCGAGCTTATAACATTGTCAAAAAAAAAAAAAACATTCTCATAAATAATATATTCTTCGCGTAATGTAATAAGAATATTTTCGAATAAACGAGAAAATATTTAATTTTTATATTATCCATATTTTTATATTACAAATATTATAAAAGTCAAGTAGTAGGTAGTATCTTACATAATGAGTCACATTACATTAAATACTGAATCTCGTATTATGATCGAAACGTTACGCTGGGAAAAATGGTAAATTAAAGATTGAGTAAATTAAAAGTAGATGGATCATTCGTGAGCGCGGATTCACAACGGACGGCAGAGGATCGCGAAGGTGGAGAAGGTGATAACGATGATAATGTTTAGAATATATGGATTACGGTTCCATCCATTACGTCCGTACGTCCGCAGCGTCCATTACAAGCCGCAAGACCGCTCATAATAGTTCGCTCGACTATGTGCATTTCCTTCTCTCTCTCTCTCTCTCCCAATGCAACTGCAATTGTACGCGTTTTCCTATGAGCGGTAACCGTACACGCTATTTATACAACGCGTATATAATACGAAAAGTAGCAGTACCATCATCACCATCACACCACCACTATCATCATCATCGTCGGGCCGTACATATTTTTATCCGTTTTCCGATAAAACGGGAAATATTTCAATTTTGATATTCGAATTTTTGCCAATCGCGCTTCCGGCCTGGGAATGCATGCGTTCGACCGAAAACAGTTCGATCGCGAACGGATATGAAGTCGCGATGCGTTTGTGAGTATTTACTCGAGATTGCGCCAATAAATGAACGGATCGACAAATAATCGCGAGGAATCACGAGTGAACGAGGAAAGAAACGTGGAATAATGCCCGCGCGATTCCATTTGTTTGTCGGGCAAATCTTTGTAAAAAATTGCCGCAAGCAATCTGTCTCGCGTAGATAAAAAGCTTACAAAGTCTTTATCTCGAGAGACAAAATTTTGAATTTTTATAAACTTATATGCAATTGAAAAATATATTCTCGGTTAAAATTTAAGTTTATTCAGTTATAACTTTTTCGCAATAATTTATTTTACGTAATGTGAAACGTAATGCGCCGATAACAGATTAATGCCGTATAAACGCAATGGGAATCTGCGCCTTCCATGGCATTTATATACGCGTCCATTACAAACATACTGCACAATAAAATTAATTAAACCGGTATTTAATTAATTACTCGAAATCTGACAAATTTTCCGCTTGCTGCACATCGTTGCAAATTGTCTCTGTGAATTTAGGGAGAAATTCGAGAATTACCCCGTAGGCGATAACGTTTATTATCAATGTGCAATTGATGCATTCCATGATTGCCGTCGAATACACGCAAACTTCTGTTCATTGTTGCACTAGTATTTCCCTCTGTTCCATTATTAGCGTTTGCCCCTTCTACTGTTATTAGAGAGATTAGGGAGCTAAATATATCCGGCGGCCATAATTACTTTACGATATGCATCATGAGATTGCAATTACGCCGATCAGATATTTCGTATCAAAATAAATATTATTAAATAGTATAATGTTCGTATATATTGTTCATCCTACTCGCGACAAGTATTTTGACGCAACTGGAATTTATAAAATATTGGAAGCATGAGAAAATAATTTCTTATTTTCAATCTATAGCTTTATTTTGAATTTACTCAAGTTTATTTTGAAAGGCGAATATTTTTTTTCTCGATACACAAGTATATATCGCCGACATATATTGACATCGAGAACGTAATCGATAATATTGGATGTTCCAATACTTTGCAACTTTGTAACGAGTAGATTAAAGCAATCCGCTTTCACGCTCCGATGGATAAACAGAGACAAAATACACATCGCTCGCCGAAATGTAAATAAATGGAGGAAAATCGAGAAATCCAAAAAAGAAATTCAAAAATAAGTCGGCACCTCGGTGAAAGAAAATTGTCATTCAAATTCTTACGTAGGATTGAAACTGGGACGAATCGGCTTGTTTGCGCGCGCATCATTTGCGACAAAAGTTTTAATGAGGGTCGAATGAAGTGCCGGTGTAACAGTTTCTTTGCTGCTGGCATTTTTGAAGAAAGAAAATCGGATCTTATAAATGTAAGAAATAATAAAAAATATCCGGCACGTGAAAAATAAAGTCAATAAAAAAAAAAAAAACATACTTTATCTTCGATGCAATAGAAGGTCAACTGTATCGCGAAGTTAATTCTGGAATAATTCTGAAATCTATGAATAATTTCTTCGTCGCAATATACAAGTTTAGTTTCAACTTTCGCTCATCCATTAATCCTCTGAACAATATCTCGTGAAATTATATTGTAAAATCGTTTCAAATACGCGCGTCAAAATTAATGATATATATATGATAGAAATAAAAAAAGAAAGAAACGTTTTCAAATGCAATGGACAAGTTTCCAAAATCAATTCGAGAAGGTTTTAGGAGAAGCTCCGCAATCGTTCCCGCAATCAAACTACCGTAGCACTCGCATTACTATGCGAAGCGTAACGTTCTCCTTCGTTTTTGCTGATACATTTTTAAGGCCTCGACCAAACACGATCATTTCAGGTATATATGTATATGTGTGTATGCGCGCGCGCGTTCGCCTCCCGCGGGAAATTATTCCGCACGTGCATCTCGCATCTGCAGCCGATACGTCCCTTGTATGTGCGCGGAACAGCGTTTGTCGTCAACGAAACGCTCGAAAGACACAGCGTTGTTGCAACTTTTGTAATCAGACCGAGCGCGAGTTATTGGAGGATTCTGTTTTATCTAAACATTTTTTCCGCGCGAAATTCGCCGAGAACAGGGCGCGTTAATCAGAGTTACTTGCAACTGTAAGTCATCCCCGATCAGGCAAAGCACGTCACTGTATTTTCGAACGGTGAAAAATTAAATAAAAAAATATAATTGCGCGATAAAATAATTGGATTAATTTGAACGTTAAATTAAAAACCAAAGAATTACGATCGACCGTTTTAGTTTCGTAGAAAAAATCGCCAACTCCCCATTGAAAACCATTGGAATGTATATTTAATAAATTAAGAATGATTTACCGATATATGTATATGTATATATTATTATCATTATCCGACACAAGTTTTGATTTTATTTGATTCATTAAAGTATATGTAATTGAAACTTGAAATTGAATGAGTCTGCCTC
This sequence comes from Cataglyphis hispanica, assembly GCF_021464435.1. Lineage (NCBI taxonomy): Eukaryota > Metazoa > Arthropoda > Insecta > Hymenoptera > Formicidae > Cataglyphis > Cataglyphis hispanica. The sequence goes on from NC_065963.1 coordinate 5,925,587, forward strand.
CTCCCTTTCCCATATTAGCGAGCGATTATGACGCGATGAAATTAATGTGCCTCGAAATACGTGTTATTCAATATGCGATTACGCGAATCAGATATATAATTAATCAATAATGGCTGAATTATTAACGAAGAATATCGAATAGAATTACAAGAATCGGAATTTTTCAAAAGTACTATTTCACAAGTACTGTATTAAATTAATTTGAGAGTGCGCTCTGTCCTCTATATGCTACAATCGCGTCTGAACACAATTTTTCATTTTATTAACTTTTTAATTATTCCCTTTACAATATGATATCGATATGGTTAAAATTCATTCAACCAATTGTAGTTTAATTAAAAAACTTTTATTTACTGTAGACAAAAAGCATTTTGTGCATCGCAATAGCGTTATCATGCATGTAATGTACGCGAACTCTGTATCTATCGTCAGCGTGTGCTATGTACGCGTGCAAAAACTAACGTTTATGTTTTATTTATTTTCCTCTCCCTTCGTTTCAAATTGTGTTTACGATTGGTTTCCTACCATTCGTATCGCCGAAATGGGGTTACGTTCTAAAAAAGGCGGAAAAATGTGCACACGACATTTTAAGAATTTTCCTTTCAGCTGGAAATAGTCATCGTCGAGACTTCCGATTCGCGCACAATGAGAAAACTTTCAATATATTCATATATATGTGAAAGATTAATCTTAAACTTGTCACAGACTGCTTTACGCGAGCGAGAAGCGGTTTTATTTAGGAATAAAAAAAAAAAATTTGCGATTAGAAGTTGTCGCGAATTAATATAATAGCAGGAATAAAAGAGAGAGAGAAAAAGAGAAAGCATAAGCCATAATCTCTCATGCTAAATTAAAATAAACAGATCTCGGTGAATATTTCTCTAATGAGGTAAGATATGCACCGAATTGAGTGATGATCTATCCTACTTGACGCTAGATATCCAACGCGTGTTATTTCGAGAGTGCTTGCGTTAATTCACCTACGCGATCCCCCTTTAACCCCATTTCACCGAGGCACGTCGACTATGCGAATCAATTCGCATCACTATTTGATAGAATCGCGCGCGCAGCGTTCGTCTCTGACATTCCACACTTGTTTCAAAAAAGTGAACTAACGCAACAGGAGAAATGCACAAAATTTCAATAAAAATGTATACAAAAGAAAATAACAATGAAAATCTCTCTTTATTATTAAACGCCTTATTGCGATCTTATCGGGATACGTTTCGAAATCCCCGAGTTATTCGTTTCAAGTTATAATTATATATTTTTTAAGAGTCAATACGAACTTGGATTTGTAAGCGATATTAAAAAACTGGATAGCTGATGGCTTGTTGCAATATTATAAAGCAGCCGTTAAGAAATAAACGAAAATGCATTGCTCTGCAGCAGTTCCATTCGATATTTCGTCAGCAGCGAGTCTCTCTCTCTTTCTCTCTCTCTCTCTCTCTCGCGTTCCTTCCTTCCGCAAACATTTTATTGTATTTCGAGCGTGACACATTTCGCCTAATAACTCAGAAAATTTATATACTTTTCGCATATACAGGAACGTTTACATTATTTAATTTTTTCTTTGTCGATATTTTTATAACATTTAATTATAGATAATTAAAAGTTTCTAAAGTATTTTATATAATATGTATATCTTATATATTAATATATACATATTAATTTTTCATTATATACATAAAATAGTAGCTAAATAATTTCAGCATAAAAGAATCGCTCAAGAATCTTAATCTCTCTCTGTTAAAGAAAGTATCCTCCGCATAAATTCATCGGGAAACAAATCCCGCTATTTGCGACACGCGATGTATATAGAACAGCGCAATACATAAGCTGGTATATTATTTTCTTTAATCTCTCCCTTTGGGGGAAGAGGGGACAGGAGAAGGATCACGGGGAGGGAAAGAGAAATACCGGCAACGGCTCGTTATTAAATCGAACGCGGCCCTTTGGCCGGCGGCCATCGCTCATAGATCCCGCGGGGATTCCCTCATGCCGTGGGATTACAGGTGACCAAACTCCACCCTTCGCATCTATTCCATTCCGTTCTGTTCCATCCCATTCCGCGAAAACTGCCCATTACCACCGGGGCGTATTGATTGATGTAACAGTTATTAATTCGCGTGCGCGATTATCGAGCCCGTCCCGGTCGCGCGGGTGTCTCCGCGGTTTCCGTAACGCAATAACGCGCAATAGCGGTAACGCAATTCCCGCGTCGCGTCGCCGCGATCCGTCGTTATTCATTTAGATATGACGGCCCGGGAGGGTGAGAAGAGGGTGAGGGGAAAAGGCTCGATGTCTGACGGCGAGTCGGGAGTTTTACGGGAGCGAACGGGAAAATGTTGTTCGAACTTACTACTCCCTCCTCGCCGTCGCGCGAGGGGCGAACGAGTTCGCCGCGGGAAATGGATTGGGATTGCTGCGAAACTTCTTCTTTGGCAAGTCGCCCGGATTTTTCTCCTTTCGAGATATATGTTTCGTATCGCGCGGCCGCAATACGATTGCGGTTCGGCAGTTGCGCAATTATAGTTTACGCGCGAGATTATCAATTATTCTCGGCCCGCGAGCATCGATAAGGATATTTATTGAAGAGGGCGGCGTGAAATGGTTTTTCCCCATAGAATCAATATTAAATGATATCAAATCTCTTTACCAATAAATTGAAAAAATTAACAACGCATGAAAATTCAAAAAAAAACGTATTACATTTGAAGATTCATCTAAAATATATGAGTACAATTTTTATTCTAAAAAAAAAAAATCATATGTAATAAAGGATCTTATTTTTTGTTTTCGCGAAAAACTCTTGCGATTATACGTAATTAATAATTACATTTATATTGAATGTCATATGTAATCTGTATGCGAGAAAAATTTCCCATAAAAAGGTTTTAGAGTGCATATTACTTGCGTGTGGTTGGCGCGATATATAAGCTGGGACTGTTAATGCCGGTTGCATTATTAATAGCTACAAATGCATCCTGACATGACTGACTACACGGCCACGAGCAGGCTTTTAAAGCTGTATCAGGCGTGTCCACCCTTAACGGAATAACTTTTAATATCTTTGCGCCGCCAAGAAAACTACTTGCTATCGGAAAACAACCGTCGTCATGATCCATTTTACGTATATATTCCTATCGCAAAAATCTACAACGCTTCTTCTATAATTCCTGTTAATAGGAGTCAAGAAAATTCGAGATAAGTATCACGCAAAACTTCGTCGATTACTTCGAAACATCTTATCATTCGACATAAAGAAACGCTTTACATTAATTTCGAGTGCACAATAATGTTGATATTTATTTATACTCCAAAGTTATGACCTTTTATTTCAGATAATTTTTATATTTGTCTTTTGAGATTAATTTCCAAACGATAAAGAACGCGGACTTTTCTCCCACAACACCTACAACACTAATATTAAGCAAAATAAAAGAGATGTATACCCTTTTTATGTTCGATTGAAAAGCTTCAAGAAACGCTTCGATCTATGCAACATTAACGGCTTTAATTGCACATTTCAAGGCGCACACGCGTAAAACACTCGAGCTGTTCGCCTGTTCGTACTCGAACGAACAACTGGAACGATCGAACCGAGACATTAGATGGTTGCCAACGGCCATTAATCATACAGTACGAGGAGGCGAGGTGATTAATGTTTTCCTCTGTGCGCGCTAACTTCCATCCCTCTCTTCCCTTCCCTCTTTCATCGCCCATTTTCACGCTCTCTCCCCCGGTTTTCTTCGAGTCACCGTTCTTCGGGTTCCTTCGTCGCCTCCCATCGAGATCACACCGCCAAACTGCCGGCTACCATCGTCGAGTGATTAATTTACGACCCCCTCATTCCGTCCCCTTCGTCACTTTTGCCATTTCGATTCCCGACATCCCCCGCGAAACATTTAGTATATTTCAGTAATTCTCGAACAGCATCGATTTTCATTTCAGAAATATTGCATGTTACACGTGCGCAAAATTGTAGAGAAAACCATTTCGCTGAATATGAAATTTAGATGAGAGGACGATCCATTTGTAAAATTCATCCTTTCGTGTTTATAAATTAATTCGCGATTCAAAGTATTTTTTATTATGTATTTTGATAACAATTTATATAAAGCTTTGTAGATTTTACTATAATAGAAAGAAATGATTTGGAAGTATATCAAATTTATCTCTTCAACATTATATTGATGTAAGATGAAAGGATTCTCGCAACAAAATCAGTATATATAAATCATTAAAATGTGCTGACTTTACGTGTAGCTGTATGCTTTGTATTTTTATATATCTCGTACACTTATCTTATATTTACATGTCAAAGAAAAATTCTCCCTGTCTCTGGGCGCGAATGCTACAGAGATTAATATTAAAGAACAGAATCTCACACCAGCACACGCAGATGCAATTTTTAAATAACCTTTATTAAATTGTCGGTAGTGCTCAGAAAAAGAGAATAAAATAAACGAGAATGTACTCAGCGAAATCACCCTCCGTTCAGTGCTGATGATGTCACTGTTTCAAACCGACGGGCCTTAATAAGGCGAGACTTACATTAGTTCTGCGTCTCAGGTGGCAGACTGGCTCCCAGTAACGGCAATTTATATCGCCAAATGCACCGACGAAGTTCCCGAGCCATTTAATCGAGACATAAATGTTAAATGCTCGCCGTCTCTTTATTTATGTCTTGTGGATCCGACCGGAGGATACGACCGATTTTTTATATTCGCGAAACCTGTCTTCCGATACTGGGTTTCGCAAATAAAAGTCGGGGAAGGAATGCACGATGCATTCGAAGAATGCAACCCATGGAACGTAAAAAAAAAAAAAATACCGAACAGAAATTATCGCGAAGAAAAGATACGACTCGCGCTATCGTTTTATGGGTCCATCGATCATATTGTATAATAATCGGATTTATATTTTATGATATTTAGAGTCATCCATATAATCTTTTTTTCATCGGATAAAGAATGTATTTTTTTTTTATTTATTATTTTCATTGCTGCTATATTAATAATACGATTTTCGTAAAAAAAGTAAAAATAAATATCTAATATTCTAATACAATTGTCATAAGAGATAATATCATCGCGCTATGTTTAAATAAATTGTGATTGCTCCTATTTTGTAAAGCAATTCATTAAAAATTTGTATCTTAATTCAACCAAACGTCTAATCCTCGCGATTAGAAAAAAAAAAAAAACAATCTAAAGAAAGCTCTAATTTTTCTTACTCGGTACAATCTTTCTAGGCCGAGCTCATGGATCATTAAGAATTTTCCGACGCAGGATTCGCCGACTAATAACATTGGCTGGATTACAAAGTTTTCAGAGCGCCGGTCCCCGCACCTGAACACCTGCACCCCTTTCTCGCGCAACCCTCTCGGGGCGCAACCTTTCCATCCCTCGCGGGGATGGCGCGAGAAGTTTCTACTCCGCGAGGACGGACTTTTCGCGGCATTTAGCCGTCTCGGCTCAGGAGACCGTAAAGTTAAATATCGGAGGAGAATTTCCAAGGGACAGGGAATGAAGACGACAGGAGGGTGGAAAAAATACCGTCGCCACGTAAATTGGCTTCGCCGCCGGAGGCTGTCGGTTAATCGCGCGAAAAGCAACAGACAAACCGGGAACAAATAAAGAACAAAGTTAAAATTCAATTCAACCGGAAGAAACAATCGAAGTTCCGGCCGCGAGAACCGGGAAGAAGCGCGTTTACAATTGTTTCAGCAAAGTCGAGAAATCCAGGGAGACGCACAAAAATTTTTCAAAAGAGTGCCTGACTTGAAAAAGAAGAGAATAATAAAATTATAACGAACACACGTCTCTCAAAATGTATGTATGTGCTCTTTAAATATTTATGCAAACTTAAGTCTATTCGCTCGAAATAAGAAATATCTATGTGTAATTTATATATTTATAAAAGAACGTCGCGAAAATCTATTTAGTATCGTATTTTATAAAAGTTGCTTTAAGTAACGAAACGCGAACACGAGATCGGGATTTCCAGGCAATGTGCTTAATCCCTCTTGAGAAAGAAGCATTTGTATGCTCTCTTTGAGAGAGCGCCGTATCGGATTACACGCGCAGTAGAACAGGTCAACTTTTCGTCAGGCTTCGGTAAAGTACGCGAATGTTTTCGATCAATTTGTTCGCGTCGTTAAAATTTTAAGAGACGCTGTGACATTTCGTCAAGACGGAAAGTCTTGACTATAAATCTATCGTTAAATAATTTAGATCATAAGATTCAAGACATCTTTCTATACAATTGATTTGGTGTTAAGAATTTTTTATTAGTGACGTCTCTTGCACTGGATCATAGATATACGTACAAATTTCTCTGATCTCGATGCCTGTTCACATTTCACATTTTCTTACGCGAATTACTTCTAATCCGATTATCTCGAGATAAATGTCAGTCGACAGGATTTTGTTTACGGCACAAATCATGCGATATCACCGGGAATGTATCGAAGAATCTGTCTGACCAATAGCAAGCTCCACGTGGGCTGGCTTCGACACGAGTTAATCTTTCGAGCTGATTACAAGTCGCGGAAACAAATCCAGTTCCACCACCGGAACCGTCGTGTAAGCCCGCTTACGCAACCGAACACATATAACCGGCCAATCGTCGATTCGTAATCCGGGAATGTTTTCCGCCCAGTCCATTATCGGCTTAGCACGGCTCTTTCTGCCGTCGTCGTCGCTACTCTCTTCGCTTCGACCTGATTCCACATGTTGGAGAAAAAACAAAAACGCCACCCTTTATATACCCGCGTGCACTCGGCTAAATCGATAGTGTTAAAGATAGTTTCCTCACACGCCACTCACATTTGCAATTCCTTCGGGACATTTGGAGATAAGCAACAAGCCTTTGTATCGAAATGGACTCGATGGTGCAGCGCAAATCCCATAAATATTTTCATGAGAAATAACTGTAATTTGCAAATTGTTTTTTTTTTTTTTTTCGATAATTCTTGTATAAACAATTGAAAACAAAAAATTAATTATTCTATTGCAATTTAACGTTTATTTTATCAATTATTTAAAAATCTCATTGCACATCATTGACTTTATATAATAATTAATGTATAAGATAATGTAAATAAAAATTTATTAAAAGAAAAATTTATTCGATCAATTTTATCGGTATCCCTATGTAAAGTTGTTGTATATTACCTTCCCGAGAACACAACAATAAGACATTTTACTTTCACATAATCGAGAAAGGGAAGAGAGACATTTTCGTACACGTATCATATTATCGGGAGATATTATTCGCGACACTATTGAACACGCTTAAAAATGCATAGGCCATTCAACCTGGAAACACTCCGGTTATCCTATTATCCGAAATCCTAAGGGATAAGAATTACCTTCCCTTAATGATGACCAGCGATATTTGCCCCTTTGTTTTCTTACCGAAAAGGAAACAGTGTATATTAACGCTTCTTATTTTATGAAAACAATTTTATATTCATAAAGACGAATATTACATGCAAAAATACATTGACCAAATCGTGAATTACGATAACTATATTTAGTGTTTATTTTTCTTTTCATTTAAGATTAAAAAGTATTGTAAAATTGTAATCTACATAAAAATAAAAATCTACATTAATTTTATTATCAATCTATAGTATGGAAAACTCAAATTTTTATGTGTTTTTTTATACGCGCGCATTTACTGATTTTTACAAAAAATTGATTTCCACATAAAAATGCTCATAAAATTTATTATTTTGGCATAACATTTTGAATTGTTGCAATCTACTTTATCAACTTCGAAACATTTCGATAACGAAGCGAAATGTCAATTCTGCAGCGAGTGCAATTAGTGTCTTACGAGTGTCGTATAAAATGTATCGCACCAAGCAACTCCAGCAACTCCGATGGTCGCGCGGGTGCGGCAAGGAGATTATTCTATAACTTTAACAATCAATTATTTAGAATTCAGTTATCTCGGCGAAACGACCGGCGGTATATTCAATTTTAAAACTGCAAACAGTCGCCCCCGCAGTGGCGCTCGCCGACGACAAGCACTCAATATGTAAAATGCGATGTAACTTCCGCCGCGGCCGCAACTCCGGCGCCGCGCGGATTAATCAAGCGGAATTCACGCCCGACTTGTAAACGTTGATCAAATATCCGCGAGCAAGTTAACGACCGCGGGATTGTCTGCGAAATTCGACTAATTCAACTCTGTCACGGTGCTGCGCGCGCGACATTTTTCGGCATCCGTCGAAAGTTAAATTACATTAGCCCTTTCGGCGTCCCCGGAAAATTAGAGGCGTACTTTCCCCTCGTTTATAACACGCGAATGCACGGTTTATGTGTGCAGAAGTTTTTTTTTTTTTTCACAAGTTCTTTTTTTTTCTCTCTTTTATGGCAAGCCCCAGTTTTTAAATCTGATATGGTAAAAAATTCTCCAAAAAAATTCCTAAAATACTGCACTATGTAAGAGTCGTGAAAAATTTCCATCTCTTTCTCCAAACACTCTTTCTGCGCACGTTCATATTTGAATATGTATATAATTCATCGTCGCATTACACGCGATACTGCATTCAGCGCGACCGCTTTCAATATAAAACGAAGAAATAATAAATGGGTCGGCCGAGTGGTCCGTTGCGTGCTCACCTGATAAAGTATGTCGAGGGTGATCGGATAAAGCATGTGCTCCACGATGACTCGAAGTACCGTGTTGGGTCCGCCCTGGGTCTCGCCGGCACTAGTTACCTGATTTTGTCCGGGAATTGCAACCTGGTTATTCGAATTCTGCAACAGAGAACGAGAAGGGAAACAAAATTAAGCGCTTTGTACAAGTAAATCGATTGCTATCGACGCATTCACGCGTGTCGCCTGCGAAGTATACTGAACATACAAGTTGGCCAAGTTCTACAAGACATTCTAAATTCCGAAGTTCTAAATTCCATTTCAAGTGATGTCATCAAAAGTAAAAACTTGGTTCTCTTGTATCTTCAGGATTTCGTATATGTAATGAAGATAATTGAAGGTTTGCTTATAGCAATTAATTTATTATTGTTATATAACTACTCTATATAAAAAAAAAATCAACAATAATAAAAAAATCGATGCAATTATTTTAAGCCAATATACACAAAGGTCTGTGTTAAACTTACTCGATAATATAAAAATATTCTGACCGTACCATTCTTTGATCAACATTTAGATCGTATTATACGAGTGTATTAATGATAAAATAAATATCACGAGTTTTGTATACGTATCATTTGTCAGAAGCATTGTTTGCAAACTACAGCTGTTTATATTTTATAAAATATTTTTTTACAAAAAAATATTCATCTTACATAAAATAATATAGTCATTTTATAATTTTACATTTTAAATTATAATACAAATGTAAACATTTTATACTTATTTGTACAAAAAGTTATTGTATACCTTTCAATGGTGAAATCATTTAAAATTCGATGATTTATATATAAAGAATACATTATGGAAAATCTTACGATACGATGTATGATCCTTCTTCTTCGCACGATAAGAAACAGATCATGAAAATTCTGTCTCGGCTTGTCCGCTAAGTGTGATGAAGCGGAATGGAAAATGATTTCTTTGAAGTGAGAAGCAGAAAGCGAGCGTCGGGAAAAAACGAAGAGAAATGCGGGAGGGCAAACGAAAATAGAGGCAAGAGTATTAAAATCGGACGCATACTGAGCGTAAAAACGAGGAGACATTATACTTTGTAAGTGAGAGCCGTATAATGGACGATAGCGCTGCTGGGTTATTAAAAGAAGCCGTGTCTTTCCGAGTCTCATCGAATGAAACACCCGGTACGTTCGGTCTTAATATTAAACTGGAAGATTACGGAAAAGCAGTTGTAGGGATCACAATAGGAATCACGCGACTTTTCTATAACAATCGATCAATAATTATATATTTATAAATAAATTATATAAGTATTTTACTTAAATATTTAATTGCTCATTATATTAATTTAATTTAATTTAATTTAATTAATTTAATTTAATTTAATTTAATTAATTTAATTTAATTTAATATTTAATAATTTTACTTCAATATTTACTCATTATATCCTTTTCTTAAAAAGATTTGAGACAGTGTCACATTAAGCGTAGAACTTTATAAAAAATAAAATCATCAAAAATTATTATCCTGCGAATATTTTTTTTCGCAAAATTATTCAATTTAAGAATGGAATCATGTTAAAAACATGACAAAGCATTATTCGTTCTTCCTATCTTTCGCACGTGCGAAATGCGTCTGGCGTACTGTTGCCGTTTTCATCAGCTGCCGCTGCCGGTAAAGCTGTCAAAGTGAACTTTAAGGGATACGACGTGGCGGGGACATTAGCATAAAATGCTAAAGAAACGCGCCACATTAGAATTTCGATGTAGATTAAAGCCGCCCGGCAAGGCTCCCAAATCTGACTTCGTAAAAATAACTTCTTTCCGCGTCCCGAGTGTCCTAAAATTTCCACGCCGACATGAAATCGCCTTCGCTTCCTAATTCGCGCAGAGTTTCCGGATAATTTAATCCTCGGGAGTATAAGTAGCAAGTTAATTATCCAATTGTTGCAAATAAAGATTTCCGTAACGCGAACACGTGTTTAAAATAAATTTAAAGGCCAGACAATAAATTGTTCATTTTTATTATTAATGCATTATATATATCTAATAAGTTATTATAGAGTGAATACAAAAGATATATGATACTTCATCTTGAACTCAGACAAATGAAATACAAATAAATTGAAGACGTACAATTGCATCTCGGTTATTGCAGCGAGCGTCACAATTGTTATTTAGCTTTTTATTAGCTTTCATCGGAAGCCATTTCAAACGAATTTCAAACGCGAGATTGCTGTAAATACACACGGCTTCAAGCACTTTTCACGAAACGATATCTTTAATAGAGACTTTCGATAAAAAGCAATTTGCAAAATAACCGATAAACAAATAAAAAACAAATATAGACTCACGAGGAATCCAAACAATCTTCACGACGAAATGTAATCGCGTATGTGCTACACTTAGAAGATGTTGCATTTAACCGCGCAATAGCTTGACCTGAAAAAGTACGACGTGCTGAGAAAGGATGTAAAAGCGAGAGATAAAACCAAAAGCTACAAAAAACGTATAGTTCTTCGGCGGTGAATGATGATCGCAACAATTCGGAAGAAGGAACTCGAGTGCATGACGTGACAGTAAAGTTCCACTTCGCGGGTTGCTTCATAAACGCGAAAGCTTTTGATTATGCAGCGATGCTTTTTCGAACAAATCGAAATATTCAACATGTAAAAAAACATTGAAAATAAACGCGTATTTTGTATTTTTTAGACACTTTTCAAATGTTATGAGGATAAAAATTAATTTTACAATACTGAGAAGGATTGTCTTGAAATCATAAATAAAACTCTATTACAGATCAATATTTTTGGCTCTTAAATTCTTCGAAAAAAAAAATGCTAATATGTGAATCATTTTAAAAAATTACTCAAATAAACAATTTCTCATAAACTAACAATAAATATTGGAGTTAAATGAATAGTCAGATGGCTAGCGTTCCATGGAATTTTTAAGTGGGCTTTATCTCGGCCTCGTTTGCTAACTCGTTTTTGCTTCTATTTCTGATAAAACATGAGCTTTTATGCATAATTCGGTAGCATTTCGTTTAGTCGTACGTGTTCGTTTAATTGCAATGTAAAGTAGAGCGTGACGTCGTCGCGAACCATCGGCGGAAACTACCGTCGACCGTATCTACTAATAATTTTACGAGCGATTTTATCGAAGTTCGCATCGCGCGCTCGCGGTTTAGTCGAGTTTCCGCACGGATTCGTAGCGGTTTCCAAAGTTGACGAGGTCTAAATCTAAAATGTTACAGTTTCGAGTTGTAAATGTGTTGCAAATAATTTACAGAAAAACTGGAGAGATGCATTGGGGGATTAAAATAAAAATAGATCAATTGCTTATATAAATAATTCGTAGTAAATACGAACGAGTCAACTGTTGGAATTATTTTAACATGAGAAACATAAATGAAGTGGCTCGACAATCCATTTCCCTGGATCATCATCATGCCGATCCTTCAGCACGGATAATATTTGAAATCGTCGCGCTTTCTTAAAAGGGAAGAATTAATTTCAACATCTTGACATCGGGCGAAGAAGAGAGGGAAGAAAAAGGAGGCAAAAGTTTGCCAGCTGTTTAATTAATTAGTCTGACAAACGTTAACCGACGGTTCCCATCGAATTCGCCGTAAGGGTGACGTGGCGGCCGGCCATTTTATCCGCGAATTAATCCTAAAAGTTGCGCATAGCATCCCTTCATCCCCCTTCCCGTACACCACGTTTCATCTTCGTTTCCCATCTTTTCCTCCCTGCGATGCCGATTCTACCCTCTCCCCCCCCCTCCCCCCTCCCAATTAACGGCCATAAATTCCCATGCGTGCGAAATATAAATTCGCGCGGACGCTGCTCGCTTTCTTATTTCCTCCCACATCTTCTCCCCTTTCCTCCCTTTTTCCAAAGTAGAGAGTTCTCGAGATCGCCTCTCCCGATCCGCAATCCTTTTTATCGAAACCATGCGTCTTCCGCGAGAGGCACGCGATATATCGAGAGATTCTTGAAATCCCATCAAAGCGGCCGCAAAAGAAGTTTTCTACCGAGCTCGAGCACGTTTCCGCAAAACCTAATTTTTATTCGTCTGTGAAAGTCAGAACGATCCATCCGGTATCTTTGTCGTTAGTGCGAGCATATGAATTTCGTTAAGTAATTATGGCAGAATAATATTCCGGAATTTTCATAATAAACTGCTCGGATTAGAAGATAAATCTCTTGACTTCTCAAAGATTTCATATTATTTTCCATATTATATTTCGTCGCTTCCGAGAATATAGCGTAAATTAATAATGAAGTTACAGTCGTTACATCTTATTTTAGCTGCGAGTTACACATCTGGACGACCAAGCCGCATGAATTTATATCAAAATGAGCAGTCCTATATGTATACGTTTCTAAATATTTACTGATGTATATATATATATATATATATATATATATATGCAACCCGTGATGAAATATATATTAACCAGTTCTCTAATTAAAATTACAATATTACGCTCATGTTAAAATTATGGCTATACTCTGACTAAGCCGTGTAAATTTTAAATTTCCATTATTCTTGCAGAAAATTAAGTACATTTCGCAATTCGCGTTGTGTAAATAAGACTTATATAAATTAGAGAATTATGCATATTAAATTACGCGCAAAAGTTATGGATTAAATGAATAAAATAATATTTTATTAATTTTTCATATTTCACTGATTTTTTCTTTATTTTTTAAAAATTATTTAAAATTATGTCTTTTGTTCAAAATGTCACTGTTATGAAGAAGAATAGATATTTCCGTTTCCAGTATCTGCAGATTTTGATGGAAAGATGAAAGGATCTCCTTCCTCACCGCTTAGAGCGACTTAATTATACTGAATGTCGATAATAAAGTCACCATCTGTGCGAGCGGCCTGGAAGAGGCTCGATTAAAGCCGTCTTTTAAGCTGCCAAAGAAAGCTCTTCAGAGGAAAGAGAGAGAGAGAGAGGGAGGGAGGGAGGAAGGGAGAGAGAGAGAGAGAAAGTTTTCCACCCGAAAACTACCATTCTCGTTCGAAACTCCCACCGTGAAATAATAATCCTAATTATTGTTATCGTAACTCGCACAATAGAAATCCGAAGAGAGTAACGGGCGGCTGCTGCTGCCTTTACAATACTTAGCAGGCTCGATAATATACAGGGTGTCTCAATCGTCGAATATTTCTCTCAATTCAAACAATTTTCCAATCATTAACGATTAGGAAAAGTTCACTATAGTTTCGTGCATTTTAATATTTATTAGAAATATTTAAATGGCAAAAAAATGTCATGAAAGACATATCGTATACTCATAAATTTGATTAATAATTGGACGAAAATGAAACTACTCGCTTCTTCGCGTTAACGACTTCGCCCATATCGTGTTCTCGCGTAGCTGACGGCCATTTAAAGCAATTCGACGAATGATAAAGTGGCGGATATCGCTCCAGGATGCTGTGATCCGCAACGCGCGCGCCGCGGACATTCCGCTGTTGCAAGATTGCCGTGGCTGTCCGGATCGTTAGCACGACTATGCACTTGCCCCGAAGCCGCTTTCAAGGAGTGAAATAACTACTCCTAGGGGTAGTTTCTATCCCCCTTTGATAGCACGGCCTCGGAACTAACGGTGAGTGCCGAGACTGAGAACATTACCATAACCTTCCATTACTCGTTGCTGCTGATCCTCCACCTACATCCCTTTTCTCTCTCTCTTTCATATTCTCCTTCCATTTTTCCTTTCCGCTTAACGTCTTTCTCTCTAGCCAATCGTGGCTATTTTTCTGCATCCGACCTTTCTGCAGGCCTCCGACGTAAGATCCGACAAGACTGTTCTTCTTTTTTTTTTTTTCTTTTTTCTTTTTGTCAGAGGGCCACCACTGCGGCCAATCGTAATCTGATGCTCTGCACCGGAAGCTACGATCGGTCGCGGCGACGGAATCGCGCCATAAAGCTTCATTTCAGAGAGCGCTATTGCTTGAAAAGCCGCGGAAGCGTTAAAGTTTTACGCGCTATCTCTCGCGAAGATCTAAAGCTTCACGGATGTTCCTCAAGATCTCTTCTCTTCCTCTCGCGGTCTATCGGGAAATTTACGAGCCGTTCTTCGTACGGTATAATAAGCCAATCTGTTCGCACAAACGTGTCACGATCTGTATAAATCTCTTTGCCGGGCGAATCTCTCTCGTCTCTCCCTCGAGATTGAGATTTTTCGGTTTCGCGATTTCAGAAGTTTGTCCCAGATTCGCTTTTGGATTTTTCAGGACCGACATGCTGTCAAGTTTTCGTTCCTCCTTTGTTGCGTAAAGATTTTTTCTCGCGACAAAACTTTTAGTTGGCCTTTTAAAATATTTTTTTTTTTTTTCAAACTTTGGTGCTCGATCGAGGGATATCACTCTCTCATGTCGCGACGGGAAATATCGAATAAAAACGGATGATAAACAATAATACCATTCGGTTTTTCACGATAAAATAATCATCATAGATCAGGTTAAAAAAATGACATTTTCAACTCTGAAAAGATGACGATTAATGACTGCGGAACGGCCACTATCTTTTTCATGTCATTTCCTTCTTTTAAAAAGACTCGTCAAAACGATTTATTTGATCGGCGATACACTATTCGTTTAATCGCATTGAACTTGAATAACGATGCTCTTGACTGAAGTTATTGAAAAAGAGACAGCGGTCGGTCCATGAAGATGATTAATACCGTTTTACTTCGGCTATTGTTACTTTTTTTTTTTACGTCCCCCCATTACTTAATTGCATTCGATCCACGATTCCGAATAAATTACATTCGCCCGGGAATTATTTGTTTCGAATGAGAATCGCGATGAAAGAATTTCGAGAGTATTGCCTGTCTTGTTCGAATTGTCGAATTGCTCGGGAAAATAATAGTCTGAGAAAATAAGAGGCTTCCACGGACTGCAATATTATCAGGAAAATTTTAAAATTTATCTATATTTTATGACGTAGTGTTGTACGCCATCCTATTATAATAGATGGTAGAATTATAACGTGAATGTAATATTTCGACAATTTTTTCAATAATTGTTAGCAGTGCCAAAAAAATTCCACGGTTGATTCTCTTATTATTTTAAATAAGTTTTTCACATATTAGCGACAGAGATCCCTTCATTCTCACGATTTCGCTCCTCGAAAAACAAATAGTAAAGATTAAACACAATATCTTTCGTGTATAATCTCGAATTAATATCACTGACTGGATTACTCTACGATGCACTGTTTAACTTCATTCCGAGGGAATGCGAAACGATCCTTTTCATAGTATAACGTGCACTCGAAGGCGAAACGAAGAAATTAAGAATTAATGCACGCTCGGGAGCGCGAGAAGCCGCCGGTGGATTGCCGGATAGAAGCCGCACGAATTACCGAGAAACGTCTTGCGATTTCTTGACGAAACGAGCGAGGATAACGCCGGAATACGGCCACTATCCGCAGGATATTCCCTGAATCTAACAGAGGAAGAGAGAGAGAGAGAGAGAGAGAGAGAGAGAGAGAGAGACGTGGTTAAAAACGAGAAGCGGCGCGATAAGAAAACTGCGCAGGAAGTGCTGCACGCTCGTTACACGAGCGGGGCAAAAATTTTTCCTGAATAATTCATCGGTGATGGAATTTCTGTCGCGTATATGTGTGCAGAGATGCGGCGCGGAACTAATGTGTATATCACCGCTAATGGACAGTGAAAGGTGCGAAGTAAAAAGTAATCGTACCAACTTTATCAGCGACGGTCATCGGCGCGATTAAAATTGGCTGCCTATTGGAAAATAATCAGAGAACGATTAGCTGCAGTATCTTACAACTTTTGAAAGATTCGAGAAATTATTTCGGCTATCGCTTTCTTTCGTTCGCCACGACTTTTTTTGTTGAACTTATATTCCTACTTAAATTTCGATTCGAGAGAAAAATATTATGTAAAAGATAAATCGGGGAAATTAGATACGTGAATCGCATTTTTAATATGTCTTTTTTTTTCTCTCGACCATTTTGATTTTCATTACATCTCCGATATTCAAATGTCCATTTCAGTCGAACAATTCACCTCACAATTGTCACGACCAACGGATGAAGAAGCGCATCAAGCGGAAAAATTCGACAGTCCCGTGTGCGATTCCGTCAAATTAAATTCTTCCCGAACTTCATGTTCACGACTCGATCCCGATGTACGTCCCTTTTGCGCCGGCGATGGTGGATCCACAGTCGTTAACGTCGCGCGTAGTAGTTTTCGGCCGGGGGAGAAAATTTGTTGGTCCGGTCGATGATACAGCCATCGATTTCAATCATGCGCAACACCGTTTCCTCACCCCCCTTTTCGAGTCAACATATTCCATTATACGCAGACTTTTTTGACTCCGGCAGAGCTTCACACGCCTCTCTCGCTTTTTCGCGATTTTTGTTTTTTTTCTTTCTTTCTTTCTTTTCGCCTCTCTCTCTCTCTCTGTCTCATCTTCTCTCCTCTCTTTCTCTTTCGTTTTTTCAATGCTCGTACATACACCTCGCGAGCGAAGGATAAAGGACGCGCGCGTTCATTGGACGACATTACGAGCGGGATTCGCTGCTGTCAAAATGATGGAGTGGCCCACCCAGCCAGACGGACTCTTCTGCAGTCAGAATAATCAGTCTTCCCGGCTTGTAGCGTCACCCCTTTTTCACCCTGTCGCACTCTCTCGTCGTTCTCCCAGAGTCCCAGAATCGTACTCGAATACAAGAATTATCAAAGCTATCTTGTTCGTAATATCGAATGAAATCAAAATCGAGCATCGCGCTAGTCCTAGCACTTGGCAAACGTTCGTACAAAAAATAAAATTCTTGAAAAACCGTATTCAATACTGCCTTTTCTTTAATTTCCTTTCCTCGTGATGCATCGCACAGTGTGTGGTCTCCTTATATATTTTCGTTCCCTCTTCAGCTGTTACATTTACATTTTTATGTAGCAATTCGATATAATATATTCGATATAATATATGCACGTCCCTAGGAAATTGCTTGCGACAATAGCCGGAGATACTACCGTATTCACCGTTATATGTGACACTTTTTTCTAAAACCATTCTATAAAACAGCAAGATAATTTATATCTGAAAAATTCACACCAATGTTAAATTTCGCTGAAAAGTCAAGGACGCGTCCCTCGTGTTCCCAAGACGCCTCTACTTCTTCCATGTTTGTCCCAATGTCCAAGGGGTACGTTCTCATGTCAAGGGAAAAAAAGGAACGAATCGCCTATCTATCTTCGCACATCCCCACGCACTCTTCGCTCTTGTATTGGAGTGAAAGCGCCAATAGACTCGCGTGTGCAGCTTCGCGATATGCCTACAAATGCGTTGTCGATACCGTTTATCGAGGACGCTGTAAAAAGACTCTGAGGAGAGGACGGGGCGACCTTTCAGATTTGTTGCGGGAAAGTATTCGATTTTTCTCGCCGTCTCTCGGCAAAGGGAGGCTCTTCCTTCCTGTTTCGCGGCGACGGCGAGATGGTGAAATATGACGGGTGAGAACAGGGAAATACGTCGAATGTGAAAAATGATGGATTAGACTGGCGTTGCCTGTGCTTTAACACGCGGCAAAGGAGGAATGAGAATTTTCTTTCGCAAACTCACGTATATACGCGATTTGTCGCACGATCTGCAAATCGGCTGTTCTAATAAAAATTTTCCCTTCTCTCGCATTCGCAGCGCGCTCGATTTTCAACAATCAGTTATGTAATACGACATTTCATCGGATACGGTCTGAATATCGTGCATCGTGTCCATCGGGTACCTAATTATCGCATCCACATGCTAATGCCGATCATTATCTCCACGCGACGACGATTGCAATAACGTCCTAAATCAACAATTATGATTATCCTGTTTCATCTATATTATTGCCTATATTATTGGATGATTAATATTCTATCTTCAAATCAAATACATTATACATACGCCGCGTTTATATTACAACATTCGTGACGTCAGAGGCGAGAAGTAGTAGTAGGTCACTTTTTCTTGCGTTACACACGTTGAAATAAACGAGTTTGCCCGCATACCCCATCGGTCGCGATAAAGTACTCGTAAAATGTATCCTGCCAACTCCCCGGTTCCGGATCGTGAATTAATAAATAGACGCGGAAGTTAATCAACCGTCCTGCGAGCGCTCGCAAAGTTTACTTTTGTCGAAAAATGTTACGGGTTAAATTACACGGCTGTTTAGATTAAATTACAAAGTCCACTCTATTGAATTGCGGCATGTCAGAAAGTTTTTCCGTACGCAGGTGAAAAGCTCATCTATTTAGACCGCTATATCCCGTGAAAAAAAATTACACGCAATTTCTCGTCTCTGACGTGATAATGCAATACAGTTGCAGTGACTTGATCCAGGAGATAAAACACAGCAATATCCTTGTGAATCTAATTTGGTCGAACAATTTTTTTAATAAAAAAAAAAAAAAACGAGATAAGATTGTCGCTCGTGCTGTCAAATAAATTTTATTTTTGAGATGAGTGACATGTAAATTTTACTTTATATACCAATTAATAATACGAAGATTACGATACGTCGATATCATTTCAAATAGTTCACGTTATACACCGAGAAAGCTGCCGGTAATGTTACAAGATATCTGCGAAAATTTCGTTCATCCGAGATAGACATTCTCGACCGGGCCGAAATTTCGCCTGAGGAGATGAGGGGTCGTAAGCGACATTTTCTCTCAACGATAAAGCTCGCTCGTGCAAGGTCGGGTAAGAGAAGGAAGGAGGATTCGGTGGCTCAAGGGTGCGTGGAGAGGACCTCGGACCTCTGATGTAACGCGACGGTCTTCATGGCTTGCATATTTCAGAGCTCGATGCAGTGAATGTAGGTCTAACAATGGCACATTGTTATTCGGACCTGTCGCGGCTGCCAGCCAAAGTGGAGCAGGGTGGCTACAGACAAGGGGGGGGAGGGGGAGCGGGAGGGGGAGCGGGGTTAAAAGGGATGAGTTGAGTTACCGGTCACGGGAATACAGAGAGGGTAGGCAAAGAGAGGGAGAGAGAAAGAGAGAGAACTCGAAGGATGGCGGGCAAGATGGCGTAATATTTTTAATGGAGGGTGTCTCGGGTGATCTACGGCGCGCCGCATTGTTTCTGTACATTGTATCTCCCTCGTTTTTCCCCAACCCTCTTTTCTCACCTGGCTCTTTCGGTCCGCCCTACCCTTTCTTTTCACTGTCGCTCGTGGTCGACATCCCGAAAAATTCGAAAAAAATGCGTCCACGACAATCGAGTTTAAAATATACTGCAAATGCATATCACACACATACAGATGCTATCGATATAATTAAAAAAGATCAAAACCGTGACTTTCAGCGATTTCTTTTGATAAATAATAAGTTCTCTCTGCAAACTACAGTCCATCGCAAAATTCGTAACCGCAATAAGTCGTGCGCGAAGAAAAATGATTTTTATAAAAACGAAATCGATGCTGCGATATGAGAGAAAAATCTACAGCGCAAGATCCAACAATTGCGATGGCGGGTTTGTGTATCGCACAATTGCAAATTATGCCACTCTACCCCGCACTCTATATATACTAGCTCCTGAAAAGAAAAAAAATAAGGAGAGGGAGAGGAAATCCATTGCCAGAGTTTCCCTCCGGCAAGATTATATATATATATATATATATATATATACGCGCGATCACTTTTCCGGCTTTAACGCCCGCTTTTATGTTGCTCGCAATTACCCCGCTGGAAGGCATTAGCCCGTAAACAATGGCTGCGCGCCGAACAGATTAATAATCCTTGTCAAGATTAAGCTGGTACGTATTATTTAAGTCTTTAATTGAACGTGTTAGGGCGCCATTTTAATGGCCTAATCGTCAAATATTGTCAACAAATTATAAATTTGTCATCTAGTATTAAAATTGTCGCGCTCGTTGTACGATCTCCTTCTCTCTCATTAATTCTTCATTCTATATTATTTGTACCCGCAGTAACTTTTTCATGCATCCCTTATGTCCTTTATACGTACTGTGTTTTTCGTGTACATACGCGTTCGCGCGGTTTCCTTGCATTTTTATCGCTCACACGCCGCTGCAAATCGAATATTCAGTTTTACTTTTTCCACCCTTAGAGCTCTATTTTTCCAGTTTGTCACTGCATTACTTTGCATCCTGACTACATATTGCTTTTTCTGCTCAGAAATCGCCATCTCCCTTCTATCCCTTTCGTTCCTTCTCTCTCGCCGGTTTGATAACATCCACTACGTGAGCGGAAGTATACCGACGATAACCTTGTGCCCGGCAATAAAAAATAAAAAGCAACGACATCGGAGCTTCAGCCAAACCCGTCGTTTAGTGGACACGTTTACTCCGCGGTAACGCTAATTTATTCATGATCGCCACGTTTATCGCGCACACCACCGGCGGTAAACGTTGGCAAAAAATGTTAATGTTGACAAGGGATTAATCACGAAAAATTCATGTACGCGGTGCGCTTTTTTCTCTCTCGTTTAAGACTCTCTCGCACACCGGGACAAAAATCCGAAATCATCCATCAAAAATTTACAAAAATTTATTCTTTCAAACGAACATTCTCGAAACAGATTCAAAAGCGATATTACGTAAATGTTATTTCGAAAAATTCACATCATGTACACCGTAATGTAAGAAGCGTCGTATGCATATATCTTAATACAATTAACGCTATGTATACGGACGTAGGGCTTATCTAAGGCCTACATCTACAATTCTGCTCTCTCGCGATATCGTTCCTTCTTTCTTTTTACCGGCGAAAAGTTTTCCGAGAGAACGGAAAAAAAAGTCGCCGTGCACACTTCGGCCCGCTCGCCGGCGGTGTAAAGCAGAATTATGTCGTGCCGTTATACGGCGGGACACGAGGCTGCCTTTTACGGGGGGCTTCCTGCCGGGCGGCGAGTTTTAGTTAGAGAGCAAGCGAGCGAGCGAGCGATTACTAAAGGCTACCTCGAAAGTTTTCCTCGTCGGAAAAACCATTAGCCGGCGCGCGAGTGCCTTCCCTTTCTCGCCTAGGCAGGGCGACACACTTCTGTTGGCTTTGTTACGGCCACGCCGAGAGGAATCTGTTTTAAAGTATTAGGGAGCCGAGAGTATATCCCTTTCTCCTCTCCTTCCATGCTTTTCTAGCTGCAGAGTCGCTCGCCGAGGTGATAAAAATTTTTCGCGCGCGTGGCCTCGCGTGCGCGGCGAACTTTTCCACGGATTTTCACGCCACGGTTTGGCGCAATTGACGAAAACGAAAAAGCTCGGAGGGACATTTTTGAGCTTAGTTATTTGTTATTGCATGCGTGTCAAAAACAAAGGATATACCAGTTAGCGAGTTATTTTGACTATGAAAAATTAATTCTGCCTAAACATTTTAAAAATATCCGGAATAAGTGAAGTGTATTAATTTTTGAACTCGCTTTTTTCTATAAAATATTTTGTTGCTTTTTCAATAGTGAAGTAAAAAAAGGATTAACTCTTTTCATGATTTTATTTAAAATAAAGTTAATTAACTCTAGATTTTGTTCATAATGGGACAAAGGCTAATATTTAATTTCATATTTCATAGAAAGGAATTTCTTTAACTTGCAAATATTTCAAAAATTAATTTGCACTTAATAACTTTGGGATTTGACTAACATATTTGATACAAATGCGTTATGCGTATAAAGATGCGGAATAAACACCAATTAGCGCAGAAATAAAGTCACATTGTGTAGTTCCAATTAAAAACTCCCAAACATCTTTTATATTCTTGTAGAAATCGCGTATATAGCTCCCTATAAATTCAAATAACAATATCAACTTAAATATATCATAAATAAATAGTAATAAATCATAAGTAATAAGCTATAGATTTAAAAAACACGAATTTTCTTGTTCAAAGATAGAAATAAGCCTATTTTTTTTTTTAAATTGTACGTGATTTTTTATCTTTTACAACTACATATTTTTCTTTGCTCTCTCTCTTTCTTCTTTTATTTATAGATATATATTAACATAAAATTTCTCTAGCTGCCAAGGTATTTGTGCGCGCATTTAAATTAAATTCTGTCAGCGTCTCGAGCACAAAAGCAAAATTATTTGAACGATAATAAAATCGCCCATGTGAAAACAAACAATCGAGAATATCTAAATCAATCCAAATTAACTAAACAGGAAAGAATCGCGAAGAAAGAGGAATCCACGTAAAAATATTTTTTAATTCCGGGTTTCCGGATTGCAACGGAAAATTCTTCAAGCTCAAGAAAACTCGAAGGAAGTACATTCAGTGGGAGAGTTGTAAGTGAACTGGAAGATGCCGTTAACATTTTGCATATGTGTCAAACAATCCAGATTGATTTGGATATATAAGTAAAATAAATTACATATCTGAATAAAATTTGCCACTGATTGCATTGAGAGTTGCTATTTATGTCTGAAAAATTAGAAAACTTCTGTTGCATATATGCGAACATATCAGACGATATATAATTATATATAATTTGGCCTTTGCGTATATATTATTATTAAAAGATATTTTAAATTTTATCGTAATTTCAGTATTTATTATTAAAATGTATATTAATATTATTTCAATCACGATTATTATACATATTCAAAGCGCGTAATTAAAAGCGTCTAATTGCTCGCAACTACTTTCAATGAGATGATTTAGTCGGATTTTAATTAGATCAGTCTTGATAATAGTCCATTTTTGGGCTTTACTATATACATTGTAACGTCTCCCCTCATTTATAACTCATTATCCGAAAAATATCTATCTTTATCTCGCTCATTCTCCTGCTGTAAAGACCGCGGCCACGCGTTCCGGGGTCGGTTAAGCCGGGCTCTAAATTAATTACTAAACAATGCGAGGGTGCCGCGGTGCGCAGTTTCTTTATTAAATGAGTTCGCTGGTCGGGCGTTTACTTAACCGACACATTACTCCCAGAGGAAGGCGAGGAGATGGTTACATTAACTGCGTGCCATAAATATATTCCCTTTTTCGGTCTTTTTCGCTAAGAATTTTGGGCCCTCTAACCATCTTCGTCAACTTATTTTTTATTTTACTCCGCGTATTATATTATTATATCTCAAGTAATCAATATCACACGAGAGACTTTGCAGATGCTTGTTGCACATTGTATATAATTGATGAGAAAAATGTTCAAATTTTTGTATAACAAAAAATTTAAGATAAAAGTAAAAAGGCTAACAAAAAAAAAAAAAAAATCAAGATTGAAAATATTAGACTATTGATAATTTATCAGATTTATATAAATTGCATAAATCTCGTAAATTTACACCAAGAGAGCTTCCTTCGACATTATCGCATAAATCAGACATCGTCGAAGAGATGCATGACGATATTTTAATCGCGAGTAAAACACCGTCGCGGATTTGTGTACATTCCTCGTTCATGTAAAATTTATTTTTTTCTCTTAAGAAACGAAAGCTCTCGGGAGAAGAGCAACATTGCTTAAATGTGCGACATTTGTCTTGCGTTCGGCTCGCAAAATTTCCGGCATCATCGTCGCCCACGTAAAGTCGCGGACCGCGCAAGAGGTGCATCCCCCAAGGCTTTCACGGCGATTGCTTTTTAGGCGTCGTTTGTCAGCCCGGACGCACGGTGAGAAATCATTCGACCGAGCAAACTCTCGTCAAGAAACCAAAAATCCTCCGCCGGTTTTCTTACTCTTTAAATTTAGAAATGCCGTCGCGTTCACGAAAAAAATTCAAGAATTATTTTAATGTCGCTTTCGAATGGCATTTAATATAAACTTCTCGAGTTAGCAATTATTGGCGAATAAGATATACTTAAAGTTAAAAGTAATATTAAGATCGCAAAAATAAACTGTCAATATAAAATTATGGTTTAATAAAATAGCTTGAATAATGTATTTTTTATTAACTGTATCCAAAGCTTTTACCTTAGCTGAGAAATGGAAAACAAATTAAAGTGTGCAAGAATAAAATTGAAGAGCTTGAGAGTTTTAGTCTCGAGTAAATCAGCAATATAGAAATAATATTTTCTCCATGCGCTAAATTCTATCTTAAGAAATATTTACAACCACAAAACCATCAAAAATTTTCACATTATTCCGATATAATCTTATCCTTCAATAACACAGAGATATGTACAATTTCAATTGTAAGAATATATAGAGATATACACAAATTATAGAGAGATTTATATTTCCAATCTTTTACTAAATATTTAAATTGAAGCTAAACCGACGAATCATTTAATATTGAGAGAGAGCAAGCAAGAGCAAATTCAATTTAGCAAATATACTTAAATACGCGCTTGAAATGAATATTATCTCAAGTAAAATTTACTTTCAGACATATTTAATGTGTGTCTTGAAGAGAGAGAGAGAAAGCTCTTAAAAATAAACGATGCAAATTAAATTTCTTTCACGAGAAAAGTTGGAAACAACTTCAACTCTTGCCGAAAATAAAATCGGCGTAAATGAAAAAAATGTATGGTAAAAACTACACATGAAAAAAAAAAAAAACTGCTTTAATTTCTTCCCACTCCCCTTGTTTTACGATCGCATCCACTCTTAATTAAACGACGTCGCGACACGCATGTGCAGGGGATAACGTGAGACTTGCGTGCGGGAATTTTCTGCGGGAGTTACGAATTTCCTCGGCGAGCGAAATCGTGGCGCGTCGTGCGGTTCCATAAAACCCTGTAAATTGTAAAGTTTTCCACGGTCACGTGTGCGAAAACTTTCCGCGTGTCAAGAAAGAATATCGACGGCGGCGGCGACGACGACGACAACGACGAGGGCGCGTGTCGCCGTATGCCATTTACTCCCTTATTTATTATTTTTCGTGCCAGACCCCCGCCGATACACACGCGAGAAACTTTCCCGGTGGATTCCCCGTGGGATCGGTGTCCGTTTCCACTGCGAAGTTGCGTCCCCCGAGAACAGGATCGGCAGTTTGGCAAGTCGGGGAAGGGGAGAGGGGAGAAGGAGAGGTGAATCGCGGTGACATCAAAAAACTTGCGGAATTATGACGTCAACTTGGCGAATTGATTGGAATAGTTAACGATAATATGGACACCGCACGATTCTCCGCGGAAAGAAAATGATGCGTTGTGTTCGTCAAAGTCGTCGTTCGCATATATATCTACGAGTGGAAACGATTCGCGTGTGTTGGATAAACAAAATTACTTTATGAAAAACATTCAAGAAGGAAAGATATCGCGATCGAGCGAACGTAATAATGCGCGTACTTTTTCAGTTAACGCCGCGCGCAAAATTCTCATAGAATTCCGTTAATTGATTCGCCGGCGAATTAGAATGCTAATTAATTCGCCGACAAATTTCATTGGAAACGATCGCGGGCCTACGAATTGCGTAGCGAGTTAACTAGTTTCAATGATGACCGGCGATGCACAACGACACGCGCAAGTTTCGAGTGGTATGCGTGACAGACAGTGCACGTCACGCGAAGACAAGGAGGAAGGGTGGAAATGGAATGTATGCAACCGGTGTACACGCTCGCGCCCAAGGGATCGTTCATAAATTATGGACACATTAATTATAACGGAGTTTGCGGACGCGAGTGTATGTTTAGATTGACTTGACGGCAAAATGGCCGTCGCGTCTCTCTCCCTCTCCCTTATTTCCCTCCTTCCCTCGCGTCCATGCGTTGAATACCACCTCGATAGTCGGGCAAGGATATGTGTAAGGGACCTGTGGCTTAATTAACTAGCCTGCATAAATAACACGTTACCAAAGCGCGGTTAGATTCGCCGATCTAACCCGACCGGAGCAGTTTACCCATTGTAGCGAAGTCGACACGGATCGCTGTCTCACGCTTGCCACTTTCGGTCAACGCCTCGAGGCATCGAAATCACTACCATCAACGTAATATATGTGGCAATATAGTATAATGCTTCAAAAAAGTGAGGATCAAAAGATGTAGCGTCATCAAAGCAATCGATGCTATTTACGCAAAAGTGCGTCGTATCAACCGAGTTATTTCGATGATAACTTCGACGTATGTAACCGCTTAATAATTTTCCATATTGCTGTAAAAAATTTTTATACATACGTCGTGGGCGAGAAAAAAGAGAAAGAAAGCGAGCGTGCGTTAGCGAAAAGTTGAAATTTAGTACAGCGAGCGTAGTGTGGTTTTTCATGCAGCTGCACCCAACTCCCTCCCGAAATTAGTGAAGCAAGAAAGAAGTGGTGAAGCAAGAAGTATGACACAGACCTCAGAAGTGTTGGCGACATCATTTGTTGGGCTACTGACCGCGTTGTTAGAGTGCGTTTGATCCGTCTTGAGTTCACGGTGATTGCTGAACTGCACGTAGACCGCTCTGCCTCTGAGCTGGGCTATGCCGGAAGCGTAATAGGTCACCATGGTCGCTGCAGCAGTCTCGTCCGCCATTTCCAGAAATGCCTGCAACGAAGGAAAATGATCCTGTCAGTCACGGCGATATGCACATGCCCAACAAAATAAATCATATGCTTCGAATACTTGGATAGATATATATTGCTTTTTTAATGTATGCATATCTTAAATATAAATATTTATTAATATATGTTAATAAATATATTAAATAATGTATATTACATATGATAAATATTTATTAATTTTAATTGTTTCTTTCTAGCTGAATTTTTTTCGCGACCTCAATGTCTGACAATAATCATATTTTTACTATTATAAGATATATTCTAATTGTGATTTAGGGGCCTATTTTGCAACATTTAACGATGTCCTTGCGTAGCTAAAACGTATCAAAAAAATAGTTGCGATGATACTTAACGATATCGTTAAAAGTTACGGAATAGGCCTCTTATATAAGTCAATCATCGGTACACACTCGGAGAGATACGCGAATATCTCAGTCTGACTAAAATATGCTTTTACTTCTTATCGATTTTGCGTTGAATATAATCTCGTGCACAATTCGAGATAAAATGAGACATGTCCGAATCTAGTCACTTTAACCTAAATTAATCTCGGAGTTTTATATGTCGAGATTCTTTTCTGATTTATGCACACAAGAGTAGTAAAATGTATGCACGGAGAAAGAAGCGGGAAGCATTTTTATATTTACCTCGGAATACAAGTTGTAATGGAATATCTGAAATTCTCGTGTTTGAATAGTAAACACACTTGGACGAAAAAATTTAAGAGAGAGAAACAAATATATTATAGCAAGAATTTCGTTTTAATTACATCGCGTCGCATTGACGAGGAAATGGCAATTGGGTTTTAGGAAAAAAATGTGATACGTTTTTATTTAAATAGCATTTGTATATATTTATATATTTGCTTCTTTTAAAAAATATATTTTCATAAAGCAATTTCTACGTCCGTCGTCTAGCTATATTACGTATCGCAATAATTTATATTGCAACTTCGTGATTATATTGCAAAAGTAAAAATAAATTGTATAACGGAAAAAGAAAAACATTTTTCTGTATCTCTCTTTTGAAACATCAAATAGATTTCGCTTAAATTTCCTTTTTCCTTTGAGTATTCATAAAATTAATAATCCTGTATCTCTCTAAATGTTCTCGGGCGTAAAGGAAAATTCCCCGAAGACTCAGGTCGCCAAGTCGCATCCGCGACAGTCAAGTGGTACGTTTATCGAGGAAACTTAATAAAAAGCATTACACCGCGCTGTCCCCCGAGCGGGCGTGCCTTCTATTATCGCGGTCGACAAAAAGGAAGTAAGTTAAATGCACCAAAAGAATGAGGAAAAAGCATTTCGCTGAGGCAGAAATCGAACCAGATGTAGAAAAAATTGATTTGGCCGGAAACGAGGGAGGAAAAGGAAGCACCGGAAAAAAAATTAATAAAATGTTGCGCGTAATCGTCTCGAAGAGGTTTCGCGATAACTGCATTTTCAAGCTCTCGTGATCTATAAGCGATGGCTAAGCAAAGGGGATTGAAAAGCAAGAGGACAGGACGGAAAACGCGAAGAATGTTTATGTTACGGATCGCGAATTATATTTTCGCCGCATCGTCGAGCCTTCCGCCTCTCATCCTTCTTTCTTCTCCCCCACCTTCCTTTCTCATCTCACCTGTACTTCTTTTCCCGTACGATCTTATTTTCAATTCAATATCGATGCATTCGCGACGCTCGCTCGTTTCTGTCACGCTTTCGTTTGCGTTTTTCTCCTTCTGCCGCGTCCGGCACTCGCCTTTTCATGTCGATATCGATATTACTTAAATATCGTGCCTCATCGTGTCTCCACCGTCTTGGTCGGAGATGAGACGCGGATGGTATTGAAAATGCGAATGATAGTTTCTTATATATAAAAGCGCGAGCCTCTTTCTCGTTGCTCGATTGTGAAGCAACCTTGGCGAGTCAGCTGGATTTGTCGTTATTGTATTGTACGTAGTAGAGTATTGCGAAAATGACGTAAAGCGCATCTTATTATGCGTTTAATTTAACTCTCTCAAAATTTTAGAATATCGAGAAATATCGAGAAATGTCGAGAAATTTTAATTTCAACGAATAAAGTATCTCTCGTTGATATTCACCTTACTTTCATTCACAGACAATTGTAATAAGTTTTCTGCGTCGAATAATATTATTGAGCACGTTATTATTGATTGTTGGATAGTTTCTCTTTGCAATATTTAATTCACTTATATCCTAAATCAGCTGTGTTTAAGTTGCTTCTACATGTATTCTAGTTAATAAACGAAGATTAGAGTAAAGCAGAGAGAATACAAAGAGAAGTAACAATTTAATTTGTGTTGCGTCTGAGGAAAATTACGGCGTTAAGACGCCATGGTAACATCGTAGAATAAAATGAATATCCGTTATGCAAACGCGAGCAAATGTGACACCGGTGATAATTTCGAATTTCGTAGAGATTAGAGAGAAGATAAAGCGTAGAGAGAAATTAGATTAAATTTAAAATAAAAATAAAAATAAAATTCTCACTTTGCGATGTATTTGCACATTGTAAGGGAGCAATGTACAAGTTTCAAATGTTCACCAATCAGTCTTTGTCGCAAAATAAACCTAAACGAGCGAGAATTATTATAACGTCACGCTAGCCTAAAATTATTTCAAATTTACTTCGTCGACGCATTTTGGATTTGGACGCGGGCACTTACGTTAATTACTGCGTATGCAGCAGACAAATTAATTAATTGTAAACGCACAACTGGAAACACCAAGCAAACAACGGTATTACTTCGTGCGATATTTGTATTTACTTCAACGAACTATCCTTTGTATCCGCAGACTATGATCCGCGGCTGATATAATCTTTCAATTAGTGAGAAAGCAATTTGTTAATGTGGCGGATGCATGGCTGTAATTCACGACGCGTAAACAATATGTACACTTATGTATGTATCCGCGAACAAATTATCTTGACATATTTAACCCTTCCGTTATGGCGCATTTGAGACTGAAAGCGCTCGCTATGTACGTGACACAGCAACACCCTATGTGCACAAAATCCAAAAATAAATGCAATCGATTAAATATAATGTACATAGTGTATTGTACATATATATGCGTTTCTTCGCAAGTAAACTTTTGAGGGTAAATATGTATGCAAAAAGATTAACTGAATCTCTTTCAGTACAATTAAAATAAACATTTTAAGAACTCTTTTAGAGGGCTTATATTTGCGTACGCCATTCGTAGTAGAAAGGTTAATTGGATCAGTGCAATAAAATAAAAGTTTTAAAAACGCGCATAATACAAATATAAAAAGCTTTTTTTATGGAATATAAAGTATAATTTATTTAGTGCCTCACACCGTATTATTTGTTTGTTTATATTATTCACGGAACTCATTTATGTGTATAAATGTAATGTAGAATGCAATCTGAAAACTTTTCCTATTTATATAGCATTCAAAATTCATTTTGCGTCAAACCAGCGGCCCTAATTTTTATTCATTAGAGATTGAAAATATTTAAGAACGAGCCACGAATGTTTGAAAAATATTGACAAAGCGACAAGATTCAATATTAATAAAACTATTGAATTCGTCAACAAGAATCAAAATTAGTTATGAAATTTTAGATGTGTGTGTATTGCGAAAACAATTTCGTATCGATAAAAATTCATGATTTGCGATAATATTCCGATGAATGTTAAATCGGTATTTGGGATGAAAACGGAAAAGGCCTCGAGAAAAGAGGCAATGGCGATCGGGATGAGAGACGGGCAATGCGGGTGACAAAAAAAATGTATGCAGTTCGTCGACGGAAATCGAGTTAGTCAGGACGAGCGATCATTTATTCGCATTTCACATGAGAGGTCGTCATTTCGCGCAGCGGCGGCGCGGTTTGCGGAACACATACGACCAAACGTACGTACGTACGTACGTACGTACAAACGAATGGTTGGCGCAAGTGCGAATAATACCGTGGCTGGACCGAACCCGGATTTAACGGCGTTAACTCCGTTTCCCAGCGCTAATGACGCATAGAGCCGCGCAATTGGGTTTTCGTGCGAATGGGACGAAAATCCTCCGCGCGGGATCCGCTGAATCCAGAATTCATCCTTATGTCACTCGCGCGCGCGTTGGTCTCTTTGACAATTAAAAGCCCGCGATTTTCGGGGCAATCATTCATTCAATGCTCATTCGTCGAGCGTGCTCGTAATAGCGAGATTGAAATGGCGAATAAAAGAGAATATCGAGTTATTAAGTCAATAAAAAAAAAAAAAAAAAAATAGATTGAAATCGATTGAAATTAAGAAGTGACAATAATGGGCAAATTTATTTTAATTTTAATTAATAAAATTTTTTGTACCTCTGTATATACCCCAGCGCCTATAACTAGAATTTAATGGTATAAATTCGTGTTAAAACGCCGCTTGTGTATTAAATGAGCAAATGTGTTCTATTGTGTTTGTGTATGTGTACAATATTCGTGCTATGATTCTCGTACGGTTTGCACATGCCGCGTTTCTCGTTTTGCTCGACAACGGATCGGATAAAAGATCCTGTTGCGAAATTATAGGCAAATTCAGCGCATTGATAATTATCAAGCAAGCGGTTATACCATTACGGTTGATCGCTGTATTTTACAAAGTACATACCGACAATTTTCTACACGCGGCGTGTATTTCCTTCTCTATTTTTTTTTTTTTTTTTCCCATTCAGTTCTCGCGCATCGTACAAAACCCAAATGAGTGCATTCTTCGTTGACGGGCTCGCGTATAACGTTCTCGCTACCGGATGTTCCGCGTTGTTTGCCATTTTATCGTGACATTTCGAAAGCGTTTTGGATTTCATAGACTATCCGGGAATCGTTTTGCCCACCGACTATTTGTAATCATTCATCGCCGCGCATTCCGCGTTATATACGCCACATTTGATTATGATCGAGAGTGTCATGCTTTTCGCGAACGGCAGATTTCAAGTCTATTAAATAAATACAATTTGTTACGCGCCATCGTTGCCGAATTTATTTCGCCGATCTTAATTCATCGATCATCCCAATTCAAGATCAGTTATCGTACTTTACTTATTATCCGTGCGATGAATATTTAAAAATCGATTATCGCACAAAGAATTTCGCGGTTTATTTCAAGACTGCAATATTGATTACTCGATAACACGATAAAAAAAGTCCACTTTTTTTCTAGAAAGCTGGAATTTTTTTAATATGCGAAAAATGCAGCAATATGTATCCAATCGTGAGAAGAAATTCTAGAACGAGGGTGACGCGATGATAATCGTACGGGTTTATATCATAATCCGTAGAGAGAACATTTCATTTTTTTGCAAAGGTATCGGGAGGAGGAGAAATTATATTTATGGCGCCGTACATTACCGAGAGAGACATTGTGTAAGACTTTATTTTCCGAATACATTTATATATTGGTATTTCTTCTTGACTTCGGGATCAAGAGAACATCGTGTATCCACATCAAAATTTTTGTTCCTTTTTCTTTTATTCACAAAGTACGACGTTTTAGTCTTATCGTATTTTTTTTTTATTGATAAAAACAACACGCTTTTAATGTTATCCTTTGACACTTTTCTGCTCAATTGTATTAATATTAAATGTTTAATTAATTATATTAAAATTATATATTTATTTTTAAATGTTTTTATTTTATTTAATCTTTATTTAAACGTCCGATATATGTATATGTGATTCTTTCCTTCGTTCCCCTGTCTTCATCAAGATCGAATTAGATCGACAATCCCAGGACAAACACGTTTCCCCGTGCAGTGACATATGGTATATAGGCTCCCCTTTTCGTGTCCTTCGCTTCGAATCAGTCTTCCCTCGATCCTTTTGTGATCCCGGATTATCCGCGGCAGTTCTCCTCTGGCCACGAGCTTCCTAACATTTCGCCATCAAGGAACCACGGTGCTCGCCTCGATGTCAGCCATAAAAGACATTATTGAATCGAATACTCGCACTCCGCCATAAACATCCACCTACCAATATATTTCGCAAACGCGTACGCGTTATATGTGTGCGTTTGTGATGTAGAAAGAAAAATCCCGCGGTATGGCATTTGAGGTTTCAATGTGGATCGAAGAGGATCGGTCGCTCTTCAAAAATCGATCTTTCAAAGAAAAGGTCACCCTTATGCGTTCTCTTCTCGTCCTTCCGTTACGTCATTCAACTTCGAAATTTATTCGCATCCAGTAAATAAGTCCGTTTAAGTTCGTCAATTCCCGCGAGTGTACTTTTTTAGGGACGTGTCTCGTATTTCGAAGACTTTCGAAGAAGGGAAATATAGTTCTTCGGAAAAATCCTATAATCGCGCTTTTCGGCAACCATAGAGATCACTATCATCCAGTCTCCTGAGTCTGTCATGTTTTCACAGAAAATATACACGAGCGATGGAGAGAAGATGGAGAGAGAAAGAAAGAGATCAACAGATATACGATGTAGATATCCGACGATATATCTACAAGGCAGTTGCATTTAACTTCGTCATTTATAATTGACAATTTCATCTAGTTTGTAGTTATAATTTTTAAACATATTTAAAATAAAAATATCGCAAAGAAAACTAATGTCTAATAAAATTTTCGCTTAGAAAATTAGCCAGATTTGTGGCCGAGAACGATGACGGTTGTACCACGATAAAAACAAACATTCTGTCATTATTGTTATTATAACGGATATAGAAGTGGAAATTTTGTGAGTTTAAGCGTTACAAGTCATCCGTTAAGTTTCTAGCGAATCTCGGTGCAAAGAACGGCAGGGAAAAGGGGTATTCCGTGATACGAGGATTGGGTGGGAGGATGAGCGAGAAATAGAGGCTGCAGGGTATACTCCAGCGGGGGTGAGAAAACGGAGTATAAGGAGTTATTTCTGATTTAAATAAACTCCACTTCACTCCGCGCACCTCTCCTCCCACCAATCTCGTCTCCGTCAACGTTCCGACGGATTCGAACATTCCGGGGACTCGGCGCGTCATGCCCGGAGGTGGTTGGCTCCGAGCGTGGGAGAAAGTACGCGAGGGATGGAGAACATGAATGTAATTTATCTGCGCTCTAAAGGACGCGAAACGGGTCTTCCTCCGGCTCAAACTACATTTCAACTCGTCCACTGTCTCCTTTTATCCCCCTTCCCTCTCTCTGTTTAAGAAAGAGAGAGAGAGAGAGAGAGAGAGAGAGAGAGAGAGAGAGAAAGGGGGGAAACGCGGATCAACTCGGGACTCGCGAGCGGGAGGGTGAAAGGAGTGATTGTTAAAGTACGCCGCTTCGGTGAATCAAAGAAATATTATATCATTAATACAGACCCCAGGGGTGCAATGGGGCTGTTGGGGACGCTACGTCGAACGCGCCCTTTCTCACCCCCTTCTGTCGATTTTCCAACCATTCGGAGAAGCGAGCTCTTCTCTCTCCCTCTTTCTCCTTTACGCGAAAGTTTCCCGTTCCTTTCCTCACTGCCCTCGTCTAACTTTCTCCCCCTTCCCCCTCCCCCAGCCCCTCCTCTCGCACCTGCCCCTCTTACCTCCCCCTCAGCCTTTCAGCCGCGCGCCGGGGGTACCTCAGAAATATATATCTTGATAATTTGACGCGTCTTATATACCGGGCGTAACTATTGTTTACGACTTATAGGTTTGGCGGGAGCGCGAATGACTAAGTAAAGAATGCACGGCCGCGAGAACGCGTGCGTGAAATTTTTACGATTCTTTCGACACGGCCACCGCCGCCTCCGCCATGTATTCGACCGATTTTTATGACCCTCCTTCCCCCATGCACTCCATAAAAATATGCGTCCAGCGTATATCAATATTTCCCGACTGGAAATCGTTAGCCGCCTCGTGCCTCTCTTTTCTGCGCACATCAACAATGCGTTGATATTTACGTTCGCGTCTTTGGTATAAATCAAGCATTCCGCGATTAAATTAGATTTCACTAGATATTTGTTGCATCTCGTGTACTGTAACTTTTACGTTAGATCAACAATTCAAGTTTTTTTTTACAAAATATTTTCTTCGGTCGCTCGAAACTTTATTAATCAGAAAAATTATATTATGCATATTGCAAAGAGAATTAACTATAAACTCTTCTAAGATGCTCGTCTCTTTAAGTGAAATTTTTTTTTTTAATTAACATTGCAAGATTGATTCAAGAAATCTCTACGGAATATAATGCTAACA
The DNA here is from genome assembly GCF_021464435.1 of Cataglyphis hispanica. Taxonomy (NCBI): domain Eukaryota; kingdom Metazoa; phylum Arthropoda; class Insecta; order Hymenoptera; family Formicidae; genus Cataglyphis; species Cataglyphis hispanica. The sequence continues at coordinate 5,960,795 of NC_065963.1, forward strand.
CTACAAAGAGAGAGATCCGCTTTCAAAAATGTTAAGAATTATTTTATAAATTAATCCTCTTAGTCTTCTTTATGATTAAAATCAATAATGCATCGATTATGCTCAAAAAAGTGAACCTTAAAAAAAATATTAATAATCTCCTTATCTGATAATTATACGGTAAAATAAATCTTTTGTCATTATAATACACATCAAGGTTCTTTTCAAACATAACGTCGTCGCGTTTCTAATGATTTCGTAATCGATTATTCAATTTTTCCGATTTTATAAAAAGAACACGCACGGGATATTGATAAACGCGCGAATCAGAGTTAAAAGCGTCGGAGTTCATTTTAACGATGACAGTGCGACTTTGATTCTATCATTTATCGCACCTGTCGAAATATATGTTCCTCCCGTGACGATGCTATATTTTTCAGTATCCGAGTTCGGGTCGTCGATACATGACATGTCTCTGAAGTGGCGCACTTTCTTCATAGATATTGAAAAGCCAAACACGAGGGAAGGAATAGCGCGGGACATCTCCGATACGTCCTATATAGAAAAGCGATGTAAGGGATCCGTCTCATCTCATTCAACGACGCGTTTTTATACCGCGAAATTGAAATGGGCGCATTGAAGGTGGCCCGAATCGTGACTGGCCATCGTTATACGTGACAAAGCTTGAAAGCCCCGCACGGACATTTTCGTCGTAAAAAGGTAATCGTGATGATGAAACCTTCGGAACAAACGAACGCCGAAAAAGAAGGCGACGGGTGTATGTGTATATGTATGAAAAGAGCTCTGAAAAATTAATTTCTAACCATTAATCATGCAACTACTATAAAGGATCAGTTTTAGTCTATATAATAAAAAACGATTAATAAAAAACGGCGATATTTTGATTTATAAATGATTGTGTATTTTATATTAATGCAGAGCTTAAAAATGGTACATACCTCCCAGTTTTATTTTCTATTTCTTCAAAAATTGATGTTAAAAATAATCCCTATAAAAGCAGCAGCAACAAGAATGGAGAGACGCCACGTAAAAAAAGGCAACGCGAGTCTCTTGGTCCCGCGATCGCGAGAGCAATGTCCCGGTGTCGTTTATTTTCTTTTATAAAACTCGACATTTTTCCGACGAGATCGAGTGGAGCAATACCTTTTCTCTCGATTAGCTTTTCCCTTTTCCTCGAGCCCACAGCGCAAACAAAAGCGACGCAAAAAGCGACGATCGTGGAATAAACGTCACTCGACGGTACATAAAATTCCGTATATAACGATCGATTTTCGAGAATCGGTAGAAAAAAAAAAAATAAAAAATAAAACGGAGAGATGTTCCACCGTCTATGGACTTTCATCATCATGCCGATACGCGATCTATTCCTATGTCAAGCCCTGCGTTTATTCCTCCTCTTAACTCTCTTTTTTCCGATTTTTTTCGATCAGCGCGTTACGTCGCTCGCAGATCCGATTTCGCCTAAAAATTAATAAGCGCCCTCTGAATAAGCGGATTATATCGGTTCGGAATTAAAGCTCGCGACGAGCTCGGTGCACGCACGAGGAGAGACACGGCACGACAATATCGCGGGATATCACGAAACTCCGGCGCGAGGATGAAAAATAAGCGATGACGACCACCTCTGGTATAACGTAACGCAAGCCTGTGTTATTGCGAGTGAAATTTACTTTGGCGTTTAATTCGAGCACCGCCGTATAATCTCCCATCGTGGCGAGACCACCGAGAGATCACCGACGCACGCCGTGTAGATAAAGCGTAGGGAGGACGACCCCCTCGACGGAGCAGCCCCGAAATTTCCCACGCGAAAAGAAATCGCCGTTTCTCGCTCGGCGCGCGAGGCTTCTTCGCGGTGTTTCACCGAACCGGAGAAACCAGCCCCGCAATTTCTCGCCGGTACTTTAAGGATTGTCGACAATTATGATAAATCAGACAAGTTTTACGGTCACGTGACGAAATCTGCCGAGGATTATTCGATCTACCAAACGGAGATAATCCCCGCGAGAGAAGAGAGAGGGAAATGAAACGTAAATGAGAAAGTAGCGAGATAAATGGAAATGGCAATTGGAAATTGTTTCTCTCATCGTTGAGAATAAAATGGTACAAGAATTTTCCACAAAATTAAAAATTAGTAAAAAAAGAAACCATTATACATATAATCTATACATTACTTAATTGATAATTATTATTTAAATAAGCACATTATGTATTCGTGCCTGAGAATTTGTCTACTCAAATATCTTGCCGTTGACGTTGGAAATGTCAATCTCATTAGCAGCCATAACTTTGTTAATAATTGTTATGGAGAGACTTGTATTAGATTCTACGTACACATATTTACTTCATCGCTACTATTACGTTCCCGGTTTTCGAATTTTCGCACAACTTCAACGTGTACCATTAGCTAATAACAACAGCAAAATGGAATCCCCATGAGAGTTAGTTTCGCTCAAGAAATAACAATGTCGACGACATAAAACTATTTTCTTATTTGTCATCCCGTAAAAAGAGACGACGCGAGAACTTCTCCGTTCGTCGAGAGGAAGGAAAAAATTCTCAATGACACGCGGTCGGTCCGTTGTTTATTTGCGGGCGATAAGAAAAGAGAGGACAAGACAAAAGAAGAGGCGAGAAGAAAACAACGGCAGTACCAGAGAAATTAAATTATGCACCCGAAAGTTCTATTATACGCACGCGTTTCTCTCGAGGGGCAGAAAGTGCAGCCTTCTACATGGCTCAACTCGCCCTCAAAGCACTGATAATGCCTGTTAATTAATTAATCGAACCGTCGAACCTTACTACGTGTCTCTGAGGGGATTTCTTATGTCGGAGCTTAATCTTGCGCAACTTGATTGGCAACGAAACTAGCGGAAAGAAGCTTCGGAAACAAATTATTATATAAATATTTCAAATTTGATTCAAACTGCAAATATTGAAAAACTGATACAGCCTATTGTATAAAATGTAGATTGTAAAAAAAAAACAATTACAAATTTATGTAAATCGTAAGGGTCAAATCCAAAATACTGCTAACTAGGTTTTAAATTACAAGCGAGTGCGGAATTCACGGCAGTCTAAACGAATCATCATGATGAAAGAAGAAACGTGATCGCCTAAAAATCGAGTTTCACAAGAGTGCGTTTTTTTTTTATTCCCTCCATTCGTGCCAGCTTTCGCGCCGGCGGACGACGGAATCAAAATGACAGATCTCGAGAATATTAGAGAGCGAATTCGGGCGACACTCAGGAAGAGAGGAGGAAAGCAAGAGGAAGGAACTTACATGATACAGTGCGGTACAGATCGGCTTTGCACGACTTCTACGACTCCGACGGCAAAGAGGGATGTTAGCGAGAGCCATGGGAGAGAGGAGAGGAAATGAAGCGAGGATGGAAAGCGCCACAGAAAAAGCGGACGAGAGGGTCACCATCCGGGGTTCCTATCAAAGGCTTTTCTGTGGCTTCGATCCCCATTGGCTTGCCACCGACGGATATTTTCCCCTCGTCCCTCTACGTTTCGGGAGGGCGGGAGGGGGTGGGGGGGTTAATTCACCACCCTCTTCGTTCTACCTGTCGTCGCGTCCTGCCTCTTGTCACGCGCTCAGAATTCCGTCCTCGGTTTCCTGTCTCGCGGAGGTCGCCAAAGTTTTCTATCCGGACTCTTTCCTCGTTCCTTTCGAAAGATTTCCTCACACGTACAACTTATAGAATAGACGATACCACATTTCGGTTTTGTTTATCTCTTTCTCTCTTTCTCTAGCGGAAAATGAGGAAAAACTTTTACGAAACTTTTGCCTTTACATCACAAATTTCCTGTTGTGTTTTATACGCAATTTTCTCGCGCGTACTGAATTCAGTGTGTGCTTCTCTTCTTTAATCGTAATACGATGCATTCTGCGATATATATATATTTGTTTAGAATTTTTCGTGGATATTTCATGATACGCTTTTAAACTTTAACGAGCTGTCCAAATAATATTTATGTATATATTGCCAAAGTTATTTTTCTCGCATTTATTGTAAGGAATATAGCATTAATTAAAATTTTAATATAATAACGATAATTAATATTTCCGATATGCAAACGCGCAATAGTAATCCCGTAATCCGTTGTTTCTTTTTGCTTGTAATGCATAAATTTATTTCTTCGATTTTGCGATTGAAAATTTATTTATTAAATCCCTTTCTGCAATATTTCTCCATTAATTATCAAAACCGCAAAATATATATATTTCCAATTTTTTGTGGCTTTTACGTATTGCAGGAATACATGATTTATCGCAAATCTTATTATTATGTCATTATATTTTTGATAAGACAGAAATATTAAATGCATAAAAAATATTTTAACAACAGCAAAAATAGTAAATAATTTAAAAAAGAAAAAAAAAGAAAGAAACAGGTTTATATTATAGATACGGAAAAAGATTTAAGTACAGTTAGTGGTAATCTCTGGAAAAATGTACAATAAAATAAAAATTGTCCGTAAAAAAAAAATATGAAAGAAACGAAAAGAACTCGATATCTACCTCTATCATGTCAAGTTTGAGCGAAACGATAGTCAAGTGCGGCCGCAGGCGGATCGAAAAGCTGAGCGATTAAAAACTTGGCCCGTAAAGACGTGGGTCTATCTCGGCTGGTCCGAGAGCCGGCCACATTTTTAAAGCGGCCGCTAGGGATTGCAAAACGTCATCATTAGCAAACGAAAAGGATCCCAAAGAAGTACATGGGAATCGGTCGAAAAAGCGATCGATCTCTGCAACGGACGCGACACAAACCACTCGAGTCGACCCTTAAACGAAAGAGAGGAACTGAAATACCATCTTAGGTCAATTGAACAAATCACGAGATATTTTTAGATATTAAGAGGAATCATTTCCTCTAATAGGAATTCTTACGATGTCGTCCTCTCACGTCATTATATAAATTTTTTTCAAATCAGGCTAATCCACGCATTCAAAATAAAATTAACATATGAAAAAAAAAAAATTACATACATACGCCTATTCCCTAGTAATTTAATAACCGTCGCATTTCGACGAATCTCGCGGCGCGTATTTAATGCGGGTGGCAAATCAACGCAAGCCGCGAAAAGCGGGACTGATTATTTTCCCTCGATCAGCTGCAGCTTTCCCATCATCCCGTGTACAAGCAATACATATATAGAGTCCGCGTGAGAGTACGCTAATGAATTGAAAATTTCGACGGGTTCGTAACCCGTACAATTATCCGATCGATACATCTGTAATCCGTCAGCTATTTAGACGTTTCATTATTATCGCCGATGAAAGAGATAAGAGGATCCGTATACGTATGTATGTATGCGTAGACAATATTTACGCGGAGTAATTTTTAATCGAAAAATGCGGAAACTGCAAAAATAATCTACGAAAAACGCGCGTGGCTGTGTCATTATATGTGTAAATAGTTGTCGTAACGAAAAAAATTTAATATGTTAATATTTTTATAATTCTAAAAGAAAAATAGATAAAAAAAAAGAAACGTTGATTAAAAAAATTCAAGCAAAGATTCACAAAAATTATGTAGAAATTATTAAATAAATAAAGATGAGTAAAATATAAAGAATATAAAGAAGAGATAAAATATGTGCGTTTATTATTCACGAGCGGAACAGCCACGAAAATATAATTGTACGAGAAATCGTCAAATCGCGTAATGTCTCCGTAAAATAGCATCTTGGATCGCAAGAACTTTCTGAATTAGATCACTCGATTCAATTCTCGGAAAATCTTTCCGTCGAAAAAGATGAGACTAACAAAGTGCGACACTCGAGAAGGCAAATTCTCATTGATGCGATCCTACATTAATAAACAAGTCAGTCAAGTTTTATATTTATATATGTATACACACGTACGCATACGTGCGCCTGATTTTGAAATCGCGTAGAAAATCCGTCATTAAAAATCGACTTTCGTTTATTCCGTTATATTTTTCTTCGTATATTTTTCTTCATACTTGTCTCTCTGTACCACACGCGTCACAAAAATATTTCATTATTATCATTGTACCATTTTTTTTTTTTTTTCGAGAGTTTTCTATGCCATGTCGCTAGCTATGCGTCTCTCGTGTTTCGTCCAATATTGTTTCGCATTCTCGTAGAAGTACGCCGGCAAAAAATTTCACGTCTCTTTCTTCTTTCGCGAGGTTTCGTTCGGTCAGAACGGTAGATAGCAGAGAACAGACACGAACAATAGGAGCTCGTTATTGATGGAACGAAGCAACCCGTAGCGTTTGATCCCGAATGCAGGATGCGCTAATGGTGCTAATGTTCACCGAATCCGTCATGTCGGTACAATAAAGCAGCTCGGTCTCGATTCTCGGTTTTTTTTTTTTTCCCCTCCCTCTTGTTGCAATGCGGAAAATGTGGCGATCACTGTGGAAAACAACGAATGATGTATGCGATATTGCTGACGAACAAAGCGCGTAAAATCGTATTACACTGCGGAAAGCTTTGAGCGATGCAACGTTATCAAATAGTACGATTTATGGAAATATAATGATCGCAACAAAAAAAAATACGATTGAATTACATCATTTTACATGTATGTGAAATATACGTCACATTATATTTAATTATCTAATTTTTTATTTAATAAAAGAAAAAGAACTCATGACCTTTTAAATTAACAAAGATTATTCAACGTAATTTAATCAAATTTTTCACTGCTTAAAATTAATATTTCCGAAATTTCTTTCTATCGATAATCAATCATATATATCATTGCGCTTGTCGAACAATATTAATTCTCTCATTATCTCATTGTTAAAATTTAAAAATAAAAATATAGTCAGAAAGAGAGAGAGAGAGAGAGAGAGCGGCGTGAGAACTTGAGACACAGCTCCATGCATCAGGATCGCTGGAAATAGCCGGCTAACATGGGTTAATCGGATCTCATCCTGTTTGCGATTGGATTAAAGTAACTCGCTTAAGACCGAAGTCGAGTATAACCCCGGCATTGATCCTGTCGCTTAACCGTGTTACCTTCCACGATGTCGAGACGACGAATTTGTCGTTCGACCGACCGTGCGACGCTCTTTGGCACGCCGTTTCGCCAAAAAACGATATTCAATATCTCGATATTAAACTCTTCAACATCCTATTTTGCATTCTGCTCCGCGGATCGATAACAGTGTATTAATGCGATTTGCAACACGCGGCACAACTCTTTCCTGAGAAAGTTAATATTCTTTCCAGGAACTTACATATATCCTAGATAAACGGTGAACGATGCGAAGCTCTAAGGCTGCGAAAAGTTGGCAAACTTCAGTTTCGCAAACAAGTTTCGCAAACTTGGTTCGCGACACTACGTGACACCATCGAATTCGGATAACCGCATTATTACGACTAACGCGAAAAAGCCGATTTCAGCGCGGCACCTCCCTCCGGTTTAACTGCCGCGGAAACATCCACGAACGGGACTAACTTTTCAATTTTCCCTGCCAACTTTGCGAGAATGTAGATACGCGCACGTGTTAGTGTACGTGCCCGATCGCGCGAGACAGAAAGAGAAAGAGGGAAGGGGAGGAAAAAGAGAGAGAGAGAGAGAGAGAGAGAGAGAGAGAGAAGGCGTCGCTCAATTTCCTCGCTGATGAGCCAGGCGACTACCTGTAGACGGCTCGATTTATCACGGTCCATAATTGAACGGAAGCAATTTATTAATCGTCCTTGCGCGTCCAAGCGAATCGATAGTATCGCGCCGGACAGAGCGTGAATGCTTCTTCTATTTTAGGCAAGTTTAGCTGTCTTTAGATATTTGGCGTATCTCGAAAAAATTAGCATCTCTTATGGTAAAATAATACTGGGACCTTAAAAGTATAAACCAGTATTTAAAAAAGAATATATAGAGAAAAATATATAGAGAAAAATGAAGAAGTTATTAATTCGAAGAAATTCCGATTATCGAGACAATTTTGGGTCAGTTTATTTCCTTTCGGGTCATCAATTTCGTTTTTCATCTTGAAGGAATTAACTTCTCTAAGTCTCCGAGGTGCTTTCTCATGCAGCACGTAGCCAACAAATTTCCAATTTGAAAATTTCAAGTTGCAGTCGTATCCCACTGGATGCATCGCGTCATATTTCCACGCCGTTTTTCTTATTTCGTCCCACTATTTACCACGACAACATAGTTACGACGAGTATTTTTCAACGTCCGCTGGTGATATTTTTGCCATGCGCCCCGTATATGTAAGCGAAACTGGCGCGACGCGACTGTACAATAGGGGCTGTTTTCCACAGTAATTCCTCCACAATATGTATCACTGCAGGCAATTTACATTAAGAAAGCAATTACTGACAAATTATCAATTGCTGCAATTACTGCAGATTGTACGATTACTCGTAAAGTATAGGCTACATCTTCTTTCATGAGAAATGAGAATAAAGAAAAACTTGATTAAATACTCAATTCTTTTCCTAATTATTCGTACTATTGTGTGCAAAACGCATCTTATTGTTATGTGAAACATACCGCGTACAATTACAACGAGCTGCTATTGTTCTTCACCGATTCATGAAGCCACGAATAATCGTCAACGCCTCGATGCACGCGTTTCCGCAAAATAAAGGTGTACGCGGTTTTGTTAAGTGTCAAGTCTGCGCCTCCAGTTTTTTATGTCGTTCACAAACGTAAAAAGAAGTCTCGCCCGCAATTCCATCACGAAGAAGTGAGCTCGTCGCGCGAAGCGTCTGAGCCCAAGCCTTCTTTCCGCAGCACGATGCGGAAGGGAACGGAGCGTGGCAATGAAATGTTTCCAGAGGCCGGTCGTAAAAGTCTTTAACCCGTTTCGGGAGACGTGACCACTCTTTCTCTCTCTCTCTCTCTCTCTCTCTCTCTCTCTCTCTCTCTCTCTCTCTAAACATATATACCATTGCCATATACATTCAACGGCTGGAAGTTTCTCGAACGTCCGGCTTTCACGACTCGCGGTCGAATCGCTTTCCCGAATTCGCGAATAGATGGCCTGAACAAGAAATTTCCTCAGGAAAAATTCGCGAAAAAGCAAGTTTCCCAAAAAAGCTTTTCATCGGTAACTTACATTACAAGGGTAATAGACGATCTTTAAACGAAGAAATCGCGAAGAATAGATATTACAAAAAAGATATACTATAATATCCGCGCGCCATGAATGCGATTTCATCGTTGAATTTCGCGTCGTCATTAAGTTTGGAGAACATTAAGCGTACACTTGGTGGGATAATTTCAAGAAAAATCCGTACCAGATAACGTAATCGAATAGCATGACTAACGACATTCTTTATCGACTCGTGAATGGATGGAACGCGGGTTTTTTTTTTTTAGTCATAATTAAAATTCATCAACGTCGTATTATCACGTATGACGACGGCGCAGCAACATTACCGCGTTATTATCCTTGTGACGGACAATTAAGAAGACACATCGGTAGCCGTCCGCAATTTGTGCGGGACTCAACTTTGCGGTCTCGTGAAATTGCAGCTTGCCGAGCAGCAGCAGCAGCAGCAGCGCGTAAAAAAAAAAGAGGAGATGCGAGAAGCGGTTATCTCATCCGCGCTATTGCAGTATCGCATATGTCTGTCGACTTTTGCGACCAGGCCATGCTAGATCCGAGCTTTTTTCGCTATTCGGTGAGGGTTCAACGAGACGCCGTCCGCCGTCGTAAACTTTAAAGGATGCTGCACACGTACGCGAGATGAATTTCTATCTCTCATTCTCGTAATGCACGGAGACGGCAGCAAGGAGATCGGTGAGACGTATTAACGAGAAAACGAGATTAACGTTACGCGCAAATTGGATGTTGCAGGAAAAATGGCAAACGCGAATTAAAATGCGCGATCGCTAACGTGATCACGAGATTAAACGAGAGTTCGATCGCGGCCGTGGAAGATATTCGGCCAATTATTTCGACGCGTAAATTCATGGAAGATACGACAGATAGCAGCGCTCAATATACGTAAATGCTAGAATACGTGATTAAAGTTACAGATGAATAAATGGAGTATAATTGCGATTTTAATAATTGCAGGCATATGGATATATATGTACATATAGAGTGCCCCGAAATCACTAGATTTCCTGTTAACAGCAGACTCTATGGAGTTTCCAATTTATAGTCGATTTTTCCGTAGTAAAAATATCGAAAAGATCATTTTTTTTGCAATTTCCAATTTTTTTTCTCATACATTTTTATATAACCAAGTTTCATATTAAAATCCATTAAATTAAATTGAAATTAACTAAAAAATATATAGTTAGTTTTGTTATCTTAACACCACAAAGTTTACTTTATGAAAAGATTAATTTGATTTAAAAGACTCGTGTTTCTCAATCATAGCTCATAACTGAAAAATTATTAACGTCTTGATATTTTCGTTATGAAAAAATCATGTCTAAATTGACTTTATATATATTTCTTAAATTTCACAAGAAATTACAGTACACACGCATACAAATGAAAGAATGATGAAGGGATGGTTGCAAAAGAGATGCAAATAATTTTCTACGATATAGAAAAAGGCGAGAGTGGATGGAAATCGTTGTCGCTACCGCGTTTTCTCTACTCGACGAGTTGAATCTTCTTTCCTTCCGCCCTCTTGCCTCCGAGTCTTATGATATCGTACCGTTGCTTCAGCCTTTCCTCTTAGCCCGTAAAATTCCGTGAGGTGTATGCATGCTTGCAAAATAGGTACAAGCCGCGCCCTCGAGTCTTTCGACGAGACATTTCTCTCTCATGCACTTTTCGAAGAGATAGGAGATGTATTCGACGCAAATTATATATATATATGTGTGTGTGTGTGTGTGTGTGTGTGTGTGTGTGTGTGTGTGTGTGTGTGCGTGTGTGTGTGTGTGTGTGCGTGTGTGTGAGCGTATATGTTATATAATTCAAGTGTACGCTCGCTAACTAACAGTGATATCTCAGAAACGTCATACCTCATCTCCGCGGAATTTAATGTATAATGCGATCGATGCAAATTATAAATTCTTAATTCGTCTTTCTTTTTACATATCGGTTATATATCCATTCGATTTATATTTAGCATTAAGAATCAACAACAATCGAATTATTTGAATTTAAAAAGCTGCGTTTTCTTCTTCGTCCAACGTTCTTTCGGATTTTTCCGGAATTTATTCTTAAGTAGTAGACGACACGGATTCCACCGAAGAAAGAAAGAATGAAAGAAAATTATATTATTATTGAAACAAGGAAGGGAGATTGTTCGCGTTACGCATAAAAAAGCGTATCAAAATATCGTTGACGAACGCAAAAAAGTGGGTCGAATTTCGAAAAGACGACAAACCATATTTAGATAACAAATGCGTTGCACGCGACGACGCCGCCGAGGCGAATCGATAGCTCGACCACGCACTCCATGCATCTGCGCGCATTTGCATAATGGAAATTTCATTTTGATCTAAATACGTATTACCATCGCGACTGACGGGCGTCGACAATTCAAATATCTGAGTCTTGTTTTCAATGCGATCGACAAGCACGAGAACCTTCGCACCCCCGTCCATCATTCGAAAATCCGCTAAAAAAAAAGCTTTATCATTTATGTTCGAAACGATAGCTTGACAAGTTGATTACGCAAGAGTTAGTTTTCGAAAATATTAGTAAAAATAATATTTAACGAAGCCTCATATATATATGGAGAGAGAGAGAGAGAGAGAGAGAGAGAGAGAGAGAGAGAGCCAATCATTATCGCCGCGCTTTTTAGCAGAGACAAAGAATCATCGTCGACTAATCGACAAGCAACGAAGAATCGTTAATTGGAGTCGTGCGGGCGAAAAACAAAAGAATTGTCATCGCAGAAATGAGAAAGCTCGGGAAAACGAATATGCGGCGCAATAATTAGGAGCAAGTACGCCGCACGCGCACAAAGCAAGAACCGAAGCGACGACCGACCTCTTTTTTTTCCGTCTATCCGTCCGTCCATCCCTTGTCCATTCCTTCCTTCCTTCCTTCCCTCCTTCCTCTTTCGTTCCTCCCTAATGTGATCACCGCTTTCGCAATGGCAATGGGCAACGACTGCTACTAGTAGCTACCGCGGGATATAACTTTAATTGAATTTAAATTGAATTTAAAATATTAATATCGTTGCCAGTTATTACGTTTGCCCGCTCGCGGCTTTATCGTGCTCGCGGCATTCCGCCCTTTACAGCTATTTCCACCCCCGTCCATCACCCATCCTCTCTGACTCTTCCCTCCCCCCCCCCTTCCCTCCTATGTGTGCGCTCTCTTTTTGCAATTGCTTTAAAGGGCGCGTCATTCAGTCGGCGAATTAATTAGCCAAAAATTGAAAAGTCACGTTAATCGTGTAAGAGTCTTCTTTCCCATCGTTTATTATCATTTCCTCTATCTCTCTCTCTCTCTCTCTTTCTCTTCTTAATTAAATTATATACGCGAGATTGTGACCGATGTACCTCTGAAAACGGCACCGCGGTATCTCGCGGATATTTTTCTCGCGCAAGAAACGAGATTTGAGATGAAAGATAAACAGACGCGGGAGTTACTCGGACACGCGTGGATACCGAAAACGTTAAGTATATTTTCTGCCTCGTCATTTATTTATGTTAATTAAATGTGGACCTCGTATCTCGTATTTTATAAATATTACAGGGATCTGCAAGTAAGAGTACAAATGAAACATTTAATAGCTCTCTACTAGATTAGTAGGAATTAGATATCTTTTTTTCCTCTTCCGATCGAATTTAACGCGAATGCAACATGACAAAGATAACAACAGAGTTCGAGAAATTCAGGCCGGAGTGATGAGTTCGCAGTGTTTCGAGGACCACGGTCCGCCGAGGATTAAAAGGAGAGATCCGGCTGGGAGTGCGCGTCACTGAAATCCTAGGAGGTTCCGGTATAACAAACGCCAACACTCTCGTATTTGGATACCCTATAGCTAGGACACGTTGCTTTTGTAGATCGAACACCGGCGCGAAAGTCGGAGAGGAAACCCTAAGGGCGGAAACCGAGCAAACAAAACGACGACGACGACGAATGGAAAGCTTTGGCCGGACAGCGCTCTCGAGGATTAAACAAAACGCGGCAGAAATACATTTCTAATGCCGGAAGAATAGTTGATCGATAGATGTTTTCTTTTTTCTCCCTCCCCCTGCTCTCTCTCTCTCTCACGCCCTTTAACTTGAGGGCCGCGCCCTACGCCGGACATCCGACACGTAGAGGCGCGGCCCCCACGGATACTCGCCTCCGGTAATTAAAACGGAGAGAAAAACAGAAAAATCAAACTTGTCGAACTTGTCTGACTGACTGATATTTGCGTGAGATTGAAGCCGGATGGTGGATTTTCGTGGAAAAAGCGTCCTAATAACGGATTCAATAGCGTGGGAAAAATCGTTGGTGAGATAGAAAAATCCGCGTTGCTCGATATTTGACCGACGGATAAACTGGATTATTTCTCAATTGGTGACACATCATTCAAGATATGCTATATTTACGTAATTAAAAATACACAAATATTTTTATTATATTATCTTTAAATAATTAAAAATACAGATTATATTTAAAAAAAAATTATTTTAAAATATATCATAAGTTATGACAGATTTTTAAAATGCAAGATAATAACAAACGCGATAGGTTTTCCGAGTTTCTGCGAGCGATCTGACGTTTTTCTTCAGTCTTTCTGTCAGATTCAAAGCCCGAGGAAAATTTCATCGCGCTGAACGACGTGGAAGATCCGCAAGCGAGAGAAATGGCGGAGCAAGAGTTTGCGGGATCGGACAAAGAGCCCCGGTAACCAACTTAACCGGAAACTTCGAATCAAAGCAAACACGGAGAAAGTGCCCGCGGGGGTCAGCCCGGGTCGGGACCGGGCCGGTTCATCGTGAAACTCGATTTATTACCGCGGCGTAATGCACGTGCGCTTCTCTCGTCCTTGTCCCATCCTCGGTCTCTGTTTGCGTGTAATTGGGAAGCTTAAGCCCGGGTGTACGATAATAACGCGAGTTTCCCCACGTGATCGAGTTACTTTGGGATTGTCTTGGCCGCCGCGGGCGGACGCCGTCGCCGGCAATGGACGAAGGGGAAGCGAATCATGATTCCTGCACGCGGATCTAACAAGTGCCGCGGGTGGCAAGGAAATTGCGTTCGCCAAACACAGAACGTTTCTGCGATTTGCCGTAATTTGTAACTGGCAAAACCTCTTCTCGACCGTGGCTAATGCTTGCAACTACTGTCCATAATTCACTGTTCATTATGATTGTAATATTCTCGCTTATTATGGCGATAAATCGCATCATTATCGCATTTTATCGTTCGCCAGTCAAATTGATTCTCATTTATGGAATCTCGGGAATGCGAGTAAGATAAAATCAATTTTTTTTTTCTCTATAAACTTTTCTTACGAGATAATATATATATAGACAATTGTCGACGTTCAAACATATTCGATACGCAACACATGATCCGGGCTACCAAGTAAAGATTTTGTCGTTTGCGCAAACGACAGTACAACATCGTCGTTGACTGAAAATCGCTCGGTCCTCGATAAAACCACGCTCTCTTTCGTAAGGATTTGAAGAAAATTAGCGGACGAGCTGGCTTGCGGTAAACCGTCGAGGCTTTGTTAACGCGATCCCAAACGAGATTATGCGAATGCGTTTAATGCTCGCGTATCTCTTTCCCTCTCACCCTCGATACTGACTCTAATATGATAGCGTACAACAGGTATGATAATGCAAGCCGAGCCGTGCGCGCTGTCGTTTATATACCCGGACAGGGATTAAAGTAGTAATGCATCGATGCACCGGTTTGCCGCATTGAGCCAAATGAGGAGATTTAACCTTCTCGTGCAAATTACAAACGCATTAGTGACGCCCATGGGATTCCCGGCAGCAAGCACGGGATTCTATAACGTATCTTTGAATCATCATTTGCCGCAAGTGCAAAATTATTTCCTACTAATAGCTTGACACATGGTATATATTTCTCTAACGCGATACAAAATTTAAAAAGCATAAAAATCGACATTGTTTTTGCAAGAATGGCAAACGGTTAACGTCATCGTTCACTTAATGCGACAGACAGGCGGGTAATTTTTTGCGCCCAATAAATAATATCCAATGAAATATTGTGGGACGATAATCCAATTTTTCCCACGGTCGCCCTTGAAATAGGGATTATTCTCCGAGAATTAAGACGCAAGGCACATGTAATTTAATGACGTTGAGCATTCCTTTGAAGGAATTCCGTGTCCGCTTATGGTACAGTTATTTAATGGATTCCAAATAGAACGCTTCGCCCATTGCGTATCTCGGGCACACAGCGCATGTTGCAATTAACCA
Source organism: Cataglyphis hispanica (assembly GCF_021464435.1). NCBI lineage: Eukaryota > Metazoa > Arthropoda > Insecta > Hymenoptera > Formicidae > Cataglyphis > Cataglyphis hispanica. The sequence goes on from NC_065963.1 coordinate 5,976,102, forward strand.
CGCTGATTAGGCAATGCGCTTTGAAGCGCAGCATGCCCATCATGAAAGGTTCATACACTCTCTTCCATAATATCGCTGATTTTATACCCAAAGGATATTTCAAATTTCTCGAAATACAATCAAAATAGCGAGGAGAGTTGCTAATACGATAGGATCGTATAGAAATATAATTAGCGAAATAAGATTTCACTTATTAAATAAAATTATATTAAATAATATTATTTGCTTAATTGTATTATTATTTGACTATTTTTTCTTATATGCTTTTATATATTATTTTATTGTACATTTTCCATGTATATTTGTAAAAGAATTTTATTTTCTCTTTAAAAATATGAATTAATAAAATTCAAGCTTCATTAAGCAGAAAATTCAAAACATCCATTTTAACGAACATAAAAAATATATATATAATATTTTCTATAGACTATATTAAAGAATTTGGAGATCGTAGAGAGAAGCGTATTGAAACAAAGTTTCGCGCACCAGTCACATTTCGTTAATAAAAACAATTAGTTTGAAACAAGATTAGAACATCGTTCATTCATTGAACGTTACGAGCTAACTTTTGACCAAAACGATGCAGCAACTTACTTAGCGAGAGGTTCGAGCGAAGAATATGATCGAATCAGACGTAGAGGAGGATGGTTAAGGGACTAAAACGAACCGTGAGAGTATTCGAAACCGAAGCGCGGTCATCGAATACGCATTCGGGGGACTTTACAAGTTATTCAAATATTCTCTGCCCGCGGTAAGCTACGATGAATACTCGGTGTTCCAATTTAATCCCCTTCGAAATCCGTCCGTCCTCAAATCACATCCTCGTCGTTCGTGGCCGATCCACCCTCTCTTCTCATTTCCCCTCTCCCGTCTTCCGGACGATTCGCCATTAATTCGCTCAGTCGCATCGGAAAAATTTTCGAGCTGTCGGAGAACTGTCGGTACGAAAAATAGTCCGAAATAATTTGCGGCAAAGCGAATTTCTCGGCACTGACAATAAACTCGAACGAATTATTGATCAGTCTAACTAAAAAAAAAAAATATATATTGAGCGAGATTAAAAAAATACATTATAATTAAATCTCATATCATATCTAAACGCAATTATTCAGCAATAAAATCAATGAAATATTCCGTAAATTTTGTTTGATATTTGCTAGACGTGTGTTTAAATCAAACAGATCTTCTGTGTATAAATAACTTGCTTTATGATATTTTTTTATTCGTATGAAATATTAAAACATTTGCACATATTTGACTGTATTTAAACACACGTTATTTAAAATATAGTCATTAACTCCTGAAGTATTAAAAATACGCGAATTTGAATTTTTAGCGCATTTTAAAAGCGCAAATATGCGCAGCCTTGTTACTACCGCAGGCTATCTACATTATTTGAAATGTGGAACAACGTATGCACAGCTGACCTATTTTTGCAATCTGCGCATACATTGCTGAGAATAATCATTGCCACAGAAAGTCGCAGGATTTTACTGTGTACAAGTATTGTGGCGATGCGTTGAATGTGCGTTAGTTTGTTGTTTTTGTATGAAATCCTATATTTCAAGGACAGAAACAACATGTGATGGAAAACAATTTGCAGAAAAATGATTTATTTGACAGAAAAACGACGTTTAATCTTTTCGAGATAAAAGTCATCCCTAAATTCTTAAAAAAAAATTGCGCGTATATATACATGAAATAAATAAATAAATATACAAACAAATCGTCGTCTACGATGCGTCATTTATTGGCAAGGTAAAAAATATTCTTGTTTTCATTCCTGTTCGCGAACACTCACGTCGATAACAACGCAATATCGGTACTTTGCATAAAAATATCCATATAAAAGCATAGATAAAAATACTGAATTATTTGAATACATATATATATATATATATATATATATATATATATGTAAGACTACTTACTGTGTTTATCACGGTTGCATATGAGCACAATATAGATATTGTTATTTGAATACGCGATCGTTACAGACGATGCGTACATCGCAAAACCATGCGGAGTTTTTATAAAGCGACGTTAAACCTCCTGGCGAGCATTGTCGTACGTGCGAGAGCAGAATTAATGTCGTCAAAGCGAATTGATATTTTGATCACGCAGGCCAAAACGGCGTTCGGATAAACGTAATTTCGTTTGCGCGTAATTGAACGCACATCGGTCGAGAGATCGCGGATGGATCGATTCGTAAAACTAACTCGATCGTATCTCGTTTGCCAGACAGTTATGCCGAAAAATTGCTTCAATTTTGTTGCTGCATCTATCCTTATCCACACAATAATAGAGGGCAAGAAACATTAAAATTGATACAAAGCAGATCGCAATTAAAAATGTGAAAGTTACGAAGCCACGAAAATGTAATTTATCTCCCCTCTTTATTGGAAGTTCTCTTTTTTTATTCGGAAAAATATTTTAAATATTTTCAAAGTCTATAGAAATAAAGGAAAGATTTCGTTTTCCAAGCCCTTACAATCGAGATGAGCGAATGTCCGTAAATGCATTTAAACGGGGCATCTATGGCGGATTACACGAGAACGGGACGAGCTCTGGTAACGTTGTTGCTCGATAAACCGAGACTGGATTCGATAGATCGGCTCTCTCGTCGTACGAAATAATAGCTCCGTGATGCGTGTAGCGTCACGAACGAGCGTCGAGAGGAAGACCGAGCTGCCGGCAGATAGGGGGATCGAATCAGGAGGGCGAATTGGTCAGAGAGTTGACGAGGACCACGATATCGAGGGCTCGTGTTTTCATCGGGATATCTTTCGTCATGGCGCTGAGCGCGCGGGTAATAACGGATAATAATGCTTAAACGGACGATCGTCGACTCGATTTCATCACATATATCGGTGATTCGATTGTCTCCGCTACTGCGATGGCCGCAAAGTGCGTTATGCGACACAAACGCACTCTCATCTCTATCCTAGATGACGATTAGTGGCGAGAACACACGGCACGTAAAACGGCGTCGTTCGCGTGCTAAAAGGTTTCGCGGATCGAATTACAAGAATATAATCCGCGAATATTTTTTATTTAACTATGCACATCCGTTGTGTTAATTGCGTTAATTGTTTATCCTCTTATACCGCTATTGATAATTTTTGGCAATCATATACGCATTTTTTCGCAAATCTATGTAATTAAAACGCTGTAGCGTAATAAATTTAGACTTACTTGATTCTTGCCCTTGAGAACGAGGACATTGGTGACGCGGCCGAAGGGCAGGCCCAGATGGATGATTTCTGCCTCTGACACCTCGTTAGGTATGTTTCTGATATGAATGACTCTGGAAGGTTTGCCGCTGTGACTCTTGTCGAGCTTAACCTGGAACAAAAAGAATGAATCCCTCGTGAGTCATCGAATAAAGTGAGCTGAGAACTTAATGTCTTGTCATAAATATATAGGCCATAGAAGAAAAAAGGAGGAAAAAGATACAAATAGTCTCATAAATAAGAAAAAATGTTCGAATCGTGTAATATCTAAGAAACTAATCTTGTTTCTGCCAGTTTCTGAATCTAACTCAGCAAACTCAAATATGGCTCAATTTAATCATTTCTATAGAAAAGAAAATAATTAGAAAAAAGTATCAATTTTACATTTATTTTAAAAGTAATCAATGTTTATTTAATACTTATGCTAATTTACAAAAACAACGACAATAATTATTTTATAAAATGTGAACGGATTTAAGAGACTCATAAGCCCGAATAAAAAAATAAATATAAAACAAGAGTACAAATTCGTCATAATAATATTCTTTTAAATATTTTACGCATGTATATGAGAAAAATCATTTTAATTGATTACTCGTGACATCTCTCTAACGCGAAAACAATGTTCAAATTATTTTTTTTTTTTTGATTTGTAAAATTAACTATCATAAATATTTCAGATATAGAATTATAAAATGTATAGAATTATATAATATATAATTATATAAAATCTATACACATACACAAATAAAAATTATTATATTAACCTTAATATATATTATTGCATTAATCGTTTCTAAAGAGTAAAGCAAGAGGAGAAAAATAATTTTTACCTAGATATTCTTCTACTTTATTTTAAATATTTTTGTCTATCTCTAATATTAATTCATAACAAGTAAATTTTAGTAGAAAAAGACAAGTGGCAAAACTTTCAATCAATCGTTTTCGCGAGAAAAGGAGAGAGATTTTATTGAATTCTCGGCCGCTTACATTATTCCATACGGGACGAAGTCGAAAAAAGCGCGCGCCTTATATGTATATATATCTGAGGATATACATATATATATATATATATATATATATATATATATATATCCTCAATTCTTGTGTATGCGCGTGTATACACTTAAATCGAAGCTCTCGTGCCGCCGGGGGCGGAGTTTTCAATCACGTCTCTATCTAGTCGAACTCAGTCGAGAGCTCGATGCTTCCTCCCCTTCCTCACTTCCGAAAAGAACTACCAAAACCCATCTCTGTGTCGGCTTCGTCGTTGAGGTTTTCCTCGTTTTTTCCCTTCGACTATCGTCGATCCGTGACTCTCTTAGGAACGTCGCTGAGGTTTAGTCGAGCTTAACTGATCGGAAAACGCGCTTCTTACCGGGTTAAGGAAGATGGATATTTCAGAGCCCCATCCTTAATCCCTCCTTGCCTCCTTAACATCCCACGGAGTTCGAAAGAATAGATATTTTTATTTGAACGTGTCAATCGATATAACGCGACGAGGAAGGAGTACAAGAGAAATGGATAATTAAAAATGCTGCGCGGATTATTAATTATTGGCGGACAAATGATTTAATTAATCGGTTAATTAATTAATCGCGTAAATAAATTTACAACATTGTGGAAAATATAAACTGGAAATAGACAACGACAAAATGTATGTATGATAAATGAGAATCAAATCAATTTTCAAAATACATATGCAGAATAATATTATATAATAAATGTAGTAAAAATGTAAAAAATAGAAACGACGAAAATATTATTTTTCTGAGACGTATTACAGGAATTATCTAATGCATTTATTAGTATTATTAATGTAATTTAAATAAATATGCGGTAATTTTGAGAGTATATAAAATGCATTTGTTTGAACACAAAACGGGAGCATCAAGTGAGAGTTAAACATAATTTATCTCCTCTTTCACAAATGCCAGAAAACGGCCGACATTAATTAACTCAAAGTATAAGAGGAAGGCTCGGATGATTCTCCATGAATGAATTAAAAATCAACTCTCGCCGACGTCCCTTTATGTCCACCTCAATTTTCTCGGCATGATGCGGCGTCCACGTCGTCGCTTTAATCTCGCTTGTACGAACTGTCGCAACGGCGATAACGACGACGACAACGACGACGGCTACAACAATGAAATCGGATTACAAACGAGTTGGCGTGTCGTACGCCGTAATAAGATGGATTCCATGACGAGGCGATAAAGCATTTCTAGCTCAACAGGTCAAAGTCGCGACAAAATTTCGCACGACTTTCCCTTTAAACAAATAGAAAGGAAGGGATTATATGAAATTTTCACCACATCTTATACAATTTTCATCTTATACTTTATGTATAAATTATCGTTGATTAGTATCTTATAGATCTTAGGTATAACAAATAAAAAATAATATATAAAATGTATAATAATATTAAAAAAAAATTAATCAAATAAATTGTGATTGTCGATTCAAAAATAAATTTTCTAATTTTCTTGATTTTTTCCCCAAAATTTTCAAAAAAAAAAAATCGAAACTCGAATATAGCAGAATTTTAAATGTTTTTATTTTCTACGTTCATATATTCTCGGTTATAACATAGGAATTACAAATGATGTAACAGAGAAACGGCAAACTAAAGTGAGAGCGCTAATGTCAGAGGAATCGATCCTAAACGTGAAACAAGACACTTCACCGACATCGCGAAGAATACCACGGAAGGGTCCGGAAAGAGTATGACACGAGTGAATGTCGATCCCGGAAGAAGGATCTTAATTGCTCGGTGTTTTTTCGCCGCGCGCGAAGGAACGCGCCGCGCTAACAAGATTCGCTTCGAGTGGCCGTTCATTCACCGTCGAGAACCACCACCGTCTCACCTCGCTTCGAGTCCAGACAGCGTGTTTCCGGTTTCTCCATTTTAAACGTGTATAGAATGGAACTTCGGCACAAGCTCTCAATCCTTCAATCCTTTCTTACTCGCTCGGTTACGATCGAGAACATTACTTTAGAGCGAAGCCTGAGCAACCAGTTGCTAAGTTTGTGTCCGTATACATTCAAATACCGAATATTAAAAAAAAAAAAATTTTTACTTTATATTGACCGATAAATCTCGAGGATTGCTCTTCGCTTTTCTCCTCGAAGTGCATCCTCAGTCTCGGACAAGTCTCGTCGATCAACCTTCTTCACCGTAGCCGATAATTGGACATAATAGAGGCAATTCGCGGAAAATCGCTCTTAGGAAATAGGCCACGCGAACCTCGTGCGTCACAACGACGCCAAAGTTGAACATGATCCTATGATCTGATTTATTGGCAAATGCGCCGGTGCATGGTCGCGATAGCGTGATTTCTTGTCTGACACGAGGTCATTTATTTCCCACGTATCATTATGGATGTATTTATAAAAATTTGTAATAGAGATTTTGACGAAAGAAAAGCGGAAGAAAAAATACTAATTAATTTAATTAATTTAAATGTCTTTCATATAAAATAATTTGAAAATGTCCTATTAATATTTTATTAAAAAAGTAATTTTTTAAAATAATATTAGCAGTAGTAATATTTTCTTGTCTTATTTAAATGATAAATCCATTTCTCAGCAAAATATAAAAACGAAATAAATAGGTATATCTTTTAAACAAAATTATGACGCCGTAATCCATAATTATTTCAATATTCTGTACGTGACTCATAATAAAATTTATACGCATATCCAAGATATCGTAAAACCAAAAGGCGTTGCTGTAATTCGAAGATTCGCCATAGCGTATCACACGCATTTACATCTGTAACACAGTATTATCTGACGTAAAGTGCCGGTGGGAAGTCTTACGCGAACGATAAACACGTGATCGTAATTCTCGTCCCTGCGTGTTCTATAAACATCGAAAGGTAAGCGTGTGAAAGTGAAGTTAACAGGCCGATAACATTTATGGCGCTGCCGCTGTTAAGCGACGGCTTAAAAATATCTGTAAATGACAGCAACTTGCTTGTAACGGATGCTACCTATTACGCAGTCATGACGATCCTTAAGCATGGTCGTTTACGGAAAACGTCGAATGGATGCTTCGATTTCTCGCGAGTATCATTAATTCGTATCCCTTGACATTTGCCATCAATTTTTCCATGATGACATAACGATTCATCAAATCCACAAATAATATGATAATTACGGGACGGGAAAATATCTTAATATTTATGGAAAACAAAAACTTCTTCCAAAGAATAAACTAAATTATTTCATGAAATACGTAACAAATATTACTCTTTTGTCTGAAAAAGATAATATTCACAAAAATATTACACAGGAATTAATGATACATACAATGTAGAGAAAATGGAATGGATGAATATATCATGATGTTATTACATTTGTGAATGTGTATAATGAAATCTCAGATTACTAAATGGATTCTCGTAATGCGAGTGTTTTCAACGATATAAAATAATTATATATTTTTCTATAAATTACAATTTTTTATAAAAAATTGTAAATATTTTATTATATTAACTTAAAAATGTTTTATAACTTAAAACATTGTAAAGTTAATTTTAAAATTTAACTTTAAAATGTTTTATAAAATCGACTAAAAAATAAATAAATAAATACATCTCCTCGTAACAGTTGCAATCAAATAAAAAAATATATATTATATTGTATATTGTATTCGATAATACAAATATGAGCCAACAATAAATATTCGAAATAATAGAAATATTCGGTTAAAAATATCGCAGCAACGCTGATTCATTGTGTGTTTATATTGCAAGGAACGCACATAATCTCGAGAACTTTACTAAACTTTACTCTGAACTTCCATAAATATAATGCAACCTATGCACGTAATACAGTTGCATATAAGATCAATCGCTCGCACAAGTATACTAAACTTTGCGCACCTTGACTTCAAGGTTATAAATACAGCTATACATCGCACTACTTACATACTGTTTATGTTTATGTGGCGCCATGTGTTATTGTATTAATAATTCGCACACTAATAAATGAGACTTAATATGTCGTTTATCTTATGTCCTCTATCCAGAGCACATAAGATAAACGGCATATTAAGTCTCATTTATTCGTGCATATACTCGTGCATATAATATAAATCGTCCTCGATAAAGCAATCTAAAGACGCTAAAAATATGAAACCCGGTATATCGAGCACCTGTTTGAAAGTAAAACTAGAGATATACGACACTTCACTTCGCGAAACAAATCGTGATAAAAGTTCCACGATTCAAAGAAATATACGTAAATAACGACTTGATCGAAGCTTTATATCACCCCTAAAGTACATTTCAACGCGACATTAATCATCAAGTAACACATTGCAGATATTCGAAATAAGAAAGCGATCAAATGATGTAGGATAAAAGGGCAGGCAGGGAAAATATGTGATTTAGATCCCATAACAGGCGGCCGGATGCATTCGCCTCATTTGCTCGCCCTCGAGGCATTTCCCAAAATGAGAGAAAATCGAGAGAGAGAGGAGGGGGGGAGCACGAGCCACGCGGGTCCTTCTTGCTTTTGCGCGAAGATAAATGTTACGCAGTAGTCGCATACCCTCTAAACCTTCGACCTCAATCGATCGTAATTTATAAGAGGGGGAGGGACCGAGAGCATGATCGACGACGATCTGAAATTCGAGGTAACCTTCCGAGACCGAACAATCAAATGTTTTTCTACTTTCATCCTTTTTACATTTATTGTTTTCCAAACGCGTAATATGATTTCCATTATAAAAATGTTAGATACGCATATATCTCGATATATATTGCGAGCAAACTATCGCGGAATATTTCTCTATCATACGCGGATCTCGTGTTATTTTGAGTGAGAAACAATGTTATTGTGCGTATCGACTACTTCCTTGTTTAAATAAATATAGTTTATATCTCTTGCGTCAGAGTATTCAAGATAAAATGCAAAAAGCTACTATTGAAAAACACGATCCGCGTGACGTAACGTGAAGCGCAATTAGCGAAGAAGGACAAACTTCACGTTTAATGTTTCCAACATTCAAAAGTTTCGATAAATGTTGAACGAACTCATAAATAATGCCAAACGCCAAATATCTCGAAACGGCAAACAAATAGACTGTTGAAAATCATCTCGACATGACATAAAATTCAAATATCAATTTCACGTGTCTGTCATATATCGTATCGCCGATGTCGTTCTCGGCGCCGAGAACCGATGTTCCGGGCGGGTCGCGCCAAAAATATAAACATGACCGGTGATAGAATAACAATCTCTCGGAATGTAACGAAAAAAATAATTCGCCTGTAAAATACAAGAAAAAGAGTGAAAAGATAAACTTACGCCGAGGAAGTCGACGCACATTCTCAGATGAGAGCCTCTCTCTCCCCACATTTCGTGCTTGAGGCTATTGCGCATGTCTATGGATCCTCCGAGCGCCAGCAGGTGAGACTCGCGATAAACGTCGAACGATGTACGCGGCATCAGCTGACCGACGACGCCGACCCCGATGTCACAACTCATGTCAGCTATTTCCGCATTCCCGACCGCGAGATTCTTGTTAATAAACCGAAACATAAGCGAACGTTGCGCTGTCATAGCCGACGCGACGCGACGCGTCCGCCGCGCGCGAACGTGTCTACGGAACAACATGTTGCCATCCGGTCGATGTCACATTGACGCTCGGCTAGTTCCGCCGCGACTCGGCGAACTTCGGCTCGCAGCGACGCGCGCCGCTGTCGCCGCAAACTTCGCGCGCGTTAGTAATAGTAAACAAGACGTGAATCGTCAGATATATTTGTATCGTATTTAGTGAATTTTTAACCACGTAAAAGGTGCTACATTGGCTGATTGAAAGAGAACATTAAACGAAACAGATCGTAAGTCTGATACAATATGATATTTTATAAAATCCCGAATATATTTGCTCTGTAATATTTATAGTTTAGGCGTCTACCTGTATTTATGATTCTATATTCATAATTCTTGAATAGCAATAATTTTTGACTATATAAATATGAACTAGTATTAATTATTCTATCAAGTAAAAGAAAAGAATAATCAGTGTGTTGATTATAGCTTTCCAATAAATTTATTTCATTATTCAAAGTATCTGAAATATATTCAGATTTAATGTGCTATTTTTATTGTTTAGTTCATTAGAATGAACTATGTAGAGAAAGCTATCTTAAGGCGGCAAACTTTTAAAAATTAAAAATTTTTAATTTACAATTACATTTTTTTAGCGTTGCTTACCTAAGTTCACCTTCGTTGTTTTAAATAAAATTGTTACATTTTAACATAAATTAATTATTTTGCAAATAAAAATATTAAAATAAAGTAAGAAAATCAATGTTATATGTGATTCATAATTTTGACATATTGTGAAACAAAAAAGATGCAATATTTTGTAAAATAAAAATTCATTTTTCAATCTGACTCTCTAAATACTTTCGTATACTAATAATGAAATAAATTGATTAATAAAAAATAACAATTGCACATATCTTCTAGTATACATATTGTATTTACTTTAATACAAAATTTTTAATTAAAATAAATATAAAAAAAGTAAATAACGAATACATATACAAAAATACAAAAATCTTTATTTACAATTAGACTGATTGATAAAATTTGTAGCCTATTTTATATCAAAGTTGCCCTTATTTGATTTTAAACAAAAGTGAACTTTAAAGTCGATAGTTTGAAAATTCTATTTCATGCAAATGAAGATAGGGGAGATGCGTTAGTGTTAGATTTCACAAGTTCTGTTGGAAGTTTCGTAAAATGTATTCGGATTTGTGTTAAACTAATAAGAAGAAAGCAAAATGTCTGTTTTTATTTTGTAAATAAATCGACATAATTAAGTCGAAATGCATCAGCAGATTATTATTACGAGAGAAACTAATAAATAATATATATTCAAACAACGTATATATTTTTCGACAACTGCATTTTTTGATCTAAAATATTTTATTCAATCATATTTATATGCTTTTGAAATATGTTGTAAGAAAATTAACATAATTAATATTAGTTGCATTCATCAATTTTGATGTGAAAACATTTTTTGGGAGCAAGACTTCAACAAAAAAATTTTCCATGGCTTACACGAATTACAAATTACATCATTTCGATGTCGTAATATTCTCGAGTGAATTATACTGATATGAGCATCATCGTTTAATGGTGCAAGCGCATTTAGATTCGGTGGCACGTGCCACGACGACGCAACAGGCGGCGGCGGTAGTCGCATCTCTATTAGAAATCCAAGTAGCCCCCCCATCCTCCTCTCCTCTCCCCTCCCCCTCCCTCTCCGCAACCCTTCTCTCCTCGACATCCTACCCCGACCACTATTTCGCTCCGTCGCCCCGTTTTCAATCCCGCGCCCTCCGACCCGCGCCCCCGGGAGGAAAACCCGGACTCCTTTCTTTGGAAAAGCCATCCGAGAGCTCCGGGAGTCTACGGAGCTCCGAGATAAGCGCTCGAGCCCGCGACAGATGCACCCGAGTGCATTCGAGGGTGATGCAGAAAGGAAGAGAGTCCGTCCTCTTCTCCCTCTCACCACCATCATCGCCGATCTTCGTCCCTTTCGCTCGACAATAGGATGCATCCGCGTACCTTGGTTGTCGAGCCTTTGTGCATCCCTACGTAGATTCTGACGACGAATTCTTTATAATGTCGGCCTGCTTCCACCGTTTTGGATGCTTCGACATCAAACTTTAATCGCGGATTCTTTGACAAACTCACGTAATCATCGAATCATTCCTTGTAAAAAGTTTATAAGTAAGATCCTTTTACCGAGAATCTTTTGTTATTCGCAAAGAATGAACTATCAATTATTACTCATACATATTTTTGCAGTTTCTTCCAGCTGCACATTGTGTTGTAATTATAATTATAATTATAATCGTATTATAATTATTTATGGATTTTATATCTTATATGTATAATGGCAATATTTTATGGTATGCACAATCTAATACATAATATAGAGGAATGAATCGACAAGAACGCGGAATCACATTTAGCTTTGAATACGCAGCGAATATAAAATATGAAAAGCAAGGATTTTTATTTTTATTTCACCGATTTAATATGCGGCGATTGAAAATTCATGAAAGCGACTAGTCAAAAATTTATTTCAATGTGCATAATTTAAACCGTCGGAATCAGCGATCGATTCGCTTTTTCTCGTCATCGTATATATTAATTAGCGCCCGAATTGAGCTTCAGGCGTGAGAACTAAAATCATTTTCCCGGCGATCTAAAAAGAACGCGTCCATCGTAAACGTGAGGAAGAAGAATTGTATCAAAGAAACCTCATTCGCTCATGGTATTATTCATTATTATTGATATTGTTAAGGCAAATTTTCGACAAGATTGACAGAGGAATATCGCGAGAAAAAAATCTTCGATTTATCCGATTAATTGGCTATCAGAGAGAACAAAAGATAATAAAAAGAAAGACAAAAGGGTCAATGGACTGGCTTAGATCGGCTCAAATTCAATCACGCGAACATATATAAGCGTCAGCATTCTCAATATTAATTAACGCCAATAATTAGTTATTTTCGCCTTAAGGCGGACCCGCTGCGAGCAACTACCACTTGCTATCATATAGAGTTGTACAAATGATCGTTCCCCTCGTCCATCACGCGTTCATTTCTCACAGAAAAGCCCTTCTGCCCCTCAGCAACATGCAGCAGCAGCAGCCGATTGCACCTCGTAAACCTCGGGTCGCCAATCATCGTGCGGATTCGACTCCGATGAATACCAGCCACGGTATCGATTTCGATGGGACACTTGTCCCTCTTTTTTTTCTGCATCGCACCCTTCCGCCTCTCCCGGTTTCCTGCAATCTCTCACACTCTCTCTTTCTCTCTTTCTCTCTGTGATAAACTCGCGGAATTAACCGGCTGCGAGCCCATCGTGAAAAAGCGCATGCGAATATATAGCGAATGACAGCCGCCGCAACCATATCGCAGATAATTAATTCGATCGAATTTCATACGCCGAGGGCTGTACGGATGAAAGGATTGTTTTGGCGAAACGATTGAGGAGTCGACCGGATAAATACGGTCCGATGATTTTCGGAAACACGGGATCGAACGCGAACTGCTCCGCGTTTAGTAAAAATGGTCAATGGTATTTTTAATTTCTTTTTCTGTCATGTGTCAAATCCGCTTTTCCCAATATACCGGCCAAATATTCTTTCTCGTCGTTTATTTAATTTTATTTTTTTATGGGTATATTTTATACGCGCCATTACCGCATTAATTTTTAATAATAAACTTTTCAGAATCAATTTTGAGGCCAATTATCTTGTATTATTTGATGGCCAAAGATATTTGAAAAGTTCGAACAAATTAAATCAATAAAACAAAATAAATAATTTATATATAAAATCTCATAATATATATACACATAAAATAATGTACAATAATTCTCTAATATTGTGTATATTTTTATCTGAGCATCCCGGACACGTGAAGTGGTGCAATTTTTTTTTTTTTAACAAAAACGATCGATAATATTGGATATTTTCAACCTGAAATAGATGTGGTAATCCGTTTTCGGCTTGATTACACGATATGAAGTTGCATTCGGAGAATAATTTGCACACCGGACAGAAGCGCAAAAATCGCTCTTGCGTTTTCGACAATTGCGACAAGCGAACGGTAATTCTATCGGTCGGGTTAAAGCAAAAAAAAAAAAAAAAATAAAACAAATAATAATAACGCCCGCAAGAGCAAGAGCGTTAGAAATTTTCTACGGTCGCGTCGAACGTCAAAGTGGTTAGAGAAAAAATTTGTCAACTCGATGTATTGCAGATGAAATCGCGCTCGCGCACCGACACGTGAAAACAAGCAAGCGTGATGATGGCGATCAACGCGGTCGCTTGCGATCCATCGGTGTTTATGAATACGCCTGTCGGATATATTTTGTTAAATTTTTGTGTGTGTTAAACAAACATGTGTATACAAAAATAGAAGTTTGTGATATGTCGCACGTAGAGATGCACGATCGGACATGCATATAAAGTATTATTCGCGCGTAATAAAAATTCTCAAAGTTGCGATTGGTTTTTGAAGCAATTTACATCGCCAATATTAGCGAGTGATTTATGAAAATATCAATTTTGCGATCAGTTTTTAAGATTTTATTTATAAAATTGATTAAATGTTTAAAAAATTTTGAATATAACAAGAAGGAAGAAAAGAGAGAGAAGAGCAAAAGAATAGAATAGAAATGCATGAAAACAAATTTTTACAATTTATTATGTCAGCAGAATATAAATAATATATATTTCTTAAATAATGAACTTTTCTAAATCATTTCTCGAAATTCTCAACAAAAGTCCGTTTCATCATTCTGCTTAAAATGACAAGCGAAGCGTAAGAATCGCGGAAAGAGTTCGTCCAATCTTTTGGCAAAGTCTTCAATTGAGACGCAAAGTGTTCGTTTTATCTGGAACATTTCTCGTTCCCCCCATTTTCCCACCCTTATCCCAGAGTCGCGGAGTCCCGTCCACAGATCTCGCATATAAAACGCTCTCTTGTGCAAATCGGGGGTTTTCTCGCTCGACGCTCAGCGCCGCGACGCCGCGGGAATTATCGGCAAAACGTCAATATGCATTACGTCTCTCCGTCCACCCGCGAAGCCCGGGTCCGACATCGCGCGCCCTGACTCCCCTAAAGAGAGATCCGACCCTCTTTTATCGACAACCTGCAATCTCGCTCGTTTCTCCCTTCCGATTACCGTAGCCATCCTCTCTCTCTCCTTTACTTTCGGCAAAGAGTTTGCTCGTTATTTCCTTTCTTTCATCGATTCGACACGCTCGATCGCCGACTGAAACGTGTTATTATCGGCAGACCAAGCGTTCCCTTCGATGCTTCAATTTTTAGTTCTACTACTAACAACATGTAACATTTCGTAAAAGATATTTCTAATCGCGCTTCTCTCTCTCTCTCTCTCTCTCTCTCTTCGCAAGGCGTCTAAATATTTTGTTTAATGTGTTATATGTGATTCTTCAATAAATTATATTAAAGTTCTTTGTACCACGGCCTTTAATCTTACATAGTGTATAACCAAATAATTAACGATGAAAAAACAAACTGTGCTTCTGACATCGGATTTCTGGATTTTTGCCAATGAGTCCGGCGATGGATGTATATTTAACGCCGCCAATGTATCCGATAAATTTCTTGCAACTAGGACGATTATCAATAATGATATTAAATATCCAATCAGTAATGAGAGAGCCGGGATATTATTAATTTTTCGCTTCATAAAAAAGAAGAGAGAAAGAGAAATAAGCAATAATAAAATAATGTTAAAAAGGAAATAAATTCATAAAAGATGATTAATCGGTCGAATTGATGAGCACGCGACATGATGATTTGCGTAGGCAGTATTTTGCGTTCCATATCGCATCAAAGCTACAATCAAATCTCGAAAAGACTGATTTTATCGCGACACGCGAATACGTACTACGGACTTCTCTTCTGCGTTTCTTCGATATGCGGCAAAGTGATAAATGATGCACGAATCGAGCGAGATGAATTTAAACACGAGTTGTATTATCAAATCTGCGATCGCGATCGGATTAAAGTTTAACGAGAAATCAATCTCGCGGTCCTCGATAGATTATTCGATCAACGCGTGCGAAACGTAAACGCGCTAATCGTCGGAGCGTCGTCTTAAACCGAATTAAAGTTTTGCGAATAATTAATCGGAGCTCTCGATGTATTTTCGTTGTGCGCCGCAATCTCGGATGAATAATACGCGAACGAATTTACATATCATACAGGGACAAATTTTGGCTGCATAACAGATGATCGTACGTTCATAATAATTAAATTGACAGATTTAAGAATCGCTCGCGCGAGAAATACGATCGAGTTTCGAAATTGAACGGAATCGAATAATTGAATTCATCGAATCGCCTTAAACTTTCAAAACTAAGGTAAGAAAGCCTTAACTTGCAGCTAACACGCGACTGTTCGTCGTAAAGAACACATCAATAGGAATTCCGTAAGATCGACAGATCGCAAGGCAAGTTTCGCTTTTAATATCACAGTTTCGACGCCGACGGGGAAGGGTCTGTTAATATATTGATGGAATATCACAACGGGGAGAATCTCTACATTTTCATTGCTTTTAGGGGGAGAAACGCTCGAGACGGATTCGAGGGTAAACGGGATGGTATGGAAGAGATTCTTATTGATGAACCTTTCACCCCTTTATGCTCATCAAATTCCTCCGGACGATACGATGTTCAGTCAGGATAAGCCAACGCTTTCGGTCAGCTTGTACATTTAATCGCACGTACCTCTCTCTTTCTCCACGCGAAATCGTGGCGATCTCAGTCGAATCGATTGCGCGCCCCCATTTGCAAAGATCTAATCCTACTAACAAGAGAGACATCCAAATAATTAGTGAAACTAAGATCCATAAACTTGCTCCGACGATGGAAGTAAATGGATTGTTGGTAATACGAAGTCCTATAAATCGTGGTCAATGCTAGTTCGAAACTGTGACGATGACGTCAATCAATAAAACGCTTCGGTTACATATAAACTAGTTCAATCAATTTTCACCCTGCAAATTGTTTGGTATTATTGATGAAATATACTGCAGATATCAATCAAACAATTATGATTTTGGGAAAGTGCAAACAGAGACGTTGTGTAGATATAAAACTGTACAACATTTGTGTAATTATCAAATTACATGGTAAACTATAATCTAATGAAGGAAGCTAATATCGTAAATTAAAATTATGTTGATATAAATATTGCACATCGTATAAACACGTTAATTGCATTTTCGGTTTCACTTTACTTAATTGTCGCCCGACTTTCGTGCGACACGATCGCTCAAGTTGTTAAGCGCGAATTACGCGCCAACTCCGTATATATAAACTTAATGACACGATATGCGTAACGATATCAGGTGGAGCTTGTCAAGCTTGAGAAGATTAACTGGATTATTACCGACGTCGTATCGCCGTATCGGTCGATTTAATATTTAATACAATGAAAAGAATGAGCTCCTATCACTCGGTAATAAAATTATTATTCATCCATTCAATCTTCGACACTATAATTCCACACGCTATTTACACCTACGTGATATAAAGAAACAAAGTATGTGTGGTGATTTCGAGAAGAGTGCGGTTAATTTTTTTTTTTTTCATCATATATTAATTCTTCATGCGTGACATTCTATTCGCTCAATTATTAACATCTATATACGACATAAAAAAAATCTTATCGCTATCGATCCCAATCAACTTGAGATATGTTTGCGAAATGATGCCTGAATCCCTGCGATTAATACCGCAGCGCAATTCTATATTTACTCTAGAATACTCGGTAGAAGGAGAGTTCAAACATAAGAGTAAGTTTCGACAGCTTGGAGGAGAGAAGAGAGGGGAAACTTATCGTTTGAATGTGTATTGCAAATTCAAGAATTCGATCCGGAGCACGCGTTGCCGGAGGTAAACTCAACGCAAAACGAATGGGTACAAAGAAAATATATTGGAGAAAAATATTTGTCGACGTACATATTATTAACTGCAGGCTGTGATTCACGATGCAATAGTTCGAAACGCGGTCGTAGAAAATTTCCGGAAAAATCGCGACCATCAGAATCGATGTATGTCAAAAGTTTCTTTTATTGAAAATCTTAATGTAATGTTATATCATATTGTTGTAATTAAATAATCGTGATTAAAATCAAACTTCTTGGAGGGAAACAACACATCTTGAATTTCCTAGAATACCTTCTGTTAAATTCTTTCGTGCTCTGAACATAATCATTATTCTCTACTCTTTTCAATATTATATAATAAGAACTTCCATTCAATTGAGTTTTTCCAATAAATTTTCATCGAGATGGTTTAATAATCTATCAATACCATAATTAATATCTCCCCCATACGCGGCAGTGAGGGAGTTACGGACTAAATTATTATTAATAACGAATATTAATAACGGGTCCCGATATAACCATAACCACTGATACATTATCAGAGACTCTTTCATCACATGCGTAGTATAGCTTAGTTAATAATGATTTCATTAGTATCCAGCTGGCAAAATCCCCGATTAATATTAAATTACATGTTGATTAATTTTGGAATATGTATTTTGTAAGCATAAATCTCGCAATACAATCCAAAACATATTCTTATAACAGATATATTAAGCATACAGAATCGCGTTTTGAATACATATTTCTTTTAGCAATTATACATAATCTATTTTGCAAAAACGTCAACCAAGTGTCTACTGTGTTGGGATAAGAATTATTTTCTCCCGAAAAAGTGATCAATATTGTAAAATAAGAAAAAAAAAACTGTAAAAGAAGAAAAAAATAAATAAAGTAAAGCGGTAAATTTTTAGAATCGTATTTGATCGTAAAAAAAGCAGCAAAGTTTGCCGGGCTTTGTTTCTGACATTGCAGTTGCATTTGCATGCATGAAGGCGATGTTTCGAATGGTACGTTAATTACGCGTACATGAAGTTTCATGCATAATTATGGCAATTTTTTTATCTGCAAGGAAAAGTAATTGAATAATAGCTGCGACTAAAGCAATATGTGTACTCGAGTTTGTTTTTGTAAAAAAGAGTGCTTCAAAGCGAGGCCAACATTTCAATGACTACTCGGCAAACTGAAAAAAATTCCTTTCTCTTCCTCGGAAAAGAATAGACAATTCAGACCAAATTCGCAATAAAAATACTTTAGGCGCAGTGATGTTATTACTATATTTTGAAAAAACCGTTTTAATTTTATTACTCTTCTGAAATACATGTACGTTAAAATCTAGAATAGAAAATTTGTTAAAAAATGATAGAAAGTAACATAATTATTATAAAAAAAAAAAATTTTACATTCCAAATTCAATCTGTGGCTCAATTATTTAATATTAAATTAGTTTATAAAGTATTATGACAGTTTAGATATATAATAAGAGTTTTACTTTTGCGGGTTAGGTATATTATTGCAAAACATCATTTTCTGCAAAATTCTGAAATTAAAAAGTAATTATACTTATAGTCGCATAGCGTGCTGCAATAATTAATATCAACATAGATTTGAAAAAATTGCATAGTAAACTAAAATGATTAAAACGATTTATTCAAGTGACCGATAATGTCGGATGAGATGGCAATTTGTCTAAATTATTCGCAAAGTGAATGCAGCTTACATATGCACCTTTATTCGTGTTTTAGAAAGACTTGGCATGAGTCCAGAGCTTTGAATCTTAATAGGAATCTCGTTACCCGTTTCATACTATTTTGTAGCTCTGGTTCTCCAACTTATTGTCCTAATCTCCGCGTGATAAATTGCACATTTGTCATGCTTCGCTTCTCTGTCTAGCGACACGTCCGATGCACAGCGTATATTTCGATTCAAATCGAATCGAACTCATAATATAAAAGGAACAATTTATAAGCTGGCGCAAAATTTACAAGATTCAAATTTGAAATAAATTACAATCAAATTTTTGCATATTGATAAACGTTACGTTGATTCTACGATAAGCTCGAAACTGATCAGTGGCAAAGTATCTTTCGGAAAGGCGAGACGAAAATATTCTCTTTGTAATTCCGGTATGGAAATATTCAAGTTGCGCTTCCCTCCCCTCGTTCTATGGAAACTGCTTTAAAGCTCCGTCGCGTCGACAGACGTCGATAAATTCATCGTCGAGCCTTCGTATTTTTAAGGCGACTATACGACGCGCGTTGCGCAAGAACGAACGACAGACTTCCTCTCGTTTACACGCGCGCTACAACAAGCTTTCCTCCGGTTCCATTCGATAAGTGGCATGCCTGCGATGCGAAAGAACGTTTCCGCAGTTGCCGCTTATCCGGCAAATAAAGGCCGTCGTAAAGATAGGACGGGTTGTCGTTCGTGCCGTTAACGTTACTTTTGCCGTTATCGAGTTCGTTAGCAAACGCGTCAGTGCATTAAATTCATGTAATGAGAACGTAAAAAAAAATCCCCCCCTCCCGGAAAGAGAAAATAGCGACCACACACTAACGACTGCTGGTCCGCTAACAAGATAAAGATGTTCGTGTCTCGATCGTGTTTTATATAGAAGTCGATTGTTATCATTTATCGACGCAGCTGTGGATATAAGTTGCACAGCTGCACAGAGCTCTTTAGCTGTAGATATACTCCCTTGATATAATTTATAAATATTCATCATGTTGCGTGCTTAATGATTTTTTATAGAATTATTTTCTGTCATTATTGTAAATTATTATAGATATAGACACACCATTTCTACAAATAATTATATAAGTAAAAATTCGCGTTAAAAAATAAAACGTATTACCCGCGTTTTGCGTATCGCACGATAATCACATTTTTCACGAGGAAACCGAAACGTCAGTCAATCGCGCGATTCATCCGACGGGACGACAGCTGCAGGTGGAAGCAATTTATCTAAACGACAGCTTTGTCAGGTCACTCGGACTAAAAGCACATATATCCCACTCGTAATATTACTACACCATCGGAGTAGCAATTATATCACCCGCGCTTTAATTCTTTTGTAGCTTCCGAATCGGCGTTATCGACCCCCTTCCTGCCTTGCCATCATCGGTTCCTTTGCCTCTTTCGAACGATTATATATACATCGATATCGAGAGCACTCCGTGAATATATATTTTTAGCGTAAAACTCACCAGAGAGAAGAATGGTAAAAAAGCGTAGCAAATTGGGGCGAAGCCGAGCGGTCACGCAAAGAATGCTTTTTTTTTTATTTACACGCTTTTGTCGACCTCGAGATTTCATTTAACGTCAACTTATGGCCAATTATTCGTCGTTTCTGGGGAATAACACAATGCCGGTTATCGTGTAATTGACACAAGTTATAAAATTGTTACTGTATTGCGTAACATATGAAAAAAGAGAGATATCTACGTAGACAAGTTTGGAAAACTAAATTGAAGATTAATTGTGTTTACTGATAAAAATATCCGTTTGGAAAATATTTTGATTTTATAATGATGTATGACACAACATAAATGTAGATATGTCGATGGAGCTGTCAAAGCGAGATTCTATCACGTTTTTAATTTTAGAACATAATAAGTTTTCTAATTTTTTTCAGACATATCGCGCTTGTTATAGACTGCATATTTTTAAATGATGGATCAGTAATATATTGTGTTTATATTATAGAGAGCCTCGCCGGGTCGTCTATTTCCCGACCGTAGCATCATGGCTCAAATCAGTCGTAACCTAATTCAACGATCCTCTTCATCGTCTATTTTAATTCGATGTCGCTTGGATTTGACACAAGTACTATTAATTGATGTTGCTAAATGCGAGACGGTGTCTCATCGGACTTTGAACAGATTGGCACGGGATACAGAATTCTACATGAAACGTGATTGAAATTCTGTCCGACTTTGCACTATTCGAAACACACGGCAAATATTAATTATTTTATAAAACAATTTTCTACAGACGTACAGATAAGATTATAAAACTGTAATAAAAAGTAGATTCCAAAATTTTTCCATTATGAGATTACACTATTAATTTACTCCCCCAACATAACATCTCTACACGATCAATAGAACGGTTATTAAAGTTTTTCAGCCTTTTTAACTTCAATAATTGCATTTCATTCCTGAAAAATGAGAAAAAATAATGTCAGAAATTCATCGTAAGAGACATAGTCAGATGCGCGCAACTCGAATTAATCGCCGTGAGAAGAAATATTTACCGGTCGAGTGGACATGCCAGTGATACTTTGCCCGGCGCCGCGCGGTACGATACGATACGATACTGCCTGCCGCTTTTGAATCGAGAAATCGAGATTATCCACACGAGGGACGGCTGGCATTCGAAAATCGTGCTCGACGTTCCGGTGCATTCGGAGAGAAACATTCCGGCATGAAATATGTCAGATACGCCAGCGAGAAGTTCCAGTCCGGTTTCAGACGTCCCGCGTCGGCGATTGCCCTCCCCCTCCCTCCCCCTCCTTCCGTCCAAATCCTTTTCCACCCTCCCGCGGATATATATACGTTTTTAATATAAAATTCCGGGATTCGCGGAGGAAAATGGAACGGAGGGGCAACTCTTCTCCTCGCGTACTGTATGCCGCCAGCAATCTCGAATACTTCGCCGCTGCCGACACGACGACTACGTCAACTTATTGGTAGTTGCAAGTAAGCGCGTGAGCACATGGACACAACATTCTTCCAGCGAAGAATGCGGAAACGAAGAACGTACAACTGATAAATTTCCGCGCAGATGCGTTGGTAGAAAGATTCCGACAGATATAAATATATCGTTCTATTCCGATTACTTTCGCGAAAATAAAACACGTTAAAAAATTGAACAGATTTTTAAGCGCTTTTACATATTTGACTTATACTTGACTGGAGAATTAAGAAGAAGAAATATTTATTAAGGCACGCAAATATTGTACAAATCGTGACAATCACAAGTAAAAAAGATGATCGAAATAAAAATAAAGAGTCGCGAAGAACCGATAATCGATTATAACATCCTTAACAAAGCCTTGATGTTCTCTAATACCAATCTCCTCATTTTTATCCTCTAGTGTATCGAGAGACACGTGGACACGCGAATAAGTAGTAATATGGCTACCATTCGTGGATAATGGAACGGAACGAGGTAGAAAATGGAACATCAAAAAGAAACGGGGACAAAAGAGACCCGTTGCCGTCTTAATAAAGCGAACACGCTGGGGCGGTTTTTATCGGTCAGTTCGTCCCAAGTTTTTGTCCTTCATTCTGCGAAATTTAAGAATATCGAATAGCCAACACGCAGAGGAATTTAACAGCTTAAAAAGCTGAGCAAAAGTGTAGATAATTTTGTACCAAAGCCTAAATTCTTGCAACATACAAAGTATAACAATATCTTTTCATTTTTTTTTCTTTATATTTAATATCTTAAGTAAATTTTTTGATAATTTATTTTAATCGTTCTTGTGGTACGCGCATTAAAGATTTGGACTCAAATATTAAATAAGTTCAAAATGATATTATTGAGCATTGATGTTATTTGCCGAATTTATTTTTCTCGTTTTTAATAAAATAGCCCCGGTTTACGAAAAGTTAATTCATGATTCATTACACGTATGTGGAACAATGGAAGATTAAAGGCTAAATTTTCGAAAGAATCGCAATCATCATGCTTTGTAATTGATGGAAATACAAATTGCGATATTAATTTTCTACGGGATATTATTTACGAAACAGAAATGCGACGCTGATAGAGACGTAGTATTTACGTTTCAGCGGGTCCAGTTTCGCGATTATTAAAATTAGCAATTCACAACGGCCGCAATGTAAATTACACGGTCCTCATTAAGCCGAGCGTGCAACTAATCAATTTATATACCCGCGTTTAATCCGCGTTTCCTCCCCTTTCACCCTGCTCCTCAAACGCGATTATTCACGCTAGATGGAATCTTATAGAGCAAATTAAAAATCCGTATTAAAGCGGATTCGCATCCACTTAGCAACGTTATAGAGTTAATGCCGCATTATACGATTTTCCGAAGAGTACGTGCGTCCGTCCGAGGAAGGACACAAGCTCGCATTGCATTGACCCCTATCGAAAAAGAATGATCGTATCGCAACCAATGCTTTTTTAAAAAAACAAAGTTTTTTTTTAAAATAATGTTATCGCATTTAAAGAACGCGCACGTGTGTAAAAGCGATGATTTTTAGAAGAAAATAAATCACAAGTACATAAACACAGCAGAGATTGCCACTTACGTGCAGCACTCTGTTGCTAGTCGGAGAGTTGAGTAAAGAATCCTGAGTGACCAAGCGACGATCGAGAAACCTGTCCAAAGACTTGGCTATTCCTCGATTGTTACAATATCCCAACCAGATGGGGGACACTCGTTTCGCGGAGATTTGTCGAAGAGGAGGACAAATCTACAGGCGAATCCGGAGCGATTGATACCGAGAGAAAAGCCCCGAAGGTAAGGTAGTGGAAATATGACGGCGGAAGGTTGTACCTTGCTCTCTCTCTCTCTCTCTCTCTCTCTCTCTCTCTCTCTCCCTCTCTTTCCCACGAAACTTTATTCAGCCTGGAAGGCGCAATGAATGGGAGCTTCTACGAGCTTCACGAGCGTAGTACCTCTTCAGATCGTCTACGAACATCGGCAGGACTTTTTTCCTTTTTCTACTCCTCCGTCTGGTCGCGCTTTCAAGAGAAGGAGAAATTCTCGCCTTTACCTCGTCACCTTCCTTTTTACTCGCTTTTCGACTCTTCGCACCCGCAGATTTTGCACCCCGCAAGCATCATGAAATAGTGATTTTTCGGCGCGTCGCTTTCTTTGCACCAAGATTAATTTGCGTGATTTTTGCGAACATGTTATAAAGAAAGTTAAATAATCGATTAAAATAAAAATTGTACATTTTTTTCTGTCTTCTCTCTTCTTCATTAACACATTAGTAAATAAAAATACATCATATGATTTCTAAAAAAAAAAAAAAATGATGCAAATATAGTTTCAAAAAATCTTTCTAATTATAAGTTAATAAAGCGCCGAAGCAGAGAGCTTTCGCACCACTCGCAAACAAGCTTTGAAAAATACGTGAGAGGGATTATGCTGTAAAAAAAAATAATGTATCTAAAAGCGAAAGAGCTAAAAAGAAACATTGAGATAAAAAGATGAAGAGAGAGAAAGAGAGACTTGGAAAAGCGTTTGTTGTACGCTCGTAATGACAGCGAGCAGATGATGTACGTCGGTCAGCGAGTTTTGTCGAGAGAGAAAGAAAGATGAAAACACAGTCCCGGATTGTAAGAAGATGATTCCCTATACGTTTCCTTAACCGCGCCCCTTCTTCCCCGTCCGCCCAGAGGGATCGACTTTTTTTTCTAGCTCCTAACAGATTTCGCGCCGATGGCGGGCGCAGCGCGGGTTCGATTTCCTCTTTGATAAATTGCACCCTCCAGACCCTTTTCCCAAACGCCAATTTATATTAAGTAAGAGGCATATGTGTTATGGCAGAGTCGTTCCGAAATATATACCGTGGGTCGGAGCAAAATTGCTCCGGCTAGGAGCAATTCCGCAACCGAGAAGGGAAAGGTCCCAAAGCTATTCTCACCCACGTTTAGGAAAGAAACCAACAAATAGTAATTCTGATCATCTTGTGGGCACGAAATATAATTTTGAAACATTTTTTTTTAAAATATTTCTAGAAGGAACTGTCCTTTTTTTACGAGACAGAAGCAAATTATTTGTATACTGTAATAATTTGTAAATTATATATTACGTTATATTATATATATTACATTATCATTACATAAATCGACCTAACTACATAATTTAATTAGTATATAGAAATTTTATTTCCTTTTTGAATTTCTATTACAACATTATTCTCGTGCTGTTATTGTTTTAAGTACGATAATGTAACGGGGCTTTGCCGCAGTTTCTCTGTGATATTTTCCTGCGGTATTTTTTGCGCGCCACGTAAATGTTGCGTCTTCAGCTGGCGCGTAAAACAAACGTGTTCATACTCGGCAATGGCTAATAATTTCCTGCAGTTTCTCTCGTCGTACGAGAATTTTCGTCGGAAAGTAGAGCGTGTACATTTTCAAAGTAAAAGGCGGCAAGCCGGAAAGACTCCGGCTTTGTCACCAAATCCGTCCTCGCGATGTCACGAGTAAATATACACGTAAAAAGCACGTGAACAACATGTTACATTAACGATCGGCGATAGGTTTCGCGTTACACGCGTCGCGCCATCATAATGCGTTCTTGCATACTTCTCGAGATATTAATATGCTGTGGAAAATGTCAAGCGACATGCAGCATGATTATTTTCATTTTCGTGAATGCTCTGTAAAACAGTAGCGCTCTTTGTTGTTTGTAATTTTATGACAACAAAGAGAGGAAGAGAATTGTGTAAGTTATTATAATTATAATTATAATGTGTATAAAATTAATTAACATATATATATATATATATATATATATATATATATATATATAATTTCTACGAAGAGATGTAATAATAAGATATAAAAGTGCAGCAATAATTGCTTGTTTGCAATGAGTGTTTTAATAATAAACATTTATTTCGAGTGATTTATATATTGAATGTAGATAAAGAGAACGATATTTTAAACGTGTATCCAACTGCTAAAAAATTAGACTAGTTAGCTTCCCGCACCGCCAGTTGTTTTAACGAGGCTATTAAGATTGCCTTGACATTTCTAAATGACATTGTTTGTCATAACAAAGATAACAATAAAGTTGAAGAAAAAATAACACACGATGCGTACGCAAATCGTCAATTTACATCACATACGTTAAAAGACCGTGCATTTCGAAGAGAATTCCATTAATTTATCTTTATATTAAAATACAAATAATGTTAGAACGCCTACATCTCACTATCAAACTATTAATCAAATCGTATCGACATTTTTCGGTGTTGCAAAAACTCGCTGATTCAGTTAAACAAGGATTTCGGTAAATTCCGTGGAAAATGAAAGCAGATCGCTTTACGTATCTCGTCCACCAGAGCTTGTCTCTGTTTGCAACTACATATATACGAAAATGATTAACGACGCTCGGGGAGGAACGAGGTCGAACTTTTAGACTACATCCGGTGGTGCACGTGCAACCGAGTGATCCGAGACATGAGACCGTGTGTTCCCCGATGCGGTTTTCAAACACGCCGTCGTCGACGTCGTTTGCGTTCCAGAAATTTCACAATTTTTTTCATGTCTTCGTCGAAACGACGTGTGACGACGTCGAGTATACGTGACGAGAGCAGGTGCGCGAGAAAAGTGCTGTTCCGTCCTCTTCCCGAGGCGAAGCTTAAACGGCTGTCGCCACGGCGGAGCGTGCAAAATATTAATTAAGGTACGTTACCTCGCTAAAAGGCTATAACTTATGTCGCATTTTTCCTCTCACTTGCGAAAGTATTACTTTTTTTTTATTCCCGATGAGTCGTGTGCATTTTTAATCTCTACATTTTCAGAAAATTGAAATAAATATAAACATCCAAAATATTGATACGAAAAATTTATCGACTCTTTATATTCGAGAAAATATATAAAAAAATTCATCTCTCAACCGACTATTAATTTCACCGGGACATAAATACAGGGTGCTCTTAATGGCATTCACAAAATAATCTATACTTTCGCGATCCCGTAAGTAGATCGATTAATAATCGTCAAGCTATCGGGCGGCTGTTCTCTCTCTACTTTTTGATGCGATGCGCAAGGGTTGCGCCGAAAATTAATTTTTCCCGTAGAGATACACGTCGATAATTTCTCTTCGTCTATCGGTAGTCGATTATCTCGCGACACACACACACACACACACACACATACACGAGACTAATTAATAATTGTCATATCTCTCGTTGACGTGCGTCGTTATGCGCAAAGAATAATAATTGGCCGCCGTGAAAAATTAAGTTTCCCACATCGCGAGTTCGTGTACCGACAATTTTTGTCGGGTCGTTTCGTCACAAAATTTCTACATGCAGCGAATCAGCGTCGACTTGGACAGAAAAAAATTAAAAAACGATTTCCCGGTCTCTTTGACGGACAGCCATACGTTCGTTGCGATGGGAAAGCCGGAAGGAACGCGAGAACTCTTCGGGGAACGCGAAAGCGACCGATCAGATTTCAATGGACGCATTTCAATCGAGGTCACTGCATACGAATTTCTCTTTGGTATGCGATGATTTATGGTTCGTTGCGCGTTCTGGTTGCGGTCGGTTCGCCGTGAGGCAACTCGGGGGAAGAGAGAAAGAAAAGAGAGAGGGAGAGAAAAGCTCGCCCAAAAAGCACCGCACGACCGCTTTCCGCCATCGGTGAAATGGACGGACCGAGAAGGAAGTTATCGGCGTTCCTTGTATTTTATTCCGCCGTACCACGTGTATTATTGCCGTCGCCGAAATCGAAAAGAGGGATTTTTCTTTCGAGAAGAAAGACGCAATATATAAAGTACAAATTTGCGACTCTATTCCGAGAGCATTTCGAGAAAAAAAAATGTTATTATATATATAAATAAAAAATGATGACAAATAATAATTATTCTCCGATAATGGGGATTCTCTTTCAATTATCTATAAAGAATCTTTGTAAATATCTTTAGGGACTGTGATTATCGCGTGGAAATGCGGGAAGAATGCTCGCTGATTTAATTAAAAGCACTCACCTTCTTGGCGTCATTGTTGTTGTCGGCTGCGTGATGAGGTTGCGGACTCATTGAAGCACCATTGCTGACTGCCCCACTTTGCGACAGAAGCTCGTCGCTACCCCTCTGTAACAATAAAACACATTCGTGTGATATAAATAGCTCCTTCAGACCATGAGTTCTCGATAAATTCTATTTTACACCACATGTATTTCGCGACTGTTTGCAATGATGTAATTCAGGATTACACCGCCGTTCGCATAAATCTACATTACGACGATCTTCGACGTATCATAAGATATCTTTGGATCGCACGGATGGCAAAATGTTATCGCGATACAAGAAAAAAGAAAGAGAGAAAAAGAGTGAGGAAACTGTAAAATATTTATGAAATAACATTGAGTATAGTTTTGCGAATGCTAATTGCGCCGATTTAATTCCTGAAGCTTTCGAGAGGAACTGAAATAAATTAAAGCGTTGAGAGCATCTCTCGATTACTTAAAGAGTAGAAAGAAGCAAATCCTCTCATTTGACGTTCCGTCCTTGGAACATTGATAAATCTCGAATTTGTCGTCAAAAGAAATCAGGATCAGGAAACATATTACAGCAGTGTGAGACGCTTTTAAACGTGAGTCTGAATCTAAATGCTTAACCGAGTCTTCGTAGGAAACGGAAAACGTTGCGGTCAGTCGAGCGAACAGAAAATACACACTCTCTCCTTTCTCTTTCTCGCGAGATATTAATAATTAATCCCTATGCCTCTCTTTGCGAATCAACATCTGCACAGAACATCCTCTTTCGACTCATCTCTTAGAATCGTTAATCGGCCTTCTGTCACAATTACTGCAAAGAAAGATTTACAGAGGCAAGTGCAAAGCAAACGTTATATTTATGATATTTCAGAGTAATTAACTACAAATTTAATCAGATTATAACACTTTAGTAATACACATTACACACACACACACACATACGCATATCTATTTACAAATTATTTTTATTAAATTTTATTACATCATTATTACCACATTGATATTTTACACGCGTTATAATTTATTTCAAAAATATAAAATATAAAATATTATAATTATACAAATTTGTCTTTTCGCAATTACGACTTCTTCATTCATTATACAGTCACGGTTTTTTTCTCGTTGACGTTCGCCGTCAAACAGGAACATCGCGTGTATCATGAAAGAACTTAACAAAATATTTATCCGGACCGGCTTTACCGTTGCTGCATTTATTCACGAATTATGGATTACATTATGCAGTCGCGGTCGGTGACGTACTTCGTACTATACTTAAATCTGCAGGTGAGCTTTGACTGCGAGAGCCTTCACTGTGACGTGTTTGCAATGGCCAAACGCGCACGTGGAAGATAACTCATAAACTCGTAAGGAAAACCGCCACTGGGGATTCTCGAAACGGAATGCAAGATCAAAGACAATAAAGATGACCGGACGAAGAAAGCGGAAGAAAGCGCATCTTGCGTGGACTCAATCGCGGTCACTTCTCGAATAGAACAAAAAAGCTTCAAGACTTCATTACCCTTTGATTGAAAAGATGCCGATTTAATTTAGATCATTTACATCCAATAATTTACGAAGTATCGATATTCTTTTTCTCTCTTATTCTTTTTTTTTTTATCTACTTTAGAATATTTTTCTTTCGAGTTGCGCGCACGAGTTATAAATTTGCATCTTTCGCCCAAGAAAAACAAATGTAGGGCCTTCAATATTTGCTTTACGACACTTTTTTTTTTTTTTGTAAATTTAATGAAAATTATTTTTTCTATGTTTACCGATGCTTTTCATGCAAAGCAGTTTCCTGCGAAATACGAGAAACATAGAAAAGTATTAAATATGTATTTATATTAGCACAAAACCATTTGTGCTCACATAGGGAGAAAATCACAAATTATTCTCCAACTAAAAAAATAAACGAAAGAAAAGATCTGACGGGAGCGCAATTAGAGGGATGCGTTTTCCGCGATGACGCACATCTTGTACGCAGTTTATCTTCCGAAAGTGCATCGCAAACGTTCTCGGCACATCGAGTGCGCGTTGTTAGACGGAATATCGTTCAAAGAGCGATAAGAAGGAGCTCTTGTATAGAACAGTTCTCATCCATATCTCTGCGATCACACACATACACACATAGAAAGAGAGAGAGAGGGGGGGGGGAAGGGAGAGACAGAATCTCGTGGGTGGAGACGAGTCGTGGAAAGGGACTCGGTTTCCGTATATTTTCCTCGAATATGGGAGGTAGAAGTTCATCCTCTGACCAATGTACGGCGGAGCCAACCGCCCGA
Source organism: Cataglyphis hispanica (assembly GCF_021464435.1). Lineage (NCBI taxonomy): Eukaryota > Metazoa > Arthropoda > Insecta > Hymenoptera > Formicidae > Cataglyphis > Cataglyphis hispanica. The sequence goes on from NC_065963.1 coordinate 6,006,808, forward strand.
TCCGGTGCTCGTGTATTATTTATTTCTCGCGAATGTATGGATTATGGCCCGGCTACTCTCCTCCTCTCCCTTTCGCTTCAAAGCCTCGTAACTCTTAGATTCACGAATAGCGCGTTCTCTCCCTGTCTCTCACTCTATCCCCCGTTTTTCATCTTCCGATTATCCACCCCACCTTGAAGAAGCATCCCCCGCCCGTCTGTTCTTTCAACTTCGCGGATCGCGGAGTTGTTTTCTCTCTATTCTCGAGAACCGTCGAGATCTTAAATCCAAGAAGCGAGCCCCGTGTCTCGTTCCCTGTTTTCCTTTTCTTTCGTCCTTCTCACTTCCGCTGAAGGACCAATCTTCCGTGCGATACCCGCGTGCCCGATGATCCGCACGGAATTGTCTCAAGATCGTCCATGAGAGCCGAGTATTCTAGAAACGATGGAGCTTCGCTCGGATGACAAACCAATCTCACGCGCCGGCTGCGGAACCCGATGAAGCTCTGGGCGGATGCCGTCGAGGAAGAGAACTTGACGATACGCTCCATCGAGTTCGTATCTGGATCACCGGCTACCAGCCGAGTAAATGTCGAACGTCGTAGGTGTTTTAAGTCATAATTAATCACCGAAAAGCGAGAAAAAATATATTCGTTCCCTTAATAGTTTAATTTTGTTTGCTTTATTTAGATGTATAATATTTATTAACTATATCTAAAAATGTTATTATAATCATACACACGAATAAAACAATATCTTTCTTTTTGATTCGATAAAAAAGATAATGGTACAATTTTGCGATCAAAATCTGAGCTTCAAAGTCGCTACCGAAAGCAATTTTAGACCCGATCCCGTTATCTCCTGTATGGTCACTAGACGTTTACGAACTGGCGATTGCCTATCCTTGGATAGGTAGGTCAATTTTCTCGCACGACAACGACGACGACGACGACGTCGACGAGCGACGGAAGGATGCGAAACACGCGATGTAACGTCACTAAAATAATATTGGCCGTGGTGATAGGCTGCCAAGAAAACCGAGGCGAAAGACCATTATTGCTTTTCGAGATGGATGGCTTCTGGATACGCGCGTTCTTCCGACCGGTAGAAACTTTAGTTGAGAGATTACAAAGATCTCAGAGGCCTCGAGTAGAGTTGAATGGTTTCGTTTTACGAGGCAGAGGATTATATGTACGAATCCTATTCCACTTTATTACCTTGCTATCCAATCTACGCTTCTACATGCGCGCCATATTCCCGCAGTGATGAACCAAGTTTTGTTTCTCCCGTGAAATTGACAGCCACGCGAGAGGAGTCGTTATTAATATCGCCTGACGCAAATTTATCGACGATTGATCGGCATCGCGCACCTGCGACCGCGGGTCATCGTTATGCAATAAAGACCGAATACTGTCAATAAAGGGTACCTATGAGGGATAAACGTCAATCCGTTTCATTGACGCCTCGGTTGCTAACTTGGCGCGAAGAAATGTTTGGTTATTAAAATAACTCTGGTAGAAGATAAGCCAATATAATTAACCGTGCAATGACACTAATACTCTCGAGAAATAAATATCGCTAATAAAATTTGTAAAAAATATTATTCAACTACAAAAGTTTATAGATTTTCTCAATTTTTTGTAATTGTCAATATAAAAGACTTCTCATATTAACAGAAATTTTATCGAATGCAATAAACAAAGGAAATTAATCAATAATATATTAATCAATATAGATTAAATTGATGATATCATGATAATTAATAAGGAAAGTCTATACGGCTTGTATCACAAACTTGTCTACAAGCCAGATAATTCGATGAGAGAGTTCGGGTCGAGTCGTGTTTCTCTTCGAAACTCTTCTCTACAGCAAATGATGTGGAAAGAGGGCAGAAATTAAAGCCGCTCGTTAGGGTGGAACGCTTATACCGCGATCGTCGTGCTTCGACATCATTCAACCGTGAACAGAGAGGATGGAACGATCCGATATTCGAAACGCACAAAGAGCCACAAAAGTGGATCGCATCTTCTTTTTCGTGCATCGCGTTGGAATTTCGCGAACTCGTCGAGTCAGACGGCAAACGGGAAACCGGATTATCGGTTGGGATAATCGGCCGACTTACAATTTAAAATGATAAATTCCCAAGAAAAAAAAAATATATATATATATATATATATATATATATATATATATATATTTGTAAACACTGATTAAATTTCTCTCAATTAAATGTTCATCTGAAATTAATTACATAATGCGATCTCTCCATCTTTAGCCCGCGAAGAAAATCTTCGGTTTTAATTACTTATGATACAAAAAATTCTTCTCGACGTTGAAAAAAATCGACGAGAAATAAAATTGAATCGATCGCGAAAAGCTCGACTGATGAAAGAGATGTCGGTGATTCTAGGACACATCGTATTATGTTTTATTTGCTCTCGCGAATAAAAATTCGCTCGACTCAACGAATGGAATGGTTAATTTAATACTCATGAATAAGAGTGGTATTGAAAAATTCGACATAATATGGTGCCGATCGCCGTTATCAATATGACGCCCGCGATTATCATCATTAGCGTTTTCCTCCCACGCGCGGATCGCTAATGAAGTCGATGCGAGAATTCCCTTTAATTAGCGCGTACAGTCAAGAGATTTCATTTACATCTTGCGGTCAGGAGAGAAGCTTGCTTGGCGCGTTCCCATCGATCTAATGCGAAATTGATAGATGTGCTAGCGGTAAGAAAACACGGTAAACTTGCGTAAAAAGAGATTTTTTTCTATTTATTAATAACAAAGCTCATGTGCTAATTGATCATTAATTTTGATGGATCATGAATTACAAAATGATTCGACTAGAATAACGCGAGGCTCGCAAATCCAAAGGAGTATCATGCGCTGATAATTTACAAGTAGTTCGCGTTGTTGTTCCTCATTGTTAGCCCGATAAATCGCCCACAAAGAAGCTTCTCCCAAAATACAAAGGCTGAGATATCCCGTCTTGGAAAATTGACAGACATAAAGACGCATAAAATAACACCGCAGATAGTTTTCCGTCGGATTTCTTTTTATTAATATCGGAAGAATAATTTATTCCTTTAAAGAATAAATCGCAGTGTAAAAATATACTACGTGGATTGATCTTTTGTAATAATAAAGTCCGCAAGAATGAGTAATCTCTGACGGGAAAAAAATTTAGCCGCCAGTGGCAGTCGCGTTTCGCAATCGCTCGTCGCACATATAAAGAAAAAAAAAAAAATTCTCAGAGTTATATTTAATTCCGGAAACGACTGGATATTTAAATATCGACGGTGCACTTTCCGCCGGCGCATGCAAAATAGCGAGCATTCTCCGACGAGGCGTCTCGCGCGCGCAACGCCTTTTTTCCTTCTCGGTCGCCGTTTCGTACACACCGACAAAAGTTACTTCAACCGGGCCACTTCGTCATCCCTTCACGGCGCCCCAAACTTCAGCCTTACGCGGTTACGCCATTCGACCTCATGAATTTCAAAATAATGCCCGCTGCCTACGAAATACGGGCGAGCATCTTCGCAGAGGAGTAAAGCCGACGAGCGACGACAAATACATGTGTGTGACTGTGAGCGTGTATGTGCGTATGTATATGCTCGTCGTGATGTACGACTTTTCCGAAAATCAAACACAAGATGGGAGACGCACGCGGAAAATTCGCCGACTTCCCTGAAGTAAATTAAGTTTCAACGAATGTAACTTTTGAGGGGAAAAAAGGAAACTCGATAGTTCGAGAGTTATAATAAATAATTCATGCTCAATATAGTTTCAACGATAGATCTGTTCGTTTGATACTATATTATGTTTGTTATTTCAAAGACGAAAAATTCGAAATTATTTGTACAATCCATCGATATTCGCGTTTTCTCAAACACACATTTATTATAAGACTATTACAATTTTTGAATCTTCAATTTCAAAATATAATCTCGGAACAGCTTTCGATCTCGCGTACTTAAACACGGAAATTCTTCGTGGAGGGCCCTTCCTCACGCTTTATTTTTTTTATCGCGATCACGTCATTTGGCTTCATGAATTTCAGAATAACGCGTTCTTAAAAAATACGCAGAAAACTCACGGCGAAAATACAGCGGCAACCGTCGCGATCGCGAATATCATTATCCTTGCCTTCCAGCTACACGCGGCGGAAAAATATAGGGTGAGATAAGAACGAAGGTTACGTAAAAAGTTCACCATTTAAATCCTGCGTATTGTAATTTATGTTCTGCGAATTTCCGCCTGTGCGAAATCTTGTAAAATTTCGGCACCCTTGGACGTAAGAAATATGAGAGACATAACATACGAGACTCAAATTACAACACAGTGACATGATATTGACATTAACTATACTTACGGAGAGCATAAATAAAGAGTGCTCTTTATCAGATTAAATGTAAAAATACGTCGAGCTTTTATTGTTGCCATTTTTTATGAGAAGCAAGTAGTCGATAAAATAGTTACTTTCAAGATATACAATATATATAATAAATTTTTTTTTTTTAATCGAGCAATTTTTTTTTTTAACCGAGCACGATTGGTCTCAGGAAGAATAAATAGAGCGGCAGTTATATACTATGTTCATAAAGAATAATGTAAAGTCACATTTATGGATAATTTTCTGGAAATCTTTGAGGAACAAAAGGGGAAACTCGACTAATAAAGGCATGAAAACTTAATAAGCCATAATCGCGGAAGAAAGTAAACTTACCGACGGTTTTTCAAGAGATACTTAAGAGTTCTTCGTGCGAGCTAAAAAGCTTAAGCGAACGTCAGGAACAATGGGAGAACGTAGTGGCGTAAAAATAATATCCGTTGTGCCGGAAGTGTGACTTCAAATCAAAGAATAAAGTACCAGATACACTTCACGAAGGAATTGTTCGTTTCGCAAGTTTCGAAAGTACGGGTCGGCAATTGGAAAGATTCAAAGGACATCGAAAAAGCTTCCAAAGAGCCGGTAGTCGCGAAAGTAGCCAAGAATTTTTCTCGATTATCAAACTGAGCTGTCGGTCAAAAATAATATGACTTTCAAAAGCATGTCAAATAAATCACGAATCGTACACAAATTTCTAAAGAAAAATTCTTAGACAGGACGTGGTAATCCTTTTTTCTTCCGCGTATCTTTCGAATATGCGGACGAATTAAGGACCGATGGCGAATAATCGATGTTTCCGAAAACTCGAATTTCCTCTTTAATTTTCGAGCTACATTTAAAGAACACTTGTACAGTACCTTCATCTTGAATTTTTTCCTCTTGTACTTGAGCACTTTTATTATTTTCTTAAATACGGCCAACATTAGGTGTCGGGTAAGATCAAGTCACGGAACTGTTATGTAAATATAACGCGACGGAGCAACGCGTTCGACTGACGGCATGATACAGAAAAGTATTGTTTATATACAGCCCTTCCATGTGTATATTATGGTTGCCATTCCGATCGTTTGTTGTTTTTGTTTATAAGATTGAACTCGATCTCGCTTAGTTGATAATGTAAATAAAACAGCAAACGTTTAGTATAGAAATTATCTCTCATGGACTTCTTTAAAACTTACATATATTTTATGTACTTTGAAACTTGTAGAAATTAAATCTATTCAAAAAAATAATCGCTATTGTCTTATTTTCTGTATAATCGTAATTGAACGCAATGAAATTAATATGTACACAATATTACTAAATTTGAAAGCAACACATAATTTATATTTTAAAAAGAATAAAACGATAAATCTTTGTTTTGAAAAGTTCTCATATTGAATTTATCGTTTAACAATTGCTTAATTCCATAAAGTTAAATCAGTTAGGATTGCATCTAAATTGCAATTTTATTGAGAATTAATATCATCTGGAAGTAAGCATGTATAGCATTAAAAATGCTGAGAAAAGTAATTATCTTATTATACATAAAAATATATCGCTTTAAATAATACAAATATGTATCAGTTTCTTCAAGCAAACTCCGCGCGACCGTAGCTCCGAGCATTGTTAAACGAATAAATGTTTAATAATAAGAGCCGCTTTTTTTAAATGTAACTTTTTCTTAACCATTTTCGATAAAATCAGAAATAAAGTAATAAATTAAGCGATAGCACAAAATTCTTAAATATATGTTTCATTCGAATGTGTTAAAACGACTGCGTTCTTCGAAAAATCGAATATTGCATCGAGTGTGTCGGTTATGATTTTATTATACCGTTCTGAAGTCGACGCGATACAATTTGAACCATTTTCGCGAGAAAACTCGCGATCGCCTTTATAATTTCGTTGCAAAGAAGTCCGCGGGAAACGGTCCCGCGAGGAAAAGCTGAATGGGAAATTTAGTCGGCCGTATGCGATTAAGGTCGGACGTGGAGCAGATGAAATTTAAAGCATTGCTCCTCTCGCCGATCCTTTGAGATATGCTTCCGCCATTCATGTGCGGGATATCTCGATCCTGCTACAAAAGCGCGTCGCTGTCGGTACCGATATTTCACTCTTTCACGTTGAAAATATGGATCTTCCCCGGCAAGCCGATTTCAACGTCTTCGAACTCTACAATAGATAAATCTCTATGTAAGAAGAGCTGCAAGATATTTAATTGAAATAACCATCTTTTCTACGTATAACTTGCAATTAATTTAATTAAATGTACTTCTATTTTTATATTATATTTTTCACAGGAATAAGAGACGCGTCTATGAATCTATTAATATTCTTTTAATATCAACCTCTTAAACTTCAATCTCTTTCAGAATCGCTTCAATCGTTTAATATAGGAACAATTATTTTCACTAAATTTTAATTAAGCAGAAAAAATTATATTTTGCGCTAATACTTTTTAATATTCGGCCTCGTTCAGTGTAAGAGAAGGATTATTGATTAAAAATCATTGGTAAATAAGAGGAAGATAGTGGAAAGGTAGTCTGAAGATGAAAGTAGACTAATATATCGGAAAAGAGCATGATTCAAAGGAAAGGGTAAAACGAAGGTAGAACGATAATTATAGCCATTGATTAACGAAAGGTTTCTAATTGCGAAAAGAGATAGAAATGCGAGAGATTGATCTCGCGATAACGCTCTATTTCCATATTAACGTACTTAATCTTCGTTATATGATCCTGGATTGGATCATTAAATTGCAAAAATTTCCTGTGTATTTTTATATTCGCAAACCTCTGTATTTTTATACTTTCAAACTTCTTTAAAATAATAAAAAAGAAATATTTTCAAATAGGCAATACTTTCAAAGAAAGAACTGAGAAAAGTGTTAAAATGAACGACGAAGCTACTGAAAAATTAGTTGTGCGTGCCATGATATACAGCGAATTCTGCGAACAGAAACTTGTATAAAGTAATGCTCGTCGCCGTCCAACGTCGCTAGCTTGATCGTAAAAGTTGGTTTTATAGTCCCGCCTTCGACGGATCTTATCCAAGCACAGCTCGAAAAGAACAGTGAGCAAGAAGCTCGTTTCCTTCGAAGAGAGCTGTTGTTCGTTTAACCTTAAATAGTACGTGATCTCTCAAGTCCTCTTAAATTTCAAACCACCGTAAAAAATCGAACATGACATCCCGCGTTTCACAGAAATAAAAATTCAATGTAAATTTATTTGAGTTGTCATAAAAAATTAAAAGGTTCATAAAAAGAGAACAAATTATAATGTAAAATAAAATTCATTTGAAATGAAATTAATTTATAAACAAGAATAACAAAAAAAGTAAAAACTGTCTTATTAATCGCGCCCTTTTCGTCACAGTGCAATAATAAAAATGAGATCGATCGAGAAAAAGACCGTTTTTCGGACGTTTTCCACAAAATATATAACGGCAATTATATCGACAGAAACGACAGATGAATTGCGGAAGCGGAAAGAACGTCGCCCGATTGTCCGGAAAACGGCGAAGATTGCCGTCGCCAGCACGTTTCACGAAGCTGATTTTTGTCTTTTCTTGGCCATTCAACTCTCTTGTCTAGAACACACCCCGTTCCATAATGTCATCGCTAACTAGATATGCTCTTCGAAGAAATCTCTTTCATAAATTTCATTATCGACAAGCTGATAGAAATCGACAAACGTACGAAAATTAGCGATGTTAATCTGAGCAAGAAAATTACTGCTTTTTATAATTACTTTACGAGATATTATTATAAATGCGTCCGAACAATTAAACTATAAAAATGTCGAATACAGTAAAATTTTCAACACAATACTTAACTTGCGAAAAATAAATATTTACAAAAATTTGTTTCAGTATTAATTTGTCGCATATATTTCAATCTGATACAATTCAATCCTCAATTCATTCCAATAGATTATTCTATCTGCGTCCATTCTTATCCAAATAATCCTTCGACAGGGTATACATCGCTTAAAACTACCGGGCGTTAAAAAATCCTCCGATAGTTAACATCGTTTCAATTTCGAAGTCTTCGAGGACCGTCTGCCAATTCGTCGAATTCAACACATCATGCGAGAGCGTACACGAATTCATTTCCCTACGTACGTACGAATTCATCCCCTTCGTGGAGCCTAAAGCCGGCAGCCTCACAGTCGACCGTCGCGAGCGGCGAAATTGGATTGTTATTCTATTTTCGAAAGCAATTTGCAAGTGTTATCAAAAGTTTTCGGGCCACGCCTGCTATTCTCGGTTCGCGGCCCTCGCAAACGCGAAGCAAACCCCCGTTTCCTCCGTTCGGTTTTCCTTTTTTAGCGACCGAGAACGCTCGCGATGCACCGACACGACAACGATGCGCGAGGAGGGAGCTACATCTGAATTGCGGATTTTTCAACGCATCTCGCGTAAAGACGAACGCGACGAGAGAATCCGTCACCGTAAGCTCCTTTCCAAAATTCCGACGACGACGATGCGATTTCAGCCGCGTGTTTATTGGGTCTTAGACTTGTTAGACGCGCGTTGTTATTTTTGCACAATTTTATGCAAATGGTAAATCTAAAAAAAAAAAAGGAATATCTGCTTTAAAATCCCAGCCTTTTGCTCAACAATTTTTCGTCAAGAAATAAAATATATTTTATAAATTAAAATGACATGAAAATATACACGATAAAATTTACACAATATTAATTATACATATATGTAGGTTGATTTCACGGTAATAATTTTATCGATTCTTTTTATATAATAGGAGAGTTCAATCAGTTTAATGGAAAAAAAAAGTATAGATTAAAAATGATAACCATATAATCATCAGTTATTTTTTGCCACTATGCTCGCGTATAAGAGTTGGAAGTTCATTTATTATCTATTATCTCGAGGGACAACAGACATTTCCATTTAATCCCGGGACACGTTTCCCACTTTATCTCGCGACTCGACGTGAAGCGTTTTATCTTCGGCTGACGATTGCGGAGATCAACAGATGGTCGTGCGAACTTCGATACTTTTCCAACTTCGTCGGGAAAGGGAGGAACGTATCGGGGGACGAGAGTATCGTCGCGTGAAACTTTTCCCGACGAAAAACAGGAAACGGGACGGGAGAACCGTAATTAAAAACAATCCTTTATCCATCGGCTCGTGATGCAATGTACACATTTGCGCGGCAGCAAACCTATTTTCGTCCTATACGCCGCATGCAGCTACATTGGTTATTTCCTGAAGTTTGCAAAGTAATCTCGGATAGATCGTCCGGGATACTGAAAAGAGTTTGAACCGGCAACACAACAAAATTTTACCGCCTTGAAAAACTCGCCGTCGTCTCCTAAATGAGTGGATGTATTCATTATAACAGGTATTCAAGCATGCGAGTTTGCACGAAGCATTTAAATAAATTGTTTAAATCATATTGTATCATTTCTGCAATTTATCTGAAATTTTTTTTAAGAAAAATTATGTATATTAATAAATCAAATAAACTTGATGTTACTTTTTAATCTTTAGCACAAAACGCATTTATTTGTTATGGATCGATAGTAGTTACTCAAATTTAAGTGATATAATTGAGCATCAGATGTGTCGAATTTCTGTCTAATAACGAGAAAACTGACATCAGCGAGAAATTTATCGAGTATGGTGCTTTGACGACCGTCCAAGTCCTTCACGAGATCGAGCAAATCGGATTTCCAGATCCTTAACGATCAACAAACGTTATAATGCGACCATAGCAGTGGCTCCCTGCCCGGTAGAAACTGTCTATCTCGTTCCCTTGCTTCGCAGTGGACTACTTCCCACCCTAGTTTCTTCGTGTCCCTCGGGCGATGGATGGATGAGTTAAGTAATTCCATTGGACGATTCGAGAAAGGTCCGACCGGTTTTCTCGCAGTCGGCTTCCTAACTATGATGTCAGAGCGTTTCTCCGACTTCCGAGTCGCGAAATTCCATTTTAATCATTCATCGCGTTGAACCCAAAATCCGATTCTCTTTCCCGGCTCGCTTGATTTCATCTCGCGGCGAACGATATCCCGGTCCACGTTCCTCCGCTCCTTGTCGTCGACAATAATAAAAGCACGCTCTTCCGCGCGATGCGAGCATGGAAGATAATAATTTACGCCTCAGTTACGTCCGCCGCAGATTGCGATCGCACGATAAGACAGTTAAATTTCAATAGACAAAAAAAAAAAAAGAGAGAAAGAATTGAATTTCCAGAGGTAATAAAACACGAAATAACAGCTGTTGAATCAAATTACGTTGAATTATAGGGGAACGATTTAGCATTACCTTTCCTTATCATTTTTCAAATAAATTCTCCTTTTTTTGGAGACATTCAAGAAAATAATATCATCAATTATCAATCTTTTATTATTATACAAATACATTTTGTTTCGTTTTGATTTAATTATTTATTTATTTGCAAATATATTCAAGGGTTAAAAAAGGTAAACGACAATTTTAAACCGCAGTTCTCAAGCAACGAAGAATATAAGACAAGAATGAATAAGTTTGGTCATTCATTGTTAGTAGCAGTTAGTAAGCGTCTTTCTCTGAATTTCGTGAGAATGAATTCCAGTTCGATAGTTGGAAGACGACGCGACAAGTTTCGTCGAAAGCAGAAGTTGTTCCGTCTACGATACGTCGACGAAAATGTTTTAGAAAGTAGAGCGCATCTCGGTAAAAAAAAAAAAAAGTACGAGTTAACAATCTGAATAAATTGCACATTGAAAGCGACAAATTTGAGAAAGTGAATTTTGTGGAGATTTTGCGGAACAAAATGCGAGATAATGTCGCAATCGCAAATTCTCCATTCGCGCAATTTTATTTTTAAATTCATGAACGCGCGAGTACCGGCTTCTCCTCATTTCGATAAAACTCATTTGACTAGGAAAAATTCCAGCGTGCAGAGAGATGTCTTCGTAAATATTTTAAAGGCCGGAAATCAACGGATAAATCACTGAGTAAACGACGAGGCGCACAGATTTCCCGATGGTATTTCCGAAATATTCGAGCGTGTGTATCGCTCTTGTCTGTGCATATTATTTTTCGAAAAATGCCGTCGACTCGCGAGGGAGCGAGATTCAACGCGAAGCGAGAGAACGTACGAGCATCGAGCGAGGCATAAATCAAATTCGAGTGTCCCGCGTGCCGTTCGCGTGTGTCGCGACGAGACACGCACGCACGCATGCGGGAGATGAAGCACGTAAATACGTGAGGTGTAATACCGCAAAAGAACGGGGCGACAGCCTACGCGACGGAAAATCCTCTCGGGTGCCGTTTTTTCAACGGACCTGGGCTCCGCTTTTCTCTCTCTCTTCTCTCTCTCTTTTCTTTCTCCCATTCATCCTCTCCAGACTCTGCCGTCCTTTTCGTCCCAAATCGAATCAATGTCGCGAGCTACGAGAAGCTGCAACCGAAGACAATTGGATTTTAATTCGATTCCTTCCTCCTCCCTCTCACCGTTGTTTCCTTGTCATTGTTGCATTGTGCTTTCTTCCGGTTACATTTCTCTTCTTTCTATCCATCTACTCTACTTTCCCGATAACCCGTGCCGAGCACAGGGATAGTACCCGAGTTACAATACTTCCTATGACCTCGAGTTTCTGGCGACAAGATTGGATTACGGATCCTCCTCGTAAAGGACAGGGCTTTATTATTTAATCGATGGCGGAATTAAAACGGGATTCAATTATGATGTCGAACGAAACGACCGATTCCGTTTGTCCATTTGCGATAATTCTGGTTTTGCGGGAAAACCCATTATCGTATGACGTCAAGTGGCGAATAAAGCGAATTTAATTATTTGATTTAATATTAATCGAATAATTTTTTCCCACGATTAAATGCGACAATTTGGCCTCTTCGGGATGCTAAATTCAACATGTCAAAGGATGTATGAGGCATCTAGCATATTAATAATATATATGAAAGAAAATTATTTAATTTTATGAGATTTTGAAATCGATATCTTTCGCAAATAATATGCATTTTTTTTTTCTTACTCTTCGTATTTTTACCTTTTCGCACGTGTTTTTGTTTCAAACATTCGATTATTCTGCGAAGTTTTTAATCCGCGTTAAATGCGCCGCTGTTTTCAGAGCATATCCACGCATACGGTGGTCATGGTTTGGAAACGGCAGTCAAGGCACCGCGATTTTATCCGCGGGGCGTCGGAGAAGCCGCAGCCGCCGCCGCCGCGCTTGAACTAATATTTAAGCAGCGGCTTAAATCGGCAAATGTAGTCCCGGCGGTTAAACTGACGCTGTTTCGAGCTCGGCCCGGTCGCGGATTAACCCCAATACCATCCACTTTCGAAATTAACTACAAACGCGCATCCCGCAGCGTACGCTGCGTCCCGACATAGTCGCGCGAAACTATCAGATCGTTTGCGACGATGGGAAAAACGCGAAAATATCATGCTGTATTCAGTGATATAAAACATATCTTGCAGCAGTAATTTTTCGTCCGAATTTTTGAATAGTCAATATCTGGATACATATATGTGTATGTATCCCGTATGTAGCTTAAAATGATTAAATTTATATTATTTAATTTATGTAGGAAAATAGCTTATTAATTTAATATTTAAGTAGATTTCTGTCATTGATCTAATGAAAAAAGTCATTCAAAATTTTTTTTAAATGACACTTAAAAATTCATTTTTTTTTGTAAAAATAATCTCTTCACATATATTTAGAAAAATATATTTTTCTTTAATTTTGTCACATTATTTTTTAATTATATATTTTATTAAATAATAAATATTTTTATTTCACATTTATAATCCACAGTATAAAAAAGCAACATACGTAAAGATTTCTATTTTAGATACACGCCAGTTTTTTTGCGCACGTCTGTCTCTGTTAACGATTTTCCAGTTTTTCGATGGGCCTTGCGACAAAGAATAACGCGTCGCAGAAACGCGGCAAACATTTTTTATTAATTAATTAGATCGTGCGAAAGAAGGAAAGGCACACAGGTACAGTATAAACGGACGGTTAATTGACCGTCGAATCGCTGGTGCTGCACCTTCACGCAAAAACCGTAAACATACATATACATATATATAAAAAAAAAATGTACTGTGCGGTAGAAAATTGAGAAATAACGTTGCTCTCTATCTCCCTGAAAAACTCGACGACACTACGTCAACTAACTTGATTTACGAAATTTCCATATTTATGCGAACGACCCCGGCCGAACACCCACTCGCCGCCATCTATCCGTTCGTGTCGTATATGCCGGCGATCCCCTGACCTGTCCCTGTGTTGCCCTCCCCGGTTTTTTCCTGCCCTCTCTCGTCAGAATCGCCCGAGGGGGAGATTCGATATAGGGAGACGGGAGAGAGATATATTCTCCCGTCCATGATTAATTTAAACGTGCGAGCGCGAAAAAGCGCCTCTGATCCTCAATCGCTTTTCGGCGTTGTACGAAATATCGGGAAAACAGGGGGATCGCTGCCACTCGCCGCTCCTCCACCCCCATATCCCGAAATTGCGTTGACACCCGTGAAAAAGATCCCAACGTTGCAGGGATCCGTTTGCATATTCGGGAAATTGATGAAAGCGCTGCATAATTCATGTCGACACGGTGTTTCGCCGGATATGAGGACCCCCGAAATCGGCGATAACGACGTAACGGTAGTTGCTAAAACAGTAATCTCATATTGTGAGGCAACGTTGTTTTAATGCTTATATAAGAATCTGTCATGTTAGAGCGAAATTTGATTCTCACAGATAAGATTAAAATTCCACGAATAAATTAACCGGATCTATTGTTCTTTTTTTTTTATATATATATATTATATTATAATGCGACGGAGAACGCTTCAAGTGTCCCAAAAGTTTCAACGGAGCCTTTGGTCATCTCGTGATATTATATTTATTCAATTTCAACGCAATTTTTCTCGGTATACCCGGGATCGTCAGGTAGAAAGTAGAAAGAAAACACGGATCGTTACCGATAAATCTTCACGTCTCTCGTCGCGGCGGTTTAGCCGGCGAGAAAATCACCGTCTCCGCGCCCTCTTAATCTCTCAATCATGTGGAAGATTATAGGTCGTTCGTGTGAAATGGAGTGCGACATTAGCATGAAACCGAGCTGAGTAAACAAACTTCGTCGTCGGTGAGACTTTTCATGCTTCCTCCTCCCGCTTGTTTTTATATTTAATATCTTTATTATTTTTAGACATTTTCTTTCTAGATATATTTTCTTCTTCGCCCTACATGAACACAGAAACTGTGCTTCTGCCGAAACTGTATTCTAATTTAAGCGGACGGCACTCGAATTCGGTTTATATAACGTATCGAATGGTACACAATCGCGCGCGATATTACGTACGTCATATTTTTCCCGTTTCTCAAACATAAAATTGCAAATACACTTTCCCTCCCCCTTTCTCTCTCTCTCTCTCTATGGCGCGAGGACAACTTCATCCGCGTGTCGTCTCTCTCATCGAAATATTGTCGTTGCGACTATCCGCGAAAAAATATCCAACGAAAGTACGCTGGTTTTGGGGTGTGAGACGCGATCGAGATATATGTACAATACCTATATACATACGAGTATATGCATTCGAAACGCGCCCAAGTGCACACGCGCGTCCGTCGACGTGCGGGCTCGTCCAATATTTACCTGACCAGACCATTGAATATTCCCTTCTAGCAATACATTCGCAGCACGATGTAATGCCCGTCGTCGTGGCATCACTCAGGGTGTCTCGTGTACATAGGGTGTCGCCGATTTCTCTCTCAACAAGTCTTATAATTATGTGTAAGATAATTTAGGAGTATCTCGAGAGATAATCTTATATGAAAATAATCATTCTGGATTAAGTATTTTTTCTGATTAGTATTTGAATGTTTCGCAAAGAGACAGAGATGAAAAGAGAGAGAACAAAGAAATTAAATAAAATAAAAATATTTAGCAAATTCATTTAATTCTTAAAATAATAAATGATTCTGTTCGTATATAGTGGAAGAAAAGCGTTACTTCGACGACACCGCGTATATGCGGCACGAAAACCACGTGAGATACTGGAGGACCAACGGTGAGTAGGGTCGCTTCTAGGCGGTATCGAATTTTCACCTCATCTGAGAACATCCGAATTAATATTGCACGCGATTGCAACCAACCGCGCCCTGCGGTGGACACGGAAGGTCGCGGGTCCTTCGCGCAGAACGAAAGTCGATCTCGTGAGAGATCCGCTTTTAACCGCATCAAACATGTATCGTCTTTCCGTCCCCCCGTATGTATGTTCCACCTGCGATGACAAAATGTCATTAGACGCAGCATTAGATAACGTTCGTTGCACCTCCCCTCCCCGAACAATCTGGTTCTTGGTATAATAAAACTTGAAATTCTCACGATCTTGTTCAAATTTATCTCTCTCTCTTCACAAGTCATATCATATATTAATATTTCTATAAAATATTTTTATACTGCCAACGTAAAAGTTGACGTAAATAATTATACGAAAAACTGTTTCGAATTATCTCTTATATTTCATTTTATGAATTACTAATATTTTAAGAATAACAAAGAATGCGTTATGCGAGAGGTGCAGAGATAGTGAAATCATTCGCGAGGAGCGTACGATGCTTAATTAGAACGCGACAGTAATATCGCGACGGAAATATCGTGGCAAGAAATCGTCGAACGGAACCGCATGATCTTTATTCGCGCCGCAGTTAACCCAGTTTCCAAGATCAATATGGTCTCGTTACTGCTCTAGGTGAGTCTAATATATCTTTCATTTTCGTTGTGTGAATTCAAGTATCCCCATCAGTGTTTTGTGCTCGTCGTATTACTATTTTACACCCCGTATAGTTCATAACACCTTTGATAACGGTCGCTTTTTGATTGATGTGAATATTTAAAAAAAAAAAAAAAAAAACATATGTAGTTGTACTTTTTTGTGGGCTAAGTTTGAAATATAAAAAATATTATTTTTAAATTGGAGTCACGTCAGTTATTCATAAAACAAGTAAATAAAAGCGCCTAACAATTAATAATGTAACGCGTCAAGAGATTCGCGTAATCGAAGTCAAATAAAAAATAAATAGGTCGATAAAACATGGAAATATCAAAATACATTGCGAGCTTTAACAAACAATGCAGCGAAAATGCATATTTTTCAAAACAAGCTAACATGTTATTCTACCCGAGAAAATACCTAGGGGAGAAGGAATAGAGTTAATGCGAATTTCTTCGGACGGATTAAAAAGAGTATGCGCGATATCGTCTCCTCTGGGAAGAAGCTGAATTCGCCCGCGCTAATCGAAGCCGCGAGTTTAATCCGGCAGTTCGCTCGACCTGGATTTAATCAAGATGCCTGCCGTGTATCGATCCCATCGTAGAACCAAATCGGGAATTCTGTCTCGTTTCTGCCACGTTCGAGTGAATTGTGTCGAAAACAGCATTGACCTTTGGGACAATTCGGCTCGCAAGAGACGAGATAGAGACGAGGGAACATTTTTAGATAACGATGTATCGAATACTGTTAAATTTTAGCAAATTATGACATTTTTAAGTATTAAATATATTAGATAAACGTGAAATTTATATGAATCGATATGTGTATGTAATATATATTGCAACGCACATTGTTTTTATCAGTTTTACATGTCGCTATATCGTATATAAATATAATTAATATCCTCGATAGTTTCTCGATAGAGTAACGATGCAATTCACTTGGCGTGATAATTAGCGGCTTCGTTCTATCGGAATTATTAACGTGAAAACTATGGAGCGGCAATTTGCGGCGCATAAAAGTGGCGTTCGAAAATGTATCTCGATCAAAGAACGTGGGTGTACGAGAACATTACGGACCGATGAGCTGGCCGATAATTTTCACAATAATTGATTAATTAATTCGATTCACCGGAGTTGAAATATGCTTGAATAAAGCCGCTAATAGATGTATCAATTAATAAAGTCATCCGGGCGTCGATAACTCCCTACGAAATTGTACTACGAATCGTTTGGACTTGCCGATCGTCGTATCAACGATATCAAGAATGAAATACTCTCGATGCCAAGAACGGTCCAGGGATTGGCGAGCAATGAAAAGTGGATCTTAGCTTATATTCTCGGTCCCTCGGTATCTCTCATCCCGCCAACATCACGTTATGAAAGCGGTTATTTCGATGGCGGTAGCGCCGATAAGCGACTCGTTTCCAGCATTTCATCGAGAAGTAGTATCGATTCCCCGGCTGATCATTAAATATTGACGACGCAATTTGGCACTGGTAGAATGATGTTGCTCGCGAACGCGGCGAATTTCTACATCGAATTAAAGCCGATTAAAAACCTACATAATCAATTATTACGCGTCTACGCGTAACGTGTGTGTACGTGCGCGTAAAATTTTTCATTTTAAACATTTTTTTTACATCGCATGAATAAAAATTTTGCACAATTTAATCGTGAAACTTGCCATAAAGATTTATACCGCATACTTTTGATATTAGAATAAAGTAATGCACGTGACACATGCATAAAAAAAAAAGAAAAAAGAAAACGAACGATCTGTCAAATAATAATGCAAAAAATAATGCATTTTCGCACACCGATTTCTTTCTTATATTTCTCATCTCCTCTCTGAGCTTTTTTCATCTCTCTGACGGTTGCACATATACGTAACGATAGGATTTATTTGCCGAGTTTTTCGACGGCGGCACCTGTGCGCGTCGACTCGTGAAACTTGCACGACGTTCTTTCTCACCCCGAAACACTCCGAGCTTCTTTTTTTTACAACCTTTCTATCCGCGTCTGTGTATCCTTTTCGTCGGTCACGCTAATTCCACCGTTAATTGAATCGTTTCTTTCGCGTCCAATTTATCGTTGATACAATCCGGTGAAAAGAAAACAAGAGCACTTAAATTATCTGATATATATATATATATATATATATATACAAAGGATAATTTAAATATAGCTGGAACATATTCTATAAATAAAAAGGATGGGAGATTGAATCTCTATTCGGTATAACGTTTCACTCAATTCGCCAACAACGTGACGTGATCTCTCATGACATTACAATTCTCTGAGTTAATATCGGGAAGAGCGCGCAGTCTTTATCATTCATATGATAAAAGCGAAGTACGTTTTAGAGTTTCGCCGCGACAACTTGAAAAAGCAGTTTCCGCTTCATTGAAACAACGTCAGGTTTGATACGCAATATCCAGTGCGCATCGCGGAAACGACATCCGACACGACATTTCGTTTTACTCAACATTCTACCCGGTACACAGAAATGCTCTCATGAGATTCTCCAGTCCTATCGGATGTTATATTTCATATCAAAATGTAGAAGAGTCATAAAATCAATTCGTTAATCATTCATTACTCAAGAAAACCATTGTAAATTATGATATTTTTTATTACACGCATACACGCATTCACCGTATTATTTATTATAAAATTTTAATAATTTATACTCAATATAATATATATGTGCAAAATGTATCTTTTTACCGCAATCAATTAATTCATATCATATCAACTTTCTATCAATTGATAAAAGCAATAACATTATAGTAAATAAGAATAAAAAATTAATAATAATTTAGCACTCTTATTATATTATTCAATCGAAATTTATTTTTCATGCCAGGAAGCACATAAATCGGGCAGACGTTCGATCTCGAGAATACGGGATGCAATAAATATTCTTGTTCTCCCTCGATGATTTCACGCGGTATCCTAGACACGCACGAGTGCCTTACACGTCCCTCAATTCGTAGTGCTCAATTTCTACGGCGAGATAATTCTCCCTCTCTCTCTCTCTCTCTCCGTTGGCAAGTTCTTCTCACATCCCCGGTGAGAGCCGCATGGTTGCACGTAGTTAGTGCGGATAAATTTCGGGATGACAGCAAGATGGATGAAAGACAGGTGGAAAGAGACCGGCGGCGGCAATTTAAGGCGGTAGTCAGACGGACAATTTAAATTTCTCGGCCTCGCTTCCGCGCCTCTCCGGGGTGCAATTATTCGCGAGGTCTAGAGGATTGGTGGAAATGTTCGAAAGAGTAGCGAGAAAGAGATATACGAAACTGCGAATAATCACGGCCGGTAAATAAAATTATCTCGCTGCATTCGACGAGATCTTGGCGCGATGCATGTCATAAAGCGAATTTTTGCGCGATCTGTGTAATCATATATTTTATCTTTATAATGCACAAAATGAAAAAAGCAAAAAAAATATTAAAAAATATATAATTTTGCAAAAGTTCACGATATATATATAAATTTATTTTCCACGAAACAAACTCTTCATTCAAAAAAAATTATAATTATATTAATGAATAAATTATATTAATTATCAATTGGCAATCTCTATGGCTATGCCAAATTTTCCTTAATGTAGGTGAAAACATTCGGGTGTTAATCGAAGAACGTAATATAAATGTTAACCTCAGCAATTGAGCGCGGTTGTTTTGATCAGCGTTTCGGCCAGCCTGACGAACGTTCGTATATATATATATATATATATATATATATATATATATATATATATATATATATATATATATATATATACATATACGCTGATACAACGACACGTCAGTGCTACTGACGAAATAGTTTGTCAGTGGCGAGGAAACACGTCGCTGCTGCTGTCTATCAATATCCCGTTTCAACCGAGACATGTTTCTGTTTACTGCATTAAATCCTGTCACATTGCAGCTCGAAGGAAAATTTTCGGAAAATCACACAAATTGTGTGCGATTCTTATATTTTAAATATGATATAATAATAAAGATAATATTTTTCTATTTTTATTTTCCCATAAAGTCTTTCAATTTCGAACTTGTAATTACGTGACATAAAATTATTCTCTTTCATTCGAGATTTTTTCTTTTCATTATAATATACTTTTCGCCTTTATTGCAATATAAATATAAATGCATATAATAAGAAGAATATCCATTGTTGCATGCAATGGGGAAAAGAAAAAAAAAAATTGAAATCGAGAGACAAAATTTTCCTTCCGCGAGAGAAAAAGGAAGAAAGAAAATGCGAGTGGCGCGGGACAGAGAGGAAGAAAAGCAAGTTTCTCTACCTCGGTAATTTAAGTCGACCTTATCGAAGTTTATCGCGGCGATTCTGATAGGTTTGCCCCATAATCCACTGCTTCGTTTCAAGCTGGGGAAACCCATTAAGGTAGCAGTTGCAACACGGCGAGCATGAGAACAAAACGGGAAGGAGAGAGCGAGAAAGGATTCCTCTCGCGCTCTTTTTCTTTCTCTTTCTCTCTCTTTTTCTCGCCAGAGTGATTAATGTGAATGGATGAAGAAATGAAAAAAAGAACAGAAGAACAGTAAGCGAGGCGCGAGGGAGCGGGGAAATGATGGAAAAAAAAAAAACGACAAATCTGGGACGCAAAGTGCAGCTTTAGTCGTTGCTTTTTCTCTCTCTCTCTCTCTCTCTCTTTAGACAGAGCATCATATAGGATGACTGACGAAAATCCGCGTTTCGTTAAAATTGTCAAGACCGCCAGACGTTTGTTTAATTGCGAACCGAGTTAAATACGAGGTTCTTTTGCGAGTCGCGAAGAAACTACGGCAAGATTTTACGTATTTCACTAAGATAATGAAGGAATTTCGAAAATTGATTTATAACACAAATTCTGTAATATCTTTATCTCGACGCAACAAAGACTGAGAAATTCGAGTTATCCTTCTCGATTGTTGAGATAATGAATATCGTGCAATGAGGATTCCATCATATCGATTTCATATTCTTCGAAACAACAAAAATATTTTGGCATCTATAAAAACGCTTTCATACACGAGAAGAAAGATCAAAACGACCCATACAATATCCGAATCATCGAGTTCGGAAATAGCCCAGTTACCGTTTATGATAATAACGGCCGGCCGGCCGTTTTGTTCGATTTCGCGAGTGAGCAGTCCGTTACATAATTAACGACGAATTTTCATAGCATGAATATGAAGCGCGGTTAATGAGAGCATTAATATTTCTCCCCTTTCCCTCGTTCTCCCCTTTTGCATTGCGGTCTACATCGGAATCGAGCAAACCGTTGGGTAAATCACGCTTTTGCGCATGCATATTAGCCGAAGAATGGCTCCTTTGTCTAGGACGAAAAAGTTGCGAGATATTCGATGGATTCTCTCTCTCTCTCTCGCGCGCGCGCGCGCGTTTATCTCTCGGATCATCGCCATTTCCGGACGAGTTTTCTTAACGCGATAAATTCCGCGCCGGCGATCGCGCCGAAACTTTATTCCGCGAACGGCGCGCAATTAGCCGGCAGCAACAATGGCGGATAATTTATGGCGCCGGTAAATTTTATTATATCTATCCGAATGTATGGATGAACACCAATTAATCGCGGAGATTTAATTAATGTAACGTAATGTAGTGCGGAAATAACTGGAATTATCGCGCAGAATGCAACATACCGTTTTGCGCGCCGTTTCCTCATGTTAATCTTCCGATTATCTCATTATTCTTTAATAATAATATTAATAATATTTCCTCTTATAATCTCTCTCCCGTAATAGCTACTGTAATAGTATCTGCTTCCGATGAAACGTCAAGATTCTCTAACGCAATACGTAATCCATTATTCGAACGTATATAATCACGTGTCACATTCTTTAAGCAGGAAAGAATTATTGGTACACCCACATAAGAGTAACACGTCGCAATTCTTTATCACGATGCTTCGTCATATGGAAATTAATTCTGCGTGGTTGATTAAAGATTCGTATCGTCCAAATTATTGCATAAACTGTCATAGTGCTGCCATGAATTGTTTATTCGTACATAACACAAATAGAGGTTTTTAAATATCATGACATTAAGAGGATATCGCGCATGTCTTGATAAACTTTTTCCTCCGTTTTTTATACGGAGGTCTATTAAATTGCGGCATGTGGTTCCCCGGGTTCCGTAGGCTGACGCAGCATTTAAACGGGAGGGTAAACTTTTTTTAATTAACGACGGTAAACGATATATATTTACATCCTCAGTGAAGCCTAAAACCTTAAATGAAATTGCTAGCTGTAATAAAAGATTATCTCTCGTGAAACTGTGTTTTAAACTTCATTTTAGAAGCGATGCTCCTCGAAGCTTGGCAAAAGATTCCAAAAGACACGAGAATGAAGATGATGTATCACGATTTATATATATATATATATAATAGTATTTTTTAGCGTGGGATAAAAAACGCTTTATTTTCGCAATGACGTCCATTATGCATACGGCAACAAGTGTGCCATGCGAAGACTCGGGACGCTACCGTTGGAAAGAGATTTACGAGCGATTTGTAAAATACTGCACAGGAGCATAGGACTTATATATGTCACACGGAGATTGAAGAGAAACGAGAATGACTAACTGGCAGCTGTAATGGGATCGGGAAGACGAATGAACCCGAACCGACGTATCCTTCAAACCTGATCGCGGATAAATAGGAGTGGCAATCCGTTGAGGAAAAATCGATCGCTACACATCGTACATAAATCGGTCGAAAACGATAATGCGACGCTGATAGAACAGAGACGAGATTTAATTAAAAATATACAAGAGAGAAATATTATCAAAATATTTAACTTATCGAAGAATCGAAATATTTAAAACGAGATATAAATTCTTTCGGTAAATATATATATATATATGAAAAAATATCAGACGCCTCTAAATAGTCATCTCAGAACAATCAAATTAAACATATCGAGGGAAAAATAAATCTGGAAATTGCATCATCGTTTCAGCGATCTAAATATGCACCTTGTGAAAGTTCAAATCACAATGTATGAAATCGTAATCGTTCGCAGCTGTTGCTCGATAAAGAATCATGAATAATATTCGAATTAAATTGCGAAGATATCACACGCCTAACCGATGTGTAACGACATCGCAACAACAATCTCATGTGCATTCGCCATTTTACAACCGATTCTGACGCAATTAACAGGCGGACCGACGCAACGTGCCTGCTTTCATTGGGGTTTAAAAGCGGCTGTTTTAACGCTTCACAAACGATGTCACCAAGGTAAAAGTACGAGCAACCACTCGACCTTTTTCGAAGCACGTGAAACAAGATAGTAGTCGCGGTAACAACTTTCCTTTCTTCGCCTCTCTTTAACCCTATCATCATTTTTCGCTCCCTCTCTTATAATCTTTATCTTAATGATAAAGAGATTATGCGCGATTTATCTTATTATATTATGATTATGCGGTTCCTCCGTTCTGCATAAGAGATAAAATTAATATTTGTATATTAATGGAATACTTTTCGAGCTTATATTTCTTGACAGTGTGGTGTTCAAATTCTAATACGTTTTTATATGTATATCTTTTCAATAATACATATTTATATAATAATATATCTTTTTATAAAAGTCTATATAAGTTTGTCTATTTCTCTCCTTCTCTCTCTCTCTCTCATTATCATTGTCTTCTTATCTGACAGAGTTATAATGCCGAGGTAGCTCCATTTGCACATGACTCCTATAGTAACTAGAAACTGAATGTGTACGGTTATCTTTTTGGGGCACACTTCGCGCCTGGCGAGAGTGAATGCTAGAGGAATCGAGGCAGAACGGAGGAAACCAAATTGGAATGCTTGTCTGTGCCAAATATCCTTAACAACGACCAATTGAATTAAAACGATTGAAATTCTCAAGCGAATCAATAACAGAGAATTTTCTTTTTTCTTTTTGATCCTTCATAAAATAAATTCATTGAACAATTAAGATTAACAATTAAAAGCGATGAACTTTGGATTAACTTTTGTTAAGAAAAATTCGTGAAATACTTTCACAAAACTTTCGTTACAAGTTCCCTATCTTTTTTCAAAACAGTTTCTAAACATGATAATGTTACGTCGCACTTTCGTCGGGCAGAAAGAAAGAAAAAAAAAAAGGATGTCTCTCGTGCCAGCTTGGAAGAGTAAAAAGTTGATTTTACGGCTGTGAAGATTGCTCGCTTTCGAAGTCGGAGCTAAAGTACTCGAAGGGCGGACAATGCCAACACACGGTGCGGAGAGGGTGCCCGGTGTAAAGTAACTTTTATCTTCCACGGATGATAAATACCTTCCGCGTAACAGAAGAGAAGAGAGCTTGCGACAGTAAAGCACAAGTCTTATGGAGTATTCGGTGACCCTTTTATCGGTTCAAACCCCTCTCTAAATGAAGAACTCGAACCCTCGAATTTCATCCATGATCCTTTCAAATCTGCCGCGCGGAGGATAGTAGGGTGTGATGATCCTTGTAAGTTCGGTAGGTAATTGGAGAGATAATCGAAAAATAAACGATTCCTTGCCAGAGAGTGATTTTGATGAGATAAACTTGCTGTCTCGAAAATAAATCTATTTTTTTACAGATATAAAACGCATCTGTATATCGCTAAAATAATTATGTATCAATAATCGTATATTATACTTTGTTTTCTTAATCTTTTCAAAAAATCCAATATTTATTTAATTCATTTCTATTTTCTATCGCACATGCACGCGTCTTATCCTCCATATATTCCATATAATATCTACCAGAGAACCAAGTTCAAACTTAAATAATTGATGATGTTTTCCGTTTCTCCGCGAACATACATACATACATACATACATACATACATACATACATATATATATATATATATATATATATATATATATATATATATAAGGATTCCAAATACCGCAGTGGTGATAAAAGATCTATCGCTATAAACGGAGAGCGCGGGTGGAACTAAGCTGTAACGAAAGCTGCTTTACCAATCGGCCGCAAAAATGAATATTGTACGAGACACTTAGAGTTTCTATTAACAAGCTTCGGACGGACAGATGCGGAAGAGGCACTTTAGACTTTCACATTTAATAAGGAATCGACCCTTCCGTCATACGAAATGGTAGATCTATTTATCTCTAAAGATATTTACGTATGCACACATCTCGTTAATTGAATACATCTCGACTCGTTCCTCGATTAGTATCGCAGACGCATTACTTGCCAAATATCGCGAAGATCTAAAGCAACTTACATACCCAAGTAGACGATAACGTGGGCGAGATCTAAAATGAGCGACAGATACAGCGTGATGTCAGAAAATTACGAAGCACCAACGCAGCATATGAATACGACGGGCGAACCATACGGTGGTTAATAAACCTGAAGGGCATCATCAGCTTTCTCCTTCTACACGCGTTTTCGTTCGTCCTCCTCTCCCTCCCCCTCCCTTCTTTCGGTTCCCTCGACGAAGACAGAGACATACGTACGTCTCCTCGGGGACGAACTCTGTAAGTCCTATTTCATTGGACTTGGCTGGGAGTTGCCGAGTTTTCGATGACTCGCGAAACTCCTCCAGACGCCTATAAACGGATATATTTATTGCCCGGCTCTTGTGGAACTCGTTCCTTTGGCTGGTCAGTCGATTTATTAAATGAGGCCGGAAGTGGATTACCCGCGTCGTGACGTCATCTAGTCGCGTACTTCCGATCTTCTTTGAAGCGAAAGCTCAAAGAGCCATTCACCTTTCTCTTTCTCTCTTCCTGCGGGGGAATTCGGGAATTTCACTCCCGCTTTCCCACTCTAACGAACCTTGCGGAATGTTGTGCGAAAATAAATTTCACACGACACATGCTCGCCAGAACTATCATATGTGACTAGCGCGTTATAATTCGTGTTTCTCAATTCATGTTACAGAAATGAAATATATTTTGAAATATTCGTAAAGTTGTTTTAATCAATCAATACTTTAAAATATGATAAATGCTAAAAACAGTAGAAAACATAAATAATAATGTATCTTGAAGAAGAGAAACAAAAGATAGTATTAATTAAAGATTTAGATGTAATGTGTCAAAAAATGTCGTTTATAAATTAAAATAATTAAAGATATGAATATTAAAAAATATAAGATCATATTATTCAATAAATGCAACATTTTTCTTTTTTTATCTCGCATCTCTCTGTAGTGATATAAATTCTGTTAGAAGAAACATAGATGACACGTCGTTTCTACTCTATATGAATAAACCTTGGAGAGAGAGAGAGAGAGAGAGAGAGAGAGAGAGAAAGAGAATACGGAGCGCAGAGTGAGATTCGATGCGGCGTGGCTCCAAAAAGAGCACGGCGTTAAAAAAGCAAGATCGGAAAATCGACATCGCGGGGTCAGGACGAGGGCATACCGGGTGGCGGGGCTTATCCTTTTCCAGGCGATTTACGTGCGAAGTTCGCGTGGAAGGAAGCGAATCGTTTATCACGCGGAGAGCTAATAGATAACACGGCGGTTACGTGTTCGAGCCTCGATCGCCGCCCTACCCTTATCCCTCCTCCACTGCTCCCCTCACCCTCTCCTTCACCCTCTCCTTCACCCCCTCCTCCGTTCCCCCCATCCCCCCGTGCGCTTCGCCGTGCCTTCCAACTTTGGAGAAATTCACTTTATCTGTCTCGATCGGCGCGCGATACTACGCAGTCTCACGATCCCACAATCCCGGATTTACCTCCCCCTCCCTTCCCCCTTCCTCGGAATTTCGAGTTTCGATACACCGGATGTGCGTAACTCTCTCCATCCCGTGTGGGCATTTCGCATGTATACTATGTATCAAGCGTCTTTTCAAAAACGAAAATCTGAGTGTTACCGATAAATAAAAAAAAAGAATAGATCGAAAATCTTATCATCACCTGTTTAGCATGTGAGAGAATAGATGATAAATTAAATTAAATTTAAAGAGACAATGTCTCCACAAAATATAATGATTGAATGTAAGAGAATTGAAGTTGAAGCGAGAGAAAAGTGAATGTTGAAGAGTGAATTTCAATTTAATCTTCTCTCACAGGAAATATATGAAATTTATCATAAGAGATTTAAATTTACACAAAATAGACAAGAATAGATTATCCGAGAAGAATTAAATCTGATTCAAAGATAACAAAAAAATATGATAGTTTCTTTTAACAAGCAATCATGATATCCGCTATCTTTTTTCGATATATCTCGTACTTAATGCCTGTCTTCTTTTTAAATGAAATTAAAAAAGCTTCATGAAACTGTCTTACGCACAAAAGAGAAAAGCGTGCCTTTCGTACGATAATATTAATTTCGCTAATATCGATTCATGTTTTATGAAAATAATGTAACATTTGTAATAGTTCAGGCGCAATAATAATTGCAGATCGAGGCGTATTAATATTGTCATTAATGCAATGCGGGCTATAATTAATAACGTTGTTAATTTGCGTTACAAAGGAGAAAATAGTAAAGCCGTATTACGCAAATACGGCTACGTCAAATTATCTATAGAAGCGATGGACGTTAACGATAAATCACGACTTGTTGGCTCGCATTACAATGGAGAAAACATTAATTTAGCGCCAACGTTTACGCGCGCGTGTCGAGCTCTGTATAAAAGTACCAAACGATAACCATAAATCACACCGATTGTTATTAATTTGCGTTACAATGGAAGAGGAACCGGATCAGCCGTCGGGCGTGAGAAGCGACTGGGGGAAGCTTTGATTCCTTGATAGTGAAAAATGCCAATCGACCAAGCACTCTGAGCGAATGCAACGAGTGTAATAGGACGTACTCGTGGCTTCGCATGAAAAAGCGAGCAGATAGATGGAAAAAGAGGGTGGAAGGGGCGAGCTATTTTCACGCGTCACAGAGATGGTAATTGAGTCGTGTCGCTCGAAAGATCCAGTCACACTCTTCGACTGAGACACGAAGGAGATTCGGAGCGACACGTACGCATATAGACGAGATACCGAGAGGAACGTCAATGCGAAAACTAGGTTCAGAGTTTAAATCTCTCGTTAAATATTTGAAGACGTTTCGAAAAAAAAATGCGATCTTTCCGAATTCTCGATGTGTTACAAGTTTATCCCAGCCGCACGATCTTACAATCTTAATTATTGTCTGAATTATTTCGGAATTAATTTTTAGCTTTTTTTTTTTAAAAAAAAAATGTATACGTTTTAAAAATATGCAAGGTTGAATCTTTTAAACTGCAAGTAACCTGAGGACGAGTATTTTAATATTGATATCCAGGCTTACTGTCGGCGAGTATTCTACATCGATCTTCACCATCGACAGTTCCAAGACGGCGGTAGCCGATCTGCCGCTTTCCTCCTACTTCCGGTGCTCCCAATGCGCTTCCGATGCCGACATACGAATGGTATTTCCGTGCGGTGAATCGCGCGGAATCTATTTTCGCAACGTAGTGACATATTCGCCGGCTGAGCCGCTCAATGGCGACGGCAGCCGGCGTGCAAGTGGGAGTAATCCATCATACGACGTATAGCGGTTCTGCCTCCGCGTTATTTCGCGACGGAGACGGCAAACTTAGGAAATACGCGATCTTGGCACGAATAAATGCAAAAATTTTAATAAAAAAGCCCAACATATTTAATTTGAATATTTTTTTCGTAAAAAGGGCAAACTTTGAAATTATTATAAGAATTATTTAAAAGTGGAGAATGACTCGGAATTTTTCAAAGGATTTTTCTGTGTATAACGATAATATTGAATTTGCCTCCGAATTTTTTATGTAAATGCTGCAAATTTCTAACACGTATATTATACTTATAAAATAAAACAAAATTATAATATAATTAACGAAGGCTATTTATAATCGCGTGAAAGTAAGAAGTTGGTCAAAGGGGCTCTAAGTATCAAGTCGAGGATTCGCTCGAAGGAATAGTCGTCGGGCACGTTACATCCTTGGAAATTTGCCGGCTAGGAAATCGCGAGGGCGAGAAACCGCTCCGCTTTGATGTCCCGGCGAACAACGTAAGCTCGCGACACAAAGACGAAAGTCCCGGGAGAAGGAGGGACTCGGCTTCACAGAGGAAACACTTTGCGAAGAAGCGTTCTCGTGCAGGAAATAGCCCGAAGATGAGCGCACTCTTCTCGCGATCAGATATGAATTTCGGCAATATTCCGTCAGGATATTGTGCGAACGTGTCACTGTCAACTGGAAACGTTAATTCACATTATCATATGGCCTGATTCGAATTTTAATCAGCATTATTAATGATTCATGTCAGCGAGTAATTACGTTGCATTTGAAGCGTTAAATCTTCATTTGTAATATGCACTAAAATTTGTAACTGCCATCGCTATTGAGTTCTGCTAATCTTTTCTTTTTTTTTTTAAATATAAAATTAAATAAGAAAATTAAAGTTTCTTTTAATACTAAATAAGAATTAAAGAAATAGAAACGACAAAAATAATATCGACAAAACAAAGTAAAAACTGAGCAACATGTCGCGGCAGAGATGAAAACGCCCGAAGTTATTCGCGAAACACGAAGGAACTTCCGGTAATGAGACGGGGAGAAAGAGCGTTGAATCCCGTAATGAGGGAACAAATGCTAATGGTCAGCTTTGTTCGTCTGTGTGCCGGGAACATGTTGCGCTCTAACGATACCCGGAGGCACGCACGGCTGTGATAAGACCCAACGCTTACTCCGCCAAGGTTTTACGCGCGGAATAAAGATAAGCCGACGCGTCACGATGTCGTGAGTCGAGAAACTGCGCTTTTTTTAAACAATCGCGATCGTTAAGCCTATTGCGTAATGTACCGTATAGGCAACGATACGGCGAAAATAGTAGAAGTAGAAGATCGTCCCGTCTGAGATGATATGAATTTTAAAGGTTCTACCAAAAGCTTCGGATATGAAAATTAAAAAGCGTAGAATTGATCTAATGCAGTTTAATTTATCCGTCGATTCTTTTTTCATTTCTCTGCTGTATTTTTTTTATCTTGATTAATCATAGTTTTTAAATCAGCGTCCGTGACACGCGAAAGAAAAATTGATTCGGTCAAGTAAAACGTGTCAATAGTGTAAAAAATAATCGACGTAATTAATAATACATTCCATCGCAATAAAAATAAAAGCGATGTGTCCCATTTCTTTTTCATTCAATTCGTTTGCTCTGCATAAATATGGAGAAGCATTTCACGAAGGTTTATGGCAATATTTAAACGCGGTAAAGTATTCCGAATACACAAATAGTGGAAAGGGAGGAAAAAAGAGATCGGCCTACAGCGACTGAACCTTTAAAGTGTCGCGTATAAGGGTAGAGAAAATAAAAAATTAAATCCACGCGCGTCACAGAAAAACCTAATCCCGTCTCTCCCTCTCGATATTAACGTGGGATTCTCTTGTTTGACGTATGTGTCATAACCAGCGCGCTCCAAGCGTCGTTTCCAACCCCCTCGCGACACTATTTCGTGCCTTACGCGTCCTCGTGTGACACCACCCGACCAGGCTGACGATATACAAACACATTCGTCACTGTCGCCTGCGGGACGTCTCTTATTTCAGGCTGCTAAAGGCGATCGGAACTCAACGGTAAAGACCGCGAACGGAGACGATCGAACAGGGAATCGATCTCTCTTTCGAGGACAATCCGTGATTGTAATCGTCGATATTACGTGGAAATTTTATTTCGCCGGAATTTGCATATCGTTCGCAGCTCTCGCGAGACATTTCGACGATTTTCTGCACGATTCAAGCTTCATCTTTCCGTCGTAAGATATTTCGCGGAATATTAAAAAAGTATGCTAAGAGAAGATCTTATATCCAGGCTCGTTCAAGAAATCCACTCGCAATAACCGAAATTGCACTCTTGAAAATGTATAGAAAGAGACGCTAACACGGGAAATGGTCTCTCATTTTATTTTTCATTCAACGGCCATCTTTGGACGATGCGAAACGGAAATAGATATGACAGTCGTCTCTTGTGACACGGTTGTTTCCGTAAAAGTTTAATTAATTAAGCTGCCGTGTTTGATCAACGCCGCAGGATCTTGCGCGTTTCACGAAAATTACGGAGTACGCGAGTGACAAATTCGTCGTGTTGGCATATTGGGGGAGGTGTACTTAATAAAAGCATCGTGACATCAGCGGATATGAATGCATTGAAGCCGCGCAGTCACGTTACATTGACGCATTAGATCAGCTTAATGTACGGATGACTATATACGAGCGATGGAAAATATTGGCATTGGCCAACCGTTGTTTTCAATACGTAAAACATCGACGCCAATATTTATTATCGCGCTGAAATGATTGATTCGCGTGTGATTATACGTCCCGACGGAATCGCCATTTATATTTAATGTATGCTATAGAACCTGAACGATCGAATCCATATCACATTTACTAAATTACGAAACGTATATCGCGCATAACCGGAATACGCGAGTCGCAGATCCTATAAAGTATGCATTCGACAATATTTCGCAATAATTAATGCCGCAAATTGCAAGGTAGTTGCAAGTTCAAAATTCTAAGAATAATCAAAGCGCAAAGCACATTTTATAAATATAATTAATACTTTCAATAAAATAAATTAAGAATAGGTCCTATATATATCCTCGTTTATAACTTTTTACGATTTCCGAAAGATTACTTGCACCGTAAAACAATAATTAATGCAGACGGAAATGAGCTAAATTCTCCGCGGTAATTTTTGTCCTCCAACGAGATTATTAGGGGTAAAGCCGGCTGCATATTAAACCGAATGCTACGAGTGGCAGCACGAGCGGAAGTCGAGATGTATCGCGACATTAATTAAGACGGATGTGTGCCTGCGAGATATTAGGACCTCTTCCCATATCTTCGCGAGCTACATCGTCCCGGGAAAGAGCCTTTTGGACGATAACGCACGGATAAAACGACGGTATACATTGCTTTATGGCTTACCATCGTCAGGGACGCGCCCGTCCCGCGTGCGTACTGGAATTCCTGGACACTCACCTGCAATCGAAAAGAAAGCGAAGAGGGTTAGTACTTTTGTGGTAATCAAAGCGATCGAGTTGTCTAAATAATACAAATCACAATGTGCTGTCAAATATATGAAAGATCTTTAAGTATAAAAAAAATGATTATATTATATATTATATTATATTTAATATTTAAATATGTATAAAAATCATAAAAAATAGAAGCACCAATTATACATCAACATTTATATATTATTACCGAATGATTTAACTGGCGTACTAAAATAGCGTTCGATTATTACATACACAACTTAATGTCTTTACAAGTCGTTTGCGTGAACGATGTCGACGATTTCAGGCTGATTGCATACAGTCGCGAGTTATAACGATATATACACTGAGGACTATTCTAGAATAGTAGTTCCATTTACTTGCTTTATTTGCGTTAATTCTATCCTTTCCGCTTTATCGATCCAAAATTCCCTTTGCTCTCTCGAAATTATGCGACGCCTCGAACGGCACGCGCGATTTTGCGGACAAATTCGCGATTGTTCATCGACAGCGACAATAACATTCCCGCTCGACTTGATTAATGACAGTTATCGAGTTATAGTTCTGATCACTTTATAGCGATATTGTTTCATTCTGTGAGCGAGGCGGAAACAAAGCGGCATCACCACGGTAGATCCAATTACGTTTGACGGAGGATTATCGAGCGTAAGCTAATGGAATTTTTATTCCCTATAGATTTCTTGTCAATTCTTACTTTCCATCGCGCGAGTATCTCAGATCCGTTACAGACCCATTAGAATGTTTATGCACACGTAAATCGTTTCTCCCCAGCTGCGAATTAATTCGCGCGGAGTAAAAGACGCGCAGACTCGCAGCAAATATCGACGATGCGATGCACCCGGCGAGCTATCTCGATCGTGCAATCTGGTACACACGTTCTGAATTCGCGAGATATCTCGGTCTCGCGCCACCTAATAGCCGAATTAACACGTCGACAAGCGAACCTATCGACCGAATCATACGTATGGCGTATCTATGGTTCGCTCGAATCGCATCGTAATAGACAGCCTAATTTCCCGTTTCCCGACGAAAATTTGCCCCGCACGACGCGTCGTCATCTCGTTCAAGAGTCTTATTTCTGCGTCACGTCATTTCAATCAATCATTAGAATTCTGCATCGCACAAAAATATTACGCAAGACTCATCTCATTTTCAGAGAAACAAAACATCGTAAAAAGGGTGTTTTTTTTTTTTTTTTAATAATATTCGTGTAATTATAAGTTTCTTTTTTTTCACAGCATTGCGCGAGCGCAACAGTAAGTGTACGTTGAACGAGTTTACGAGCTCGCGTATATAAAGATAAAACTACAGGGAAATTTCAAAAACTAATAAAAGAGCGAAACCTCGCGAATATCGTAAAGAATGATAAATGCGGTAACGAAATAAAACAGAAGAAAAAAAAATTCGCGAGAAAACGCGCCGATGAAGGAGGTGCGCCGGATGGAAAGAAATCCCGCCGGACTCGGGCATGTTTACATAAATACCGTAGACGGATCGATAGCGGTTTTACCGCTCTCGACACGCAAGTTTGACGATTGGCCGCATTTTTCTTTTTTTTTTTTTCCCTCCACGAAGCCTTTCCGAACACGCTCCTGAAGGTGCAATCGATAAAGAGAACGGAACTACGCACTACGGGCGTAGTTCGAAAACACAGCGTGCAAAACGAAACGGGAATTTTTAATTATACGCGTTGCGTGCCGACAGCAAGGAGATATCAACCGATATTGCCGATCGATACCTTCTTGCTTGTAACGACGTTCATTAACGCTAATCTTGATTGACTCGGGATTCTTTTTCCACGCTACAGCGTGTCGATAGAATTAATTAACGCGCGCGTCGCGAGACACGAGATAATTTTTTTAAGAGAGACGAGCTTTGCGTTTCTCGCCTTTATTCCGTCTTTTGCGCGCGACTTTGCGAAGAGAATTCCATCTGCCGCGTATTAAAGAGAGAATACGACGTTCTATTAGATTCCAGCCAATGACATTTTTTTTTTATTACAGCATTCTTTTTTTATAATGATGAAACTCGATACTTGGTCCTTTCGAGCATTCCCGGGCAGATCCGAACGAGCGTTTTAGGGTAAAGACCTGTCAGGTCAGGTGACGGGGGGAGAGAGCAATTTATCTCGTTGTATCAGCAAATGGATGATAATAACGGAGTCGCGAAGAAGGGGACGTTGATGGAATCAACGAAAGTGTCCCATCGGTGTTTACGCGTACTTACGCAACCGAGCGTGGACGTAAACACGCCACACGTACGTAATCAAACACGTGAAAATATACGTGTTTTGCGTGAATACGTAAGATCGAGTCCGTCATTTGCATCGATGTGGTTATTAAATATACGCACGATAGATGTTACGTCACAGGTGACGCGTGATACATGTGAGTGCGCGATATGTAATGAATGCGCCTAAGATAAATTCGTGAAAATGTTACGCCGAGCCATTCGAAATAGTACATCGCTGCGTAAATCGAGAAGAAAAATAAGGATTTTTCAGTTAATTGAGCTGCGCAAACGATGCAAACAGATAACAGACTCTACTTCGTATTCTTCCGTTAAGACTATATTTCATCAGAATTTCCAACTTGTTTAATTTCAAGCGGACTTTAACAGAGTATTTTAATTTCCGACATACTTAAAGAGTTATTTAATGCTGAAAATTGGAAAGTTGTCGTCGATCTACAGTCGACTACTGTCTTCTCGCGCAGAAATTGCGAGAAATCCTCGGCGTTCGGTACAAGACACTTCGTATTTACGAGCGAAAGGGGTTAATGCATGTTTCCGTCAAGTGTGTCCGTTCGCAGGAGAATGTGTACATAGTTACGAGCGCCTTGTAATACTAATTGATGTCGGTCGAGGGACGGACGGGCCGGATCAGCTGTTGGACTGGCGCGACTCTTCCGCCTCGCAAAAGCTCTTTTGACACTATCCTCCCTTTCACCCACAAAGGAAACTCGCCCGGATTGTGCTCGACAATGGACACTAGGAAGAATGTCGGCGCAATGCGATGGCAACAATGCGCGAACAATGCCGCGTAACGACTCGGCGCTTTCGCGAGGGCGCAAATTGACGTCACGCGAAAGACGCGTCGACTCGATGCAAACTTGTTTCGCGTTAGGTACTATTCTTGCAGTTGTCGGCTTGATAAGCGATTCACGCCGCGCTCTTTCCTCGAGATACCAAAATATTCGACGGCGATTTTAAATGTGATCTAAATTTTTATCATGTAATAATATAGAATAGAATTTTTTACATCTTGATGCGTAAAAGAAAGCTCGATGCGTTTATAAATTAATAATGTTGTAAAAAGTGCGATCTCAAAAATTCTGATAAAATTGTTGTAAAATATTTTATTATAACGAACAAAATTGAATATAATTTTGTGAAGAATATGAAAAGTAGTTTTCTACGAT
This sequence comes from Cataglyphis hispanica, assembly GCF_021464435.1. Taxonomy (NCBI): domain Eukaryota; kingdom Metazoa; phylum Arthropoda; class Insecta; order Hymenoptera; family Formicidae; genus Cataglyphis; species Cataglyphis hispanica. The sequence goes on from NC_065963.1 coordinate 6,042,369, forward strand.
ATTTATAATTATCATTTTCGTGCATGCAGAATTGGAATTCATGTACGTATTTAAGTATCTCTTTATTCACTCATGAAAGATAGTATTTTCATTTCATTTCAAGGGTTACACATTTTCAAATATATTATTTCAGTATTATTCAAAATGTTCGAGTTTCCCTCACGAGTGCCCAGATCTTCCTTAATAACAGAAGAGAGCAGTTTACTTTTATGAGGAACAAATTAGACAAATTTATTTCTAAGTATATTTTATTATCTCTTCTTTTATATAAAATAAAGATTGGAATATTCATATATTTATTAAAAGTATTCATATTTTGTAAGATATAAAAATATTATTTAATTAGTCGAGAATTATTATTTTGTTTGTTCTTATGCGAATTAAGTATATAAATTAATTATTTCACATTATCCATTAAATTAGAATGCAAAATAGAAAAAGTTCCGAAATGTCGAATGATAGCACGGTTCAATAATCTCAAATGCCAAGTAATTTCTTAGAATTTCTCTGAATTATCAAGATATTATTTGCGTGGATAATTTTTATTACGCAATCCATTCTTCGCTCTTCAATCTTTCGCAAGCTCTTACGAAGCCGATTACCAGAACGAGCAAGAATTAAGTATCAAGTCTCCCGATTGGACCGCCTTTGCGGCTTCGAATTTCCCATTTCCGACTTCGCCTCTCATACGAAACCAATGTAGCGCGCGGAAAAAGAGGCAGCAGCGGAACCATTTAGCGGACTGCACGGAGACAGGTGTAGGGAACACAATGGGCAGGTAATAGTCGGGAATGAGAGATCGATAAGAGTTGACTTACAGGCGGCCTTAAGGCGATTGCACGAGGAAATATAATTTTCCGATCGGATAGCCGATCGGAAGTTAGACGCGGGGAGAATCCCGCGGCCACGCGGATTACGTATCGTACAAGACGGCATGAAAGAAGTAATTCCACTTACACGACCACGTCACATAGATAGTCTTTCACATAGACTGTGCCAAGTTATCTGCGAGGCATTAAGGCGCACGCTCGCGCCTGGGACGGATGGCGAGAGAGATGGAGAGAAAAAGGAAAAGGATCAGAGCGAGGAGCGAAAGGACGGAAGTCGCTCCGGCAGCTAGATGGGCTTCCAAGATCGACCTTCCACTTCAGTAATGAGAAAATCACAAAAGACGTGTCACTTCAATGGATCTCCGGTATCCGTCATTCTCTCTCTCTCTCTCTCTCTCTCTCTCTCTCTCTCTCTCTCTCTCTCTCTCTAGAATCTTTTCGTTCGACTACCAACGACAACCAACTAAGGCCAATGGCCTACATTGCTTATTATCGAATTTATTTTCAAAAGAGAGAAGGAGAGAGAGCATCTCTCGCATAATACGCATTGTCGCGAGTACGCTTTTCGATTGATTAATCAGATGGATTTTCCGTTATATCAGGAGCTTATTGTAGGATTTTCATTAAATTAACATTGTTATAAAAATATAAGCATACTCTCTTGTGGGCAGTGCGATCAGCACTGAATTCAGTTGAATTCGCGATTATAATACAGAATAGATTTTCAAAATTTATTATGAGAAACTTTATTACTGGATTTTTTTCTTGTTGCGACTCAAAACGAGTTACCTTCGCTCGCTCCTATTTGCGAACGTTGAAATCGCATTTCGACAGCGTTTAACAAAAATTCCTATTCTCGAAAAAACTTCAGAATGTAGTCCGCGTTTCCTTGCCGGTTAATAATAGCGGCCTAAAAACTGTTTAGTGGGCCGATTTATTCAGGAACACGTAGCGACCATTAATGCGAGATAGCGCCAGCTGATCGCAGACGGCGATACGAAGAGATTTAAGTATCGGCTGACTAGGCGGTTTCCAAGGGGCTTCCTTTCCCTATACAGATGATAACCATCTTTCCAAATGGTTTATTTACTTGCTTCCGATTTCCGTTTGCATACATACGGAAACGCCTTCTCGAAATTAGCCTTCTAGAATTTAAGAAAATTTGTTCGCCATTATCGATTAACTTGCGTGATATTAAATTTTTTTTATTTTTGTGATTATAAAAAAAATCAATACAGTGATATATTAAATGTTCAAAAATATATCAAAACCTTAGATAATAAGTCGATTGCGAGGAATTCAAAGAAAATTTTCCCTTAAAAACTCAACCGCTCTCATCATCAAGACGGAGAATTAAAAAAAATCTCACGACGTAAATTCTAAATTACAGTTTCCTGAAAAAAAAAAGATGGACATTTTTAATTTACTTTAAATAATCAGTTACACGCATTTTTGGAGCATTTCATGCATACATACGTCAGATATAAAACTGCCGGTGTGATACTTTTTATTTCCACGACGAAACACGGTTAAACGCGGTGCCGGGAAACGAAGGGAAAAAAAGGAGAAACACGTCAAAAGAAGACCGTGTTCTGTGTGCGAGGAAGGAAGAGCGGATGGATTTCATACAAAGGGTCCGTTATTCCATAATGTACGCGGATACTAAACGGACATGCGATGGACGTTATAACGCGCACAGGCAAGAGGGCGATGTAAAAATACAATCGTGGAAAAACAATACGCGTCTTTCCATTCCGACCGCCGCCGCTGCATGAAACAAACACGCTTTGAGGTTCGCGCGCAAAACTAACAATAAATAAATAAAAAGAGAGAAAGTCGAAAATAGAAAAAAACCGATGTAAAAATTGCAGAAATCCACGAAGGATTTCGTCGCACGAAGGTGTGCGCGTCTTCACGCTTTTATTTTGACTTCTTTTCTGGCACACATATGCAATCTTTCTCGTCGAAATGAGGAATGGAATATTTTACAAATGTTACGACGCGGCTTTAGCCAAAAGCTATTTTCGATTTTATTTCGTAGAGAATGCTCGGAGATAGGGAATGTTCATTATATTCAGAAATAACAAATTGTTGAGTTAGAAATGGATTTATCCTATGGATGGAAATAAATTTGAATTAATTCTCGCTTTAAAAAAAAGAATATTATTTATTCGAAAAAATATTTATCTTAAAAAGTAAAAATTCGACTTGAAAGCACGGTCGTAAACACAATCTTAGAAAAGTAAAAATGAAAAACACTATTAGCATCCTCTATATTACAACGCCAAGAAAATCCGAGCGCAATTACTTTGAAAAGTAAAAATAAGTAAAGCGTCAAAGGAATTGCTATCGCAGAATGCGTAAATAAATTACACAACCGCCGGCGAGGGTTGTCATCGCGAATGTAATCATCTCGGCGTACGTCTTAAGTAAATGAAGAGAAGATAAAATCTCCGCGAGTCTCTCTCTCTTTCTTTCTCTCTTTTTCTCTCTTCCAACTTTTTCTTCATTTTCCATCGAGCGATGTTGTAAAAGTTATTGCCAATTTCGTTCAGTACGCAAAACGAATCTCCTTTGATGTCTTTCAGAAACCGTGAGATTGCCTGGCAGGCACTCTGGTCGAACACGTTTTCAAAACTGTGTCCCGACCTTTGAACAACTTCACATTACTCATTAAAAGTCTGATACCTCATTAACTATCGCTGAAATTAAAGCCACTTTTCGTAGCTGCTACTTTACATTTGATTGCCAAATGCGGAATTCAAAAGCATCCCCCGGAAATCATCCGAAACTATCCTTTATAAATTCACGTGTCTCTCCTGCCTTGTTAAAATCTCGAGATAATTTGATTGCTTTACGGCGAAATCAAATTTGTAGCGAGGAAAAACTCCATCTTATCTATATTTTTCAACCATATCCTGTATATAAGCACCGACTTTGAGACATTATTTCGCCGAAAGACACGCGATTTCTACTATTCGTTAATACCGCGAAACTTATGAACCAAATCAATTCTTTTTCTTGCCGAATCACCCGCGATTGAGATCTGGACGGGAGCTTTATTACTCAACTGGACGAAATCCTCCCGACTTCGCACTGCGTACTTTACGATGTAACTTTGTCGAGCGACCGTTTCCGCGAGTATATCACGTCGTAAAAGGAACAACTCGCCGATTCTACTCGACGAAGGTGAGCCATTGGTTTATATCGACGATATCAAGGGAAAAGGAGGGGATGACCGCCTGTTCGAGTCATCCCTCCCTTCCACCGCCGAATGTAATTCCTATCGCGACGACGATAACGTTCAATCGCATCAAGCATACGATCGTCGTGATCGGACTAATCTACAAACTTCCCTCACATAAACGTACGATCGTCAGCGCGAGAGAAAGAGAGAAAAGAGGGAGGCCATCGCTTCTAAAAATGAGATCACAGGAAACGTAGCGCCGGCTGATAAACGCGGCCGATAACGCCGATGGCGTTGGTAATCACGGTATTAATCGTCGAAGGGTTTGCCGAGGAATTTGGCGGAAATCGAACTTTTAAAGGTAGAACATTTAGCCCCCTTCCCCTCACTCATTTTCTTTTTATATATTAGTAACGCGTTGCAAATATACATACATACATATGTTAAAAAAAAAAATTGTATTTAAAAAAAAGAAAAGGAACAAATTTTATATCTGTCATGAAGCGAACAATTGAAATTGGTGAACGCTATGTTTGATCTCGTGTATCAATGTCGGGCTAAGCTGCAAAGAGTCACATTCAATGAGAGATCTATTCGAGCGATGCCCTATTAACGAGATAATTAATAATAATAGGGCACGAACCCCCGCACCCAATTACCGCCTCATTCTACACGAACCGATGTATTATCCGTTTTAATTAGTACGACGCGCTTTGTGCGATGCTCGCTAATAGCGATAACCGACGGGCGATTATTAACGGATTCATCAATATTCCGTTTTACCGGCGTCGCGGCACCCCCGGCTCGGAAGTTCACGCGCGAGCAAAGTAAGTCTCAAGTGGAAATGCCCACACTTTGGTCAGCCACGCTCAAAGAGAATCGGATCGACGTATGATTACCTCGCGCAGTCATCGATAATAATCGGCGATTGCCTATTTACATTGGATGCATTGTAAATCTTGTTCGTGTTAAAATCTTTCTCTCTGTCTCTTTCTCCATGGCCAATTAATGAGTTATATATATATATAATATATATAATTTTATTATAAAATCTTATATTTTATTTTTTATAAAACTGTATAAAACTATAAACCAACATGTATGTGTGTCTGAATCTATAAAAATGTAGGAGACGCTTTTACATAAATGCGGATAAATTTTTAACTATAATACGATACCATCTGACATGGTTTTTGAAACATTTATGAAAAAATAGGGAAGCAAAAGAGTGACACACATACGCAGCACCCAGTATCATAATGCAGATTCATCGCGAGGCTGCAATCGGCGACGTCGATAAATGGAAACCGATACCAAATCAATCGCGAATTCTCATCGATTCGGGACGATGCGACGCCGCGTATGTTTCTCCGGGGGTCTATTATTTACATATCGGCAGCGCGAAATCGAATGATCGACGGTGCGAAACAGCGGAATTTCGTTTCGGCGGGCCTCGAGAACGATGAGGAATGGCTTCCGCGGGTAAAAGCTGGAAACGAATTTCCCGAAATATGAGGCGAAACTTTCCCGCCACCGCCGTCGCTGGCGGCGGAGCAAAGGTAATAACAATACCGATGGTTGTGTAGTTAGTATCGGTCTCTCTCGCCTCGATATTAATATTATAACTTTCCCGATCGAAGCTGGATAAAAGCTCGTTATTGGAATTATATCTCGGCCGGTCGATTTAGAACATTTTTTGGATTTTCAGAATCACTTCAATTGTATTCTTAAAAATCCTCCACTCGCAAACCAAATAATTCCTTCTCCTCTTTCTTCATAAATTTTTATACATTTTTCATATCATTGATACTTCAATTAATATTTTAATTTGATTCTGCGTACTTTGTTCTCTCTCACATTTTGTCGTCATCGTTTGCCTCTCGAGCAAGATGATAACGTGTCTATATTAAAACAACGTACAAGATAGGGAATAAAATTAATGAGAAATTATCTAGTAACATTTAGAGATGCAAAGATATTGATTGAGGTTGACGCAAGGTAACAAATGCAATTTTGCATTTTATTCTTCGAGAAAACAATTCGCATATAACGAATATTGCGAAAATGAGTGCCACTGCATGGTTCAACAAACTATAAAGCAGACACGGTAAACGAGAAATTTTGCATTATAAATTGCAGGCAGCAGGCATTATTATACGGTAAGGGCATTACTACGTAATGTCATAATAGTAATGTTGCTATTTAATTCAATGTTTACGAAATGCAATTTCACAACGCCGCCAATGAAATTTAATCAAAATGACGTATTAGACGTTCGATTATTCATGACAGCAATTGTTATTATTAACATGCAGTTTTGTCCGTCATGCAAAAAACAATTCACTCTGCCTGCATTATATATGTATATACGCGCGGACTCACAAAAAAAAAAAATATATATATATATATATATATATATATATATTGTATATATATATTATTTATTTAAGTCAGTCAGTTTGCGTCATAATATATAACCTGAATTTTTGCATATCGACTTATTCTCTTACATTCGTAATGTCTTAAAAAAAAATAAATACTCGGCGCTAAATGTGAATATCTTGAGAAAGTGACGATCGATTTAATTCTGCCAAGTCTCCCGCGCGTGAGATCTCTTATCAATTGAAATCTCAATCGAATATTTAACTGCGCCCGTAACGAGTACGGACCGCAACCATCCCCTTGCAACTTGAATCGAGCTTTAAACGCAGGGTTGGAGTCCTCCCTCACAATGGCGCCATTTCGTATCTGGCCTCATATCGCTAACGAGAGAAAGAGATACGAGAACGAGTTGAAGCAAAAGAGAGAGAGAGAGAGAGAAACAATCGACGTCGCTTCTCGCGGACTCGCCAGATAAAGGGAAGAATGAACATTACGAGAGAGAGAGAGAGAGAGAGAGAGAGAGAGAAAGACAAGCTGTACGACGAGAGACAGAGGCCGGGAAAGGAGGTGGATGAGGGGAGAAACTCCAGCGCCAGGAAATCGACTTTCTCGAGCTGGTTGGCAACGACGATACACGATCGCCAATTGTCTGCGCCACCGTGCCGGCGTTACACTAGCAACAATGCGCTTTCGCATCCGCGTGCCGTACAAAATGTAGGTAACGGAGAGTTTAATTAAACTCGCGGCGAAAGTCGGCCGCGACCGTGCGACTATCCCCTCGGAATCGGGAACGCGACTCGCGACAGCCTAATGGAATTTTGTTTTTCCATCTTTCTTTCGATCTGATGATTGTTTTTATATCTCGTCGAATCGTTAGATCGCTTCGACCACCGTCGTTCACTACCGGTTTTGGATTTTTGATCTCTTCTTCTCGAGAGATTCGGCGGATCTATTAGTCCGCACATTGTGGCGTGATTCGATTCAGCGTCGGCCGCATAAAATTAAACGCTAAATAATACAGGACGGAGAGGACGTAAAGGGGACGGCGAGCCCGCGGTGAATAATTTCGCGCCATCGACCGAACCATCAAGCTGCTCCTCGAGATCCGTCGATCGATTCGCGAACATGCTGTCCTGATCGATCACGGTATCTTGTCCGGCGTACAGCATACATGCATATTTCGTTTTATCGCTTTTTTTCTTCCCTGCTCGTTCTTTCGTCCACGTCTTACGTTACGCCACTCACGTCGCGCTCTGGCCATTCCTTCTAGAAATCCTCTCATCCAGTCCAGCTGGGAGCGTCCGATCCGGGACACAGAGATATTCCATTCTTTATCTCTTCGTTTCTCCGTCTTATTTCGCCGCGGTTACGCTCGCCACCGTACAAAGCCGACTGCAATTACACTCGGGATACCGGGAATCCCACTCGTGTTCGCTCGGCCGGGCAATTGAAAAATAATAGAAGCTCCTCTGGCTGTCCCTACGCAGCCTCCATTCTCGTATCCTCCTCTCTTTTTCTTTTTTTTCCGCGTCCCAATGACATTCCCCGCGGGAACGTGCGGGATACGAGCGAGGAGAGAGATACAAGTCCCGGCGCTGGTGGAGCACGGAATCGAAAAAATCGGGAGAGGTGAAACGAGATACCCGGTGGTATCCGAGGGCGGTTAAACGGTTAATCGACGTCGACGCGGGCGTCGATTAATCAAAAGCGAACCACGAGCGGCGCCCGGCGTCGTCTCGATTTACAAATGGTCCTCTCTCCTCCTATTTCGACGATAAGCGGATCCTTATTGGATGGTTGGGCCGTCCCGTGGGATACGGCAGGCTCGATTATCCCCAATGTCGGTCCCGAGATGCCCGAGGAGAAGGCGAGAGAATTTCGCGGCTGGAGAAAAAAAGTAGCCTGTAGCAGCAGGAACATCTAATCCTCCGCGGCCCTTTTCGATATCCCGCGTGCGGGATTTGTAGCGGAAATAAGCTCGCGAAATTAATGGAATTTATAATATGATCGGCAAATGGCGCGAGTGACAAAAAAATCTTGCATTAATCAAATTACTTATTTAATGAATAGATTTCTCTTATTTAAAAAAAACATATTTTTGTCTCGCATTTATACATGAAATTTATATATGAAATTTATTTAAAAACGCATTTTTCTATATCACATTTTATATGAATTTTATATAAATGATATAAAATATGTACATATATATTGATGTATAATCTATGCATTTGCGTCACAAGTTTCGCCATTGAGAAAATCGCTATTGAAAAAAGACTTGCTCGCCTTCAATAGCGTCGAGAGATATATATCACGGTTATAAGTCGGTTACGTAAAAGACGCGACGAGAACGCCCGATGGATTCGATAAACGCGAACAAACAGCGGGGATCCCCCGATCGTGTCGCGGCAAAGCGCCTCGAATACGTCACACACGACATACATCTCTGGATCTCCGGATTTGCGAGGATCTCCGTGAGGTTCGTGCGTACACAGGCCGGATAGATAAAAAAGGAGAGGAGGGCGAAGAAAATGATGAAAGAGAAGAGAACAAAAAAAAAAAAAAATGATAGGCTTGGGTGGCGAAAGGATGGAGCTTCCGCGGAGGAAACTCGTGATCCCTGTCGGCGAGGTGAACGGACAGCGAAAAGCGGCAGATGTCTCCTCGCGCTCGTAGGACCGCGAGATATATTTTCTATCTCGCAACGGAAACGTGCGCCGCATTTTTCGAGAGCAATGAAAGAAAGGATCTCTCTCTCTCTCTCTCTCTCTCTCTCTCCCTTCCGCGTGACGATGTACATTTGCACCGGCGGATCGGAGGATTTTTCATCGAACGGGACGAGGCGCGAATGCGAAACCGCGATGAGAAGGAATCGACGAGAAAGAATGTTTCTTCGTCATTTCGATGAAGATTTTTTGCTGCGAAAAATTTATCACAATTATCATCTGCGACTAAAAATTTCACTGCCGCCATTGACATTCCATACGGTTTGCCAGTGACAAATCAGTAAACGCAAACTGTTGTTCGGGTCGGTTAATCCAGGTCATGCGAAAAGACGGAGGTCGAACTTGAGTTTGAAGGGATCGGTACCACTCGTGACGTAAATTGCACAGCGGATCGACAAGGGATGGCGACTATTAAACGTTAATTATACTATGAAATTTACTTAGAAATATGACGAAAGGGAAGGACGGGAAAATTCGACAAAGGGTCGACGAAAGTAAGGGTGAGAGAGGAGGAAGAGAGAGAGAGAGAGAAAACTAGGATAGAACAGGCCGGAGAAAGAGGTAGCGAGGCGGAGAACTGAACGCAGAATGCTGCAAACTACCCCGGAAACTAACTCGACGGCTTAAGAAGAGCGGAGTTTAGGCTGCGGGAGATGGTCGAAGTTTGCCCCTTGATTAGACATTTATGGCAGGGAGTTGTAAACGAGCGTTACAGACATTAATTAGCATTTATTATTCATCATGACGCCTGCCACTTTCAATCAGCGTAAATCAATCGTGAGACCGAGTCGAAACACGATTTCGTTGATCGGGAAGACTCGTGATTTCGCGATTATCATATCATTTACGTTATAACCGTCTCGACTAAACGTTTCTTTTCGTCCACGTTAAAACCAAAATTACCGCGTAAATTGCTCGAGCGAGCCAGTTGACCGATATTGTCGGTCGGTCGATCAATGCTCACCGCATGGACCTTCACTCCGAAATCCATTCGGAACGAAGCGCCCGATAATTTCATGGAACGCGCTTTGCGGTCTTCAGGATCACCGACGCATCCATCCGTCCATCCTGTCCCGCGACACAATGTACTTTGACGAACTTTGCGGCCGGCTTTACGGACCGCGGAAGAGCGAGTCGGCATCGTCCTACGCAGCGCCCATAAAACTGATCCATTACAGACGCAGTTCTATAGTTGCGCTGCCATAACCGCCGCAACAAAGCCGTTTGCTTCCCTCCCCCTTCCGTTCGCCATCCTAAAAGCAGCCTTTATAATGAGACAAGCTTAATTGGTTTGACAAACGCTACGAGCACTTTCATGCATTAACCCTTTCCCTCGCTCCTACCTTCCTCCATTACCGTTCTTTGCTCTCACCGGTTACATTCTCGTTCGTTTAGAATTTTATTGCGAAAATATTTATATAATATATTTTGTTTCTTTTTTCATTTTACGATTTATATTTTCAAGAAAAATATATAATTTCAGCTTTACATATCAATATTTAAATTTTTCTTTCAAATCTTTATTAATTCAATAAGAAAGCAATTTACGACACTATGAAGAAAATTTATTCCTACATGTTTATATTTTGTTATCATCTAAACATTTATATGTATGTGTATGTATAAAATAATAGTTATCACTGTTTCTAATTTTATAAAAGATTAAAAGAATTATTAACCAGTTACATCAGAATTATTACGTCAGCCATATTGCAATATTCCTGAATTATTTTCCTTACAATCGTTATAAAGTAAAGCAACGTATAAAGGAAAATCCACGTGAAACATCGGACACTTGTGTCCTTCGCTCACCCTCATCGTGTCCATCATGAATGCAGCATTATAACGGCCGAGATCGGCTTGTGATCGCACACGCCTGTGACACATAGTCACGGCCGTTGATGTATGGCGCGACATAGATTATGTGCGCATACATATACACACACACACACACACGTATGTAAAATTGCACCATCTCTTGCCCATCAGCCAAGCGGCCCTCCTTTATCACTCTCTCAGTTAGGAATCGCGTGCGAGCCTATGCGCGTGTGTACCGACATGATGCGGTATTTCTAGGAGAACGTTAATTAATAATTTAATCGAAGAGAGCCCCTACTTCGGTCCTCGAATAGGAGGTGCAGGCTCTCTAATTAAAACCGACCTGCGCTCATGTGTGTGTGTATGTTCGCACACGCAAGTGCACACGCGCGTCACACTCTCGTGGTTTCGGTCCCGAAGAAAATAAAGAGTATCACGATGTCCATTTTGTGCGGTAAAAAGGCGATCGTGAAAATCGCTCGCCGTCTGTTTCGCTTTATTTTCATTCTCGTTACACGACGTTACACTCTCTCCGGAGACAAACGCGCCCGACTATTTATCTTCGGTTTGGTATTCGTCGAAAATGGCTTTGTCGTCAGAATGCGCACACAGTCAAATCGTGGCGCGTCGAGAAATCTCGCCAGCGAGAGACTCGACAGTCTGATCGATGGATGCGAGAGTCGCGGCGCCGTCTCGCTTTATGTTATAATAAAATTTAGTATGCGCAAAGCATTTTCCTGTGTATTTAGAGCGGTGTTACATCAAAGCGGCGATAATGAATCTGCATGATAAATATAATGTAAACTGTATTACGAATGAATAATGAGCGTAATAATAATAAGTGTTGAAAATTTAATGGCTAGCGTTGTGGGATGCGTGTTTCGTAATGAATATTATAAATTTGCGCGCCCAACGTACGCGAGATTTTATTCAATTTATATAAATCATATAATATGTCACAGTTTAGTGATGTCGCAGCGTAATATATATTTATTTTATTTAATTGTTAATCGTATCCGGGTCTGTCCTGACGATGGCAACGATGGATGTATAAAAACAATTTCGTCGAGTATTGATGCTGGCAGGAAATTTCGGGTGTTACGAGTTCCTCGGCCAATCTCAAACTGCTATAAGTACGCACGATACCTCCAACAACGTGTGTATATCCAGGGTCATCATAAAGGGCGGCCATTGTCCGCGTGATCCCCCCGGTTTATCACCGTGTAACTTAGCTAAAAGGGGACGAGAGGAACAAATACCTATTGGTCAAGATGAACGTTTATACGATAGTCCGGCCGCGATGTCGCCCCACCGGAGTTATATGACCAAGCATTTACTTTCCGAAAGTAATCGTAATCTCGCGAAATAAATAAATAAATTGTAAGCCCCAAAATTTCTCCGGTGCGTTTAATAGTCCACGATGTTCAATCATCGCCATCGATACAAAGTGATTTTATCGAAAGGCGAGAAAATTGTTCTTTTAACATCACGTATCGTATTATTATGTGACGCACAATTAAAAGAAATATTGCACGCTTTATAAATAAATCATTTCGAGAAATTGCAAATGTTGAGCTAATTACATCCTTGTCCCTATTGAATTGTTATCGCGTCAACTCATATGAAACCAACATAATGTTTGAACCACGAGCCAAAGTAGTTGCGGGTCGGACAGACGCGGCCGTGCCGTTGAAACGGGGCAGCGCCCCGTTACGGGCAGATGATATAGCGTTGTCCAAGTATTCAACGAGATTTCATGCGAGCATTTCATGCATCCCTCTTGCCGAAGGGACAAGCGCGCCGACAAGAACCGAGGGAGGATAGACGCGGCGCGACTGTCAGGTCTCGTGTTTTGTAGTCGGAGGAGAGAGACAGCGAGAAAGAGAATGGCGAGGTGTGCGAAACCTCGTTCGGCTGGGTTAATGACCAAGCTCGCAAGGCTCGAAACATATTGTATTCCGCAGCATTTCCGCAGGCTATTTTCCGTGAGTTCCGAACGCATCCAACGCGGCACGAGAAGATTTCAGCGGCGAAGAATGCAATCGCCGCTCGATCGATCTCTAATATTACGTGATATTACATTGTAATTACAAAAAATTGAGACAGACGAATATTATTTGCAAATGTGATAAACTTGAATAGAAAATTTTTGTAAAATATTTTGATAAATAATATTCAACAAGATGAAATTATTATTATTTTCGTAATTTGCTCGCGTTGCAGTTTAAGTTGCTTTCAATTTTCTGGAAAGCAGTTATTATAATTATTATAATTTTCTCTTATATAAACTTAACTTGAAATATAACTGAAACTTCCTCTCTTAGCATTGAAAGATAAATAGTCTACATATTAAGTTGATTCAAAATAAATTGTCCATAGAAATGGAGGAATTTGCCAAGTGTTGCGCGTTTGCCGTAAAGTCGGCAATTACGAAATTAAAAGATCAATTTGGTAAGTAAGACCGGCGCAGGGGAAATTTCTAGAACAAGATTCTAAAGTAAATATCGCACTTACCAACGGGGTACCCTCGAGCACCCTTGGGACTTGCTGAGGAAAGGACGGAAACGGAGACGGAAGAGGGATTATTAATATGAGCCTTCTACGTGACACATGCTCCAATTCTCTAAAAGTCCATTAGAGGAATCACGAAATGGTCCAGGGACGTCGAGGAAAACTATCGTTCGAACCGAAATGTACATTAACCAAAAGTACGGCGACCACGAAAGCGTAGATTTCAGAAAACCCGACCAACTCCCCACGACTAACACTAATTAGTCGCTCGAGTAAAACATAAATGAAGAAAAGTTTTGTCGTTACTTTACGGCAATATATAACGGCGTAAGCAAAAATAACATAATAATTAAATCCGAGATAAATGGGATTTGCAGCAAAATTAAATAATAGCAAGCTCTCGGGAGAGACATCTCTTAATATAAAATTTTTTATCCTCGCAATTTTTATTTTACAAAGACCAAATTTGATATAAAATATTAATATAAAATTACTACTATCCTCCAATTTCGATCGTCGATTCGCAAGAGCATCACGCTTTCCAGTTGCCCGGTCGAGATCCGGGATCTCTGACCATAATCTTCAATTACCGCGCCGGCATGATCCGCACGTTATTCCCTAGAAAAGGGGAATTTTCTCGACAACGATTAAGAATCTCCATCCTGTTTTTGTGCCCCCGCGTCAGAAAGGAGCATTCGTTGCCGAACCACTTCGGACTTCCGTGCACGTTTCACGATGATTCTTGAAATCCCACAGTAGCCGGGTCAAGGGAAACACGAAGGGGGACGGGGGAATAAGAGGGAAGGAGGAAGGGAGGATGGTACGGCGTGACCATACCAGTGGAGGGTTTATCCCCAAGAGACGTGGCGTTCCATGTTGCCCCATTCGGAGCGGAATCACTTCCAGCCGGATAGGCCTGGAGAATGGACAGTGGAACCTAGCAGGCCTAATCGCGTTTGCACGACCAATCCCCGACCCTTAAACCATGCGATGGAGCAGCGTCGTTTCCCTCTCCCTCTCCCTCTCCCTCTCTCTCTCTCTCTCTTTCTCTCCGGATCTCGGTGTTCGTCCGGCAAATATGCGCAATCCCGCATCATCCGTTTAATTTTTAACAATGCGTTCCATTCTCGAAATTACATCGGATGTGTCTTGCGAAGAGAGGAAAAAGAGAGAGCACGAGCGAGTAATTCTACGTGATGCTTCAAAAGGGAGAAACGAATAAAAAATGGGATAGGCAAAGTGCCACTCGATCAAAACGAAAACAAATCGAAGCAAATTTCAAAGTTAATTTCAAAAATTTTATATATATATATATATATATATTTAAGATAATTTTAGAAGCATTTTGATATACAAATTTCTTGCTTTTATCAGCTGATGGCTAGCGTCATCAAAGAGAAGAGTAATTTTCTTCTTTTTTTTAAATAACAAATTTATAAAACAGCGAGATCCAATGCGATATAAAGAAAAGCGCAATCTTAAGAAGATTCGACTTTTCATATAAATGAAATTATAGCAATACAGACGTGAAAAGTTCGGCGTAAGAAAAGCGTTATCAAGACGACAGATAGATCCCTGGAAAGAAGACTCGCTTTCCGCTCGACCAGAATAACGGAGGCTGAAATATCTAATCGAGATATCTCGATCCGCGCCGTACGCTCGAGCGACCTTCGACTTCCGTAGGACCGAGGGGCAAACGAGGAGTGAAATCCGTGGCGCGTAAATTTCCAACCCTCCGATCCACTTCGAGTCCGCTCGGGGGGTGGGAGGTGCGAGAAACGAGAGGCGGAGACGTTCTCTAGGAAACTCTCTGTTCGAAGGTGCACCTTCGAGCGTGAATTTCCTCGACTCTCGCGACATGCAAGGTATAGAGAGAGAGAGAGAGGAGGGGGAGAGGGGGGAAGGGAGAAGAAAGAAAAGCTTTGGCATCCCGGAACGCGCGAATAAAAGCACCGAAGAGAGGCAACGCCTCCCCTTCTCTCCCTTCGTTGAATCGAGAGATTGCGCTTGTCTTCTGGTGGACGAAACGAAAGGTATGATGCGTTGAATATGCGCCGAATGGCTTCGGCTGAATAGGAACACGGTTTACCATATCTCATGCATGCGATGAATGATAAAAATTGACTGCCGAGTAAGCTGGGGATTTTTCCCTGACAGTCCGCGCGTCGCGAAAATGTCGTGGAAAAATTTATCAAAACGGAAGCTTCGCGGTACTTCGCTTAAGAGATACGCGATTGAAGACGGTCGCTCTTCGACCGTTCTAAGAAAAAAAAAAAAATCTTGCCTCGTCGATTTCTAAAGCAGTTGTAAGAATGGCGACCCGATTTTCGGCGGGCTAGAGATAATATCAAACGTTCATCCGTCGCATGGGATTCTCGAGATTCAGGCGCGGACCGCCAGAATTCGCCCGATTCATAGTTGATCTCGCGGTAGATTACCGGGCGGATGCTGAAGAGCAGGATGCGCGTGGTGGTGGTTTGGTTTCTCCGGAGACCACCCGCCGCGCGCCGTCGGTTATGCGGGCGCGAGAGCCCCTCGAGTGGCGGCGGCGAATCTTCGGGGGCGGAAGAGCGGAAAGTCAAATTTGCTCATGATAATGCCGCGAATTTCTCACGGAGAAGCGGAAACTGTTTGCGTCCTGTCGACGACGTTCGCGCTCGAAATCTCACGAGAAAGGAGCAGAAACTATAAGAGGAGAGGAGGAGAGCAGAGAGAGAGAGAGAGAGAGATTTATCTCTCGACGTTATGTCACAATAATAGACGAATTTCCAGCATAAGTCGACGAGCGTTTATAACTAATATTTATGCATCTAATAAATATTAGAAAAAAAAATTAAATATTGTTGTGTATTAACATTTATATTGTAATATATCAAAATTTCAATTAAATTGCGAGATAAGATAGAAAAATTGACAATAAAAAAAAAAAAAAATCGATGGCGAGGTAATTCTAGCCTTGTTCGTATATCAAATTCGTAATATCAGGCAGTATTGTCGGTATTAATAGATTGAAATAACCGTGCTCGATGAAAGCGATGCTTGGAATTTTGACGAGCAAGGCGAAGAGTTGCGATTCAAGTTGAATGAGACTCGGAAACTTCGCTTCTCCATCGCCGTCAGATTAGTGACGCTCTAACGGACTTCGCTTTAGTCTAAAGAAAAGATCGCTACGGACTTTCGAAGCACGGGTAAACACGAAGCTTCGACGGCACTCTGAAGACGATTATCGAATGCAGAACAATGACCCCCCGTCTTCGAGTCGCTCCTTTCCCGACGAAGCTGAAACTGGCTGAGAGCGAACGCTTTAGCCTGCTGAAACGACGCCCGGATCTTGCCGCTCTTAACAGTTCTCCGATTTCAAATTTAACATCGTTCAAGTGATTAGAAGTTGGCAAGTATATAATTTCGACACGCAACAATCGTAGTTTTCGCGACAAGAAAATGTTTGCGATGATACAAATTGCTCCGAAATGATTACGATAAAAAGAATTAAGCAATGATTGATGTTAATTAATTGCGTCATTTCTTTTAGGGCGCACGCTACTAAAATGTTTCTAAAATAACCGCATGAAAAATATGGCTCTGAAAAGCCTATCTTTTTAAACAGTTAATCCGACCTGCGAGAAAAATAGATCGTGCCAGACATACTTAAGACGCGTTCAATAATTAACTATTAAAACTTCACTTAGGGGAAGATCTCGAGTCAGGATCTCGTGATTCTTCTATTTCTTGCGGAGCGATATCGCTCTTTTGGGAAGATCTCGAATCGATAAAACACTTCTCGCGTGCCATGCAGCCTCCGAATGCAGTTTAAATTCGTGCGCGGCGGCCAGTCTACAATATAAATATCGAAAATGGTGAACGTCCAGAGAAACGTCGTGATAAACGGCTCAAAAATTTTCCCATTCTCTTTTTTTCCCTCTTTGCCAGGCCTCCTCCTACGCTCTACCAAAGCCCGAAGCTACACGATCGATCGGTGAACAGAAAAGTTCGTGTGAGCGACTAGTGCAACTGCTCACACACATATACACAAGCAAGTGATTACGAAAATTCGATGCCCAAGGGAACGGCTAAGTTAAAGGTACCGGGAGTACCATAAATCCGTTTAAATTGCAACGACGACCCTCGCGCGATCCGGAGATCGTGAGCAATTATCCGTCAGTCCGTCTCCTCTCTCTCTCTCTCTCTCGTGCTTCGCCGATTCTTCGCATACTCGCCATGCATCTTGGCATCTTTCCACAAGCCATACAAAATCGAGCAGAAAAATGTTAAAGGCATTAAACATCGAGAAAAGAACCTGAAATGCAAATCTCGAAAAATTTTCCACACCTAATTATATCGCGATTAATAAAATATAATATTTATTATAAAATTATTATAAAAGCTAATGAGAGATTATGGTTATTATTATAAAAAATTATGTTTTTGCGCCAGGCGCGTTGTTACGCAAAAAAGTCGGCATAGCTGCATCGCGTAAACACGTGCGCGCGCCTCGCGCGCCTCGATAACAATATTATCTGCTGATAAATACTGCAACGAAATAAAAAGTAAAGGCCTGTAAAGAGAGGGAGGCGAGATTACATTTATCGGAGATAACCATTGTCGGCGGCCTTCGCTCAATCTATTCCCTCGTACTTTTACGATCGCGGAAGCACTACTTATTCGGCTACGGTGCTACGAGCGCACGCTCGAAGAGCCGGCGTGCATGTGAAAGGACAATAAAATAAATGTCGTAACGCAGCAGTAAGATGGGCACGTAGTCGAACGGAAGCACGTAACGGCGTGACATTCGTTTCGCCGTCGCCGCCCGAGAAATGGAAGCGCGCGCGATAAAATTTGCATAGCTCGATAACGTCCTTGAGATTCTCGATTCTCGACTTAAGAACTTTCCAGCCGCAAATCGTAATTGATCGGCTCGATCAATTTTTCAACAACTTTCTCCGTGCATATCGCAATTAATTGTGTGCGTAATAAATCGAGTTTATACACAGCATCTGAACAAATGCGTGAATCTTATATGCGAATATATTTATATAATATCTTAATATTTCAAGATTGCATTGAGTGTGTATATGATGTGAGTCAAACTTACCACCACCGGAAACGGTGCTGTGGGGAACGGACGAAAATTCGAAAGGTCTGGAATTCTTACCTGCAAAGAGAAAAATGAGAAGTTATCGCAATATAATAATATCTTGTTAGATGTACTTAATACACTTTAAAAATATATTTCAAGATTGATTTAAGCCGTTCCTGAAATTGTTTTAAAATCGAGAATTATATCCAATAAATAAATTATCCCAATAATGGCACAAAAGATGCAGTTCTCTGAAAAAATTAAGTGAATAAAACTGTGATAAAAATAAAAAAGAAGAGAATTAAAGGGATCAAGCAGCGCGCGTCGACTTAAGCTCTGACTATCACGGTCCGTTGCAAGTTGGCAGCAAGTTGGCAACTCGATTCTTTTCGTTCTTCCTTTTCCACTTTTATTCCCCTTCCGGTCCCGTGACCGCGAATTGTTCGCAAGAAACTTACCGAGGGCCGCGATAATCATGAATTTAACTTTTCACGAAGAAATCGTGAAACATTCTCAGACCTCGCATTTACAATAAATTTACAGACACGTTATTAGGCGCGTTTTACAATCTCACTTTTGCAAACATGTACGTCGATGAAAGACTCGCGATTGCAGAGGCGCAATTAACATATCCACGATATAAAAGAAACTGCAAAAGAATAGTATCGTTTACGACATGAAGGAAAGTGCAGAAGAATAGGTCGCAGGTCAGTTAATTGAAAACGAAGAAAAGGAAGGAACGAAGGCAAGCAGGAAGGAAGGAAGGAAGGAAGGAATGAAGGCAAGAGCGAGCAAAAGAAGAACGAGGAGGAGGCGGTTTCTCCAGCCACCAGCTGCAACCTGTTGAATTCGGAGATACGGGGAGAGACAGGGAATCACAGGCACCGGCCATTCGACAACTTTGGATTACTATGAAATTGTTTTATTACTCCACACGCGCCGTTTCGTATGGTGCCTGCTTGCTGGTGACATCTGAATCTCGAGATGTAATTATCAGAGATTTCGACCAAAAAATATTATTAAATTGCGTGAAAATCGCTGGTAAACTAGCACTATAATAAAATTTGCAACCATCGTTTCCAGGACGTACATGTTACTCGTAGAAGAGATAAAAATGAAGAATAAATGTATAAAAAAATTTTGAAATAAATTCCATTCAGTATTTTATCTTTATCGTTTATTGATATATACAAAAAAAACAAGAATATTTTTGAAATGAATATTTTTAGGCATTTATTCAAAATGCTTAAATGCAGAAACTTTTATATATAATCCAAACAAATTTTTGCAAATGTGTTTAAAAGTGACCCAGATCTTCGTATATATACGACGTGAATTTTTATAATGAATGCACATACATCACGATTCATAGGATTTATCGCAACGTGTCAGTTTCAGTTCACTGAAACTCCAAAAATGATGTATTCCTGTCACATAAATCAATCGTTTGATCGCACCGATAATTCACCATCGCGATTTTTATGTCCATATTTCCAAAAGCATCACATATTTTTCGAATCGCGTAATTTTCTTTCTCACACTCGTAGAGAAAGTATGGTGTAAATCCCTGGCGTCAAGGAAATCAAAGAATCACTCGCCGCGAGAATGTCTGAATGCCAAGCGTGGCCAAGCAAGGACAAGGGCAGCCAGTTTCTTTTACTACGTCCCTTTCCCCTACACTTCTTACATTGAAGAAACGAATAGCCGGTTAGTCGTTCTGTGTGCCCCGCGGACGCATTCTTCTCTCTCACCGAGACGGAGAAAACTCCGAGTCTCGATTAAATGCGCTACCTTGAGCTATCTCATATTGCCAAGATCTCTCTATCCGCGGCATTAATTGCATCGCGGGTGCTGCTAAAATAATATCCCTCAGCTTTCATTTTTTTACATCGCGCGCGATATATTCTTGTAGCTAAAAAAGATTTCTAATTAATCTTTAATTAAGAAAGATTTATTCCACTTTTACTTATTTTATTATTTCTAATAAAATCTTTTATACACTCGAGAAATTGCTCGAATAAATACACTCATTTATTGAATCAAATCTTCGTGTCGATCAATTAATCTGAAAGCTTTTCGCAAGGAACTGTATCCGTCGATTGAAAAGATAGGAAGAAACTCTACAAGAGTCTACGAGAATATCAAGTTGAATGAACGATAAAAGATTCTCAAAGTGACAGAGAAGGCGAAAGAAAGAAGAGGAGAACGACCAACTTGCACGTGGTCGCGCAGCGCATAAAGCGGGAACGTCACGTTGTGGCGAGGCGAACCACTCTTGTGCATTCCGCGGCTTCAAGGTGAGGTCAAGGTACACTTAAGTGTTCATCGTCTCAAGTTCCGAATTCTATGAAAGTGCGAAAACTTTGGCATGTGAGCATGCATTCACCGATTAAAATCGCAAATCGATAAAATTGGAAGCAAATCCGAAAAAAAAAAAAAACAAAACAATTTTTAAATCTTATAAATAAAATTATTAATTGTGAATAAAAGATTTAAATATGATATTTAACACAGAATTATCAGCGCGACCATCGTAGAGAATTTTTTAATCGTGGCATATTTATTCGACGATTAAAACTTTAATTGGTATTCCGAGAGCGTTCATTTAAAACCGCGATTAAACTGATAAGGCGTATCTAAACGACAAGATTGACATAACGGACGTTATGCACGATATAGTCCGTTCAAACGTCTTCGTCAGTCGACGCTCTTTCGCCCTCGACATCCGTTTCCGACCGGATGCGATAGAGATCTGTAGTACAGCCGTTTCACGGTGGTTGTTTTTAATGCGAGTCATATTTTTACGACACAAAAGATATATCTGCGTGGCGGTCACGCGCGCGGATATATCTTTAAAACACGAGGAAAGCGGATTGGGAAGTCGATTGAACTCAAGTCTCACACATCACGTAAGAATTACAAACTACGCGCAATTGTAATTTCTTGAAGACTGCTGAAAGGTTGCGGTTGCACGTGCAATGAGTTGCAGGAATCGATGGCTCAGAGAGGTAGAAACTACCGCAATTCATGCAGCACTAATGCGTTATCCGTAATTTTTTTTCCGACGATTCTCGCTTAGAGTTCAAATGTTATTCGGAAAATAGCCTATTCCTTGTTTTGATATGCATTATCGGAGTGTCATTTCGATGCAAATGCAATAACATCAGGATCGAATAAATATTTCAATAGCATAACATTAAATTAGATTAATGTTAGACATTGGCGTTGCACACATTGAAGCATATATACTTCACGCAATTGTTTGGAAGAAGAAAGAATCTCGAAAAGACAAGAATACCATAAAGTACAAGAAATACAGAACAGAGTAAAACTTGTATGAAAAAGAAACACTACGATAATCATTTGTATTCGTCTCTAAGTCCTTTACTTCCTCGGAGCATTGAAAATTTTTCGCGAACGCCGAAAACAATTTTACAGGATAAGTAGAAGAAGATCTACGGAATCTTCGTCTTCTTCTTCTTCCGGATTTAAACTGCTCGAATTATTGTCAAAGTTCTCAATAAAAAAAATTCAAGAGAGGTTTAAAGAGGATATCGGACAATCGATTCCTCTTGTTGAAAGAAGACATCAGAGAGAATAAAAGTTTGAAAAGACGAGGGAAACATATGCATACATAATGTGCATATGGAAATACAGATTTTAAACAAAAAAGTTCGAACACGAGGCTTAAAAAATATATCTAACTTAAAGCCTCGAGATTTCAAGATTTTCGGCCAATCAAATTTCTTTTCTTAAATTTTTCGCATACAAGATTCCTTTTACAATAAAACATTTTCTCTAAAAAAAAAAAAAAAATCAGTTATTAGCATTCAATAAATTTAGATTAAAATACAAGTTAGTTCTGTTAAGAAGAAAATTTTTCTTACTCTCTCAGGCACGCTAAGAAACTCAACGGCGGTTAAAAAGTAGCCATAAAATCATCAACGACGAAACTACCATTCGCTTTTTTTTCTTTCTAGAAGTTCTCTATAGTAAAAAAAAAAAAGGGAGAAAAAACTTTCCCGGAAAAAATAACGTTCCGGAAAAATTATATTCTGAAAAAAACCGATAATAATTTAAAATTTTCAATAAATTTAAAATCAAAATTTTTCATTGTCATACACATTCAATTTCTATAAATTGCAAATCATTTTATTAAAGTTTATCACTATTAAAAACGACATGAGGCAAAGAAACTTATTCCTTACGAAGTCAAAAGCTAATCGTCCTTTATCCTTTCTTAAAAAATATCGCAATGCTTTTGATTTGCGAGTTTTTATATAATCTATAATTTATATTTTTTTTCTTGGATATTCATACATCTCAAAATATCTTATTATTTACATCTTTTGATATTTTAATATTTTACGGTATATATAAAGCTAAGAAATATGGAAAGATATATGAACAGATTTTCATTTATGTCCTTTCTGATGTGCATTACGCATCGAGTATTCTAGGATGCAGTAAAAGGTTATAGGTGAAGAAATCTTCCATGAGATAATAAAAAGTATACGAGCGAAGCAATGGAGAGAAATAATTCTAAATCAAAAGGATAGCTCGCGTGTCAAAGTAGCAATACGATCTCCCATGTCCCCTTATATATATATATAACATACATTCTCTTAGTCTTTCGGAATTGTGACTCTCGGGTACTCTCTTGCTGAGAGTGCACTTCCAGCTAAGGATAGCATAAGTAATCTTTTTCTGATTTTCCGAGGAAAGGACGTCGGTTGTGGAAATGGGGGGAGAACGGGGGTAGAAACCCTCCTTGACTCGCGCAATATATGCCATAAAAGACTTACGGCTCCCATCTCTCGAATTTTACTTTCAAAGCGACGCGCCTGCTATAAACTGCAGTCGAAACAGCACGCGCGAATTCCAAAGTATTTTTGAAATACGAGCGAGAGAGAAGGGACGATTAATAACTTTTCATGTTCAAAAAGCGTGATAGAATGTCATTGTCAAAAATTCGCGACAATTATATTTTTGTCTATAGAAATTCGGAGAGCATAATATAAAATATTTTTAAAGCTCTTGACAACAACAGATATTTCAAAAGTAAAAATAAATATATAAAAAAAAAAAATAATAAAAAATGGACGAGATGAATGAAACGTCCATCTCTCTATCGATGGATTTCTTTGACGTCTATTTCTATGTTACGTATCTCGTTTCATTAATGGATGTGAAACATTTCCGCGCCAACAATAACGGAGCTCGCAAAGTGCCCATGACGAAAAGGATTAAATGGGCGACGTGTATAACGGTAACGCCGCGTCCTAACACGGTAACCAATATCCGAACTTTGTAAGCCTACATGAAGGTCAGAACGCGTTATTACATTATTGCATTATTGCATCGGTGCATGCTACCCGGCTTGCATGTTCATCGAGTTTCGAAGCGGTACACAATGGCGGTTGACCACCATGGAGTAACCGAGTCTGCAATCACAGTGTGCCCATGACATCCTTTGAATATAGATAAATTCCCTGCACAGATAAAACAGCATACGAAACATTCTTCGTAAAAATATATCTGATCTATAACTTCTCTAAAAAAAAAAAAGTTCACTTAAAACGCCCGATTCATTACGCCCGAATAATCCAGCGATTTAAAAAGATCCTATTTCATTTCGTGATTAAAATAAATATTTCTAGGAAAGAATTTTTCTTCAGGCGAAAATCGGTTGCCATTCCTCACGCGGCGCGGTGCAATATTCGTCATTAGACGAAGCGTATCTGTTTCATTCGACGATAACGATCGCGGGATAAAACGGGAACTCGGACGTGGAGGATGAACAGCCGGAGCCGAAGAGCGGAGGATATCTTGACATCTGTAGCAACAACGCGGTCCCATGGACTGTCACGGTAATGTGACAGCCGAGAAACACGCGAAAGCCCTTAGCGGCGTCGCGACGCCCTCGTTTTCGCGTCGTCGGCGTCAGCCGGCGAGAAAGGTACGACAGTTGTTTGTGCTTTATTTGGTCGCCCGATTTCATGACGAATAAAACCAGCGAGAGGAGGACAGGGGAGTGTATCGGCGGTACGGGGAACGAAACAACCTGGCAAAATCGCGTCTGCGGGAATCGAGAGGAACTTTTCCGCATTTCCCGTTATACACTTCGAAGCTTCGCGGAGAAGAAATAAAGGCATTTCCTTGTCGAATAACGATCGCGTCTCGACGCTGTTGGAACCTTAGAAAATAATAAGAGATAAGCTTTTCACAGCGCTGGCGTGTCGGAAGATTTATCCGCCTGTAAACCGAGGAAGCAATATTTTCTCCTTCGACGAAAGCTGTAGATTATTTGGCGGCGATGATCGTTTGAAATTCGTGTATTACGCGATTTTTCGACTACTATATATAATTTATAATTGTCCAAATGTCTAACGAAAAATATTAAAAAGTAATTAATGGTTAAAAACAATCGCATCCGTTATGATAATTTGTAAAATTGTCGATAGAAAAACTTTTTTCAGGATTGTCGAGAAACTTACGAACCAAATGCGAAAATTTCCAAACACCTTATAGACGATCGTAGTGCACCGTCGCATGTGCATTGCGCAAACATACTTATCCACGAGACGAATGACGACGATCGGAACGGGGACGGGACGGGGATACAACCAGAAGCAGCATGAATATCTCAGTCGGCTTATTTACATATTCCTTCTGCAGATATTCACGGATAGAAGATGACGACGCGCGATAGGATCGAAGTGGAGAAACGCTATGGAAACCTCGCGTCGCGGAAGCGAAAGCAAGAGGAACGGAGCATCGCAAGACGCTGGACGCTTTTTCGTCACCGTGGAGATATACATGCGCGCGTAGAATATTCGTCGAAGAGAAAATATGTATCTCGTTGTTGCGAGAAGAGGAATGTCAGACGACGCGTAAAATATGCTCTCCTTAACGAGAGAGTCTCGTTGAAACGACGCGTTAACTCTCGATGAGTCAGATGTGCCTTTTGTAATCTTGTCATCCGTAATTCTGTGCTTTCTCTGTTCATCACAATGCATTGCAATACAGATGGAGAAAGAAGATAAATCATAAATAATGTGAGATATGGATTATAATTAAATTTATAGCGATTGAATTTAATCATTAGAAAAGTAAAAAAAAATAAATAAATTTACGACGAATCGATCTAATTACGACGATTGTCGTAATTATGATTGAAATAGCGCGATACCTCGGTAATAATTTTCGCAAGTTTCCCCGTGCGCTACCAAAAAACGCTCGCAGAGACCGAGAAGCATCGCGGCGCGAAATAATTAAACAATTTTCCGGCAACTCGAGCATTAAGTAGACTTAGGAGAAGTCTACTTCGGTTCGCTCTCGCCTTTCGTGGCGAGAACGTTTCGCATCTCGTACCGCAGTGATCCTCCCAAGAATATCCAGAAATAATTCTCGTCGCGTCGCGGAAAGAGGCACGCATGAGAAAAGGACAGAGAACTCTCGCCGATACTTTCGCGAGCTGCAAAAATGTAAAAAAAAAAAAACCCGTCGTGTTCCCGCAACACGAGAAAGAGAAGATGGACGATCCGAGCTCGCCTTACGCCCTTTAATCCACGAGACGTCCATTTGCATGGCTAAAGCTCGTCTGTCCGCGTCGACGAGAGCGCGACTCACATGTGTTGCCAATAAAAGACAGCGCGCGAAATCGGATTGTCGTAATAATAGAGTAAACTGCAACTCTTTTTGAGGGTGGTAAAGAAAATAGGTCGTGGATCATAGTTCCTTTCCTCTAGTGTCTCTCGGCGACTTTGCATATACATGCTCCACGTGCTGCAAGAGGCTTTTTAATATTACACCGGTAAAAAGAGAATACAATTGTATGTGCTACGTTCTTAGTTTAAATAAGAAAATTTAATCTTGCATATATCTCGTTTGTACGTAAAAGATTTCGCGGGTCGTAATTTTATATAGCCTTTAAAAACTGCTCGTCTCCGTCTTCTTCCACACAACGCTTCTCCCGCGAAAAATGGCGAAACCTTTTCATAAAAAGCAACACGGATTCCTTCACCTCTCGCTTCAATTTATTCGTTCTCGAACACACTACTCGTACAGCTCGCACGATTGGCAGACACTTTCGAGATGGTGCAATCATGCCAAAATAAAGAAAATACATCTTCTCGCCTGGAATACGAGAAGAAACGATAGGAAACGATATCGGGCGAATTTCATCCACGTCGCATCGTGCAGAAAGTGCTTTCGTTGTTATTCGTAGGGCAACGGAGAAATAATATTTACCTCGCTGCATATATAACGTCAGATGTAAGCGTAGATTTAAGCTTTATCGCGCTATAAGCGCGGCCCTTGTAACCCGTAACCCGTGCTTTATAGTCACCTGTACGGAAATTATCGCGCTCGCATTATCTCGAGGTAGCGTTTGCACCTCGATAAACTAACACGACGAATGCGCCATCGATAGGCTGCCACGTCCTACAATTATTATGCAAAAATTGCAATATTACTCACAATAAACACGTCACTCTATCATTTTTTCTCTTTCTCTCTCTCTCTCTCTTTTGCCCACAAATCAGATTCTTCTCTGTGTTTTTAAAAAATTAATCGTACTAGATAAAAAGGAAAAGAAAATAAGCATAGTGCATTTGCGTCGAAGATTGAGAAATATTACGAGTACGAATCTTTGAAGAGATGCTTATTACTTGTTCGAAATAAACCTTTGAAGGAATATCTTATTAAAGTGACTCTCGCGCGTAAAGTCAGAGTGGAAAAATCGTAACGTCACTCGGGAAATGGAGATCGTCGAGGAATGCGATCGGCTATACAAAAGGAGCGACCGATTTTCGCAATAAAGTGGCACCACTATCCCGCCGACAGACAAGCGCTTCCGGCATGACGGAGTTGAAATGCGCACAATAGTAATTCGTCACACTGTGGACGAATAGCCGAAATGCTTGCATCGTGTGGGTCACTAAAATTCCAGCGGAAATCATTCCGCGAACGTCCGTCCGACCCGCTGCCGGCTCAAGCCATCTAACAAATGTAATCCTCTTACAGACCGTTCCTGAGTAGTTACATGAAAGATGCGATGTAATTACGCTCAACCGTACGTCGGATGGTTAAACTGGCGATTTCTTGAGCGGCAAACGAGAGCGAGATAGAGAAGTCAAATCAGCTTAATATAATACTTGATTATTATATACAATAAAAATTAACGAGAAATTAATTCCAAGTTTAACAAATTCTCTTATAACGACGTGAGCTACATTATAATTTCTTCACTCTATGTATGTTTGTGCGCGTTGTTCGCAAAACAGGAAAAGAAGACGAAGGCGAAAGCGCGGATGTGAAAATGTCGCGGGTGAAAAAAAAAAAAAAAAAAAGGAAAAAAGGGAAATGGAAAGCTGACATAAAGACAAAGGGCGAAGGAGATGGAGTTTGCGACGCGGGTGACGCACAACCCCCTTCTTCTTTCGCGACCCGCTGCCACGTACAGACACACGCGGGCTGGCTTAAAAGGGATTTACATGCGCCGAACTTCTTTGTCGCGTAGCAAGCCGCGAAATGGTGTATCCAAGACGACAATTTTTTTTGTCGCTTCCCACGTAAAGATGCCGCTCGTTCTTCGGAACTCTACACGGCCGAATAAGAAAATCGAGAAGGAGTTTGTCTACGATGCAGGGCGCGTACCGTTGCTTGCTGCGAGATGCGTCACAGAGAGGAACAATAGAAATATAAATTTACAATGACTGCAAGACAAGCTATTAATTTTAAATTAATTTTGAATTGTTGAAGAATAAGAGCGTGGGATATTTTCAAATATCCTACTCGAATTAAACGCGCGATTTATTCGCAGATTTATAAAAAATTCAAATTAAAAAAAAAATTTTTTTTTTTTAATTTGAAAATATATTAAAAAGAAAATACAATGATTATTTTGATGATAAAAAAAACTCTGCATTTTTCTCGATGAAGGTTTGGAAAGTTGGCTCGGAATTCAGTACTTTGGCTGGCACTCTAGTTACGTGCTAATCCGAGGATTCTGGCGATTAGCAGCGAGAGATTGGGAAAGTGATGGAGAGGGGTGGGGGGGGGGAGGGGGACAGCGGAAACGTGATTACGAATTCAGAGGCCGTCGTCACGTCGACAAGGTGACAAGTTCCAGTTATCGAGGTTTCAAACGGGCCACCTGTTTTCCCATTCCTCGCAACCATACTCGACCTGACATTCCATTACAGTAGATGAAACGCTGGGACGATAGATACGCAAGCGATAAGCTCTCATCTCTCGTCGCGATATGCGAATATCAATGTGTGTGTTTTAAATGCCAAGCGGTTTCTTTCAACATTAATTAAAAAGCCTTTTAATATAAGTTTCGAAAAAAAAAAAACATCTTTTACAGCTCTATCGCTATGTTTTATAATTGCTCATGATTTCTTCTAATAGTGCTTTTGTAAAGGTCAAAAATAACTCACGGTACGCGTCATCGACTCCTATTCACGTGCCATTTTTCAACGTGCGCTTTTGATTTAAGGTCGACACGACAGCTCACTCGTACAACGGACAACATCAACGCAAGCATTCCTATCTCGATTATTTCATTTTATTGTATTTTTTTTTCTTTTTTTTCGACGAAGCGCTGACTTTACAACGGATACATCAGCCCGTGCATATTCGGCGGCGTGCGAGCGATGTTTTCCAGTTGGTTTACTTAACAAATAGATATATAACGACATATAAATGAATGAAATTTTCGCACAAAATTCGCGTTAGATTGAAAGCAATAATTTCGCCCTGAATTCTGCTAGACAGTTATTTCATCTGCATTCTTTCTCAATTTATCGCCAATAATTTCTTTCCATTCAAATACGTTTCCGGACAACGTTCGCAGCCCCATTTATAAACAATTTACAATATCAAGGCTGCAAAAACAATTATCTGCTAAAACAATTATCTCCTATGCAAGAGGGAGAACGTTTACAAAAAAAAAATTTATCTTCCTTCTTTCTTTATATAAAATTTTATACCGCATTGCATATTGTCTCTTGTAAAAAAGATTGTTGATAAAAATATATATAATAGAAAAAAACCCTGGCATATCGCACGAACGCAACTTGTGTCATCGCTCGCCCCGCCGCGAAAACGAACGTCGCGTGTCAGCATGCGCGAGACTACGCACGTCAGAGTCGCCGAGTAACTACGTTAAGCATACGCGATGCACGAAGCGCGTATTTCGGGAATATTCGAGAGAAAGAGAGAGAGAGAGAGAGAGAGAGAGAGAGAGAGAAATATGGGGGGGAAGCTGCTGGCGCCCGATGCGGCGCGTTAATGACAGGAAACCGGCAATATGAACTTGACGGCTCGGTACCGCATCCCGCACCGCAGTAACGTACCGACAAACCGCAGGGCCTCACCGTCGCGACCCCCTCGCCCCATCGGTTTCTGTCACTGTCTCCCGTTGCTGTGCCATCCCCCGCTGACTCGGTTACCTCACCCTCGTCATTAACCGTCGCTCTTGTCGAGACGAACCGCGCTCCAAGATATATCGCGAGCGACCCAAAGTAACTAAACGCGTGTATCGATTAACGACGCGATAATACTGCTTATCATTTGCATACGATGGACATAATGTATATCTAATTAAAGGAAGTAATCGATTATAGAAAATTAAAGAATCAAATAAATCGCGAGGCACTTGGATGCGTAAATCAATGTATATGTAATACAATTTTATAATCCGAAAAGAAAGTTTTAAAGTTCCACAATGCAGACACGATGCGTTTATGCTGATGTTGCAAAGAAAAAGAAGAAAAAAAAAAAGCAGATCGCGAACGTTGCCGCAATCGAAATGTAATCCGAAAAGAAACGGCAGCTTAAAACGCGCTTATTCGGTATAACCACTCGTTAGCGCGAAATTACAGTCCCTTGCGTCTTGCAATTACCTTCAATATCGCCGACTCCAGTTTCCTTCCTCCCCCCGCCGCTTTTCGCATCGCCATCAGCGTTTACAACGCTGGCGTTAAATTGGAATGCGGTTAATTATCATCTGTGAGAGCGGCGGGAATTAGACATTTCGCTTTCTATCGTGCCGGCCCCATTCAGCAGAAGAGCTGCGGTCAAGCGCGGAAAGTTACTCGTAGAGTGCAATGTATGGATGTGTAAGTAAGTTTGTTCAATAAGTTAAACGCGATAAACAAGTCGAGGATAATGATATAACAGAGACATAATCATTATTGACAAACACATGAACAAAAGGTTTTAGTTTTGGAACAGACATAAAGACGTCATTATATATAAATGTTTTATACATATATAATAAATATATGTATTATTAAAATTACATATAATTATACATAAATTATATATGTATAAAGATTTTAATACGCGAATCGACATTGCTACATATATTGCAAATTTTTTTGCAAAATCAGCCTTTTTTTATAAAGCGTCCAATCTCTGCAGATCGTTTTATGAAAAGCCTAGGCTTTTTGCAAAAACGGCTGAATTTACGCGATAAAGCTCACAACACAGTGTGCTATTTTTATAATTGTAAATGCTCCATCTAATATCTATATGTGAATCTGACCTCAATACGTCACTTGGATTTGAATATCATTCACTTGTGATAAATTAAATGAAAGTAATGAGTGGCTCTACTTGCTTCAACATCGCTATACGAATCTATACGAATAAGTTACAATGCTGCGAGAGATGCAAAGGTGTGTATGTGTCAGGGTGTATATGTGAAGTAGCGAGAGAGAGAGGAACGAAAGAGAATGAGACGAAACCGCCCGTGGCGAGGATAAAGGTAAATCCTAAGCCATCCGACTCTAACTAACGTCATTAGGTAATTAGATACGTAGACCACGTGCCTCTTGAAGTTGCGTGTGTGAGCGAGTGTTATATTTCGGCGTGTAAGAGAGAACGACCGTGGAAAAGGGAACTTTGTTCGCGATGGACAATCATCGGCAACGCGCGTTGAGTAATTAATGAGACGTTGGATGTAACGCTACGAGAGATACTTTCGAACATGCCGTAATACAGACTATAACGTCATGCCACTGACTTTGGCGAATTAATTAACACTAATATTAAATTTGTCTTTGTCCCGAAAATGACAATCAGGTCTTGAGAATACGATATTACGCAATATCTCGCAAGCCTTAAAAGCGATAATTTTTTTATACCGTAAAGAAAAAAAACTGGTCTACACCATGAATTCTCTAATTAATGTGACGCCATTTATTGATTAAAAATATATACCAAATGATGTGACATGTAACCAAAAGATTTTGCAAAAAAATAATAATATATAGAGAGTAAATTTAAAAATATGGAATATAAGATACTTAATATGATGCAATGAGCATGTTGTTTATAAAATATTGCGGAATAATAACTTGATGATATGATAGATTCGGAAATGTAGGATGCAAAAATAATGTGGAGAAAAGATGGTCGGCATTAATCGACATTTTTCGCTTTATCGATCGCTAGTAGAAAATTACTACGTCCTTCGGTTACATTCAAAGCAATTGCACAATATTTCCCTACGGCCGTAATAGCGCGTCATTTTTTTGCTCCAAAAGAAGATACCCCTCCTCCTTCCGGTATCGCCTTCGAAGCAAGCTATCGATCGAAACGCAATAACATGCACGATTACTCGTATCGTCTTAAAATGATGCGATAATAGCGACCAGAATAAGTAAAAAATATTTTTGAGGAAGATTAATATTTTATTATTATTATCATCATTATATTTTTTTCAAAAAGAAAAAAGGTTTCAACTTCTCTGGCAGAGAAATCAAAAAATGCAAAAAACGTAAAATAGCATTCACGGTATCCGTATTATGTACTTTCTCTTCTCTTTATCTTTCATTGTACCAAATAAACACGTGGCGTTGCATAAATGGAGCGCAGACTAGCACCAGACGATTTCATCTAATGGCGAAAGCGCAAGCTGCATATAAACCGATCTCGGTCACAAAAATATATCGTCATGTGACTGAAACACACGAGTATGTCGAAAATACATTGTGACGTCACGATGGCTGTATCCTCCCCCGCAAAGCCTAGACTAAATTGCGGTAAGTGTGTCCGTAAGTGGCACCGTACGTAAAGGCTCGACGATTCGCGGTAAGGTGGCTAACGATAATTTCTAGCCGGCGTCACGTGCCGGCGATATAAATCACAACCCTCTATCCCGCCCACGCTCTCCCCGCAAACCCCGTCGATTCCTCCTCGACGGAGAACTTGCCCCTGCAATTACCTAATACGTCCGCCGCGTTATCCCTAGACACCATCGGCGCGAATCAACCAACCCCTCTTCCTCTCCCCGCGTACTATCCATCGACTATCCGACCACCCTCCGGCCAACCCCGCAGGCCGCTAACTTACGTTCCAACGTCCAATAATAGATCTAGACAGCCGCAGCTTGTGATGGATTCCCCTAAATCACCGCGCCGCTCGTCGACGAGGGAGAATTGCGCGTCGCAACCCCTTTATTGGTACAAGAGAGAGAAACGGACGACTCTGGAGAATTGTCACTAGAACGATTCTCTCTTTCGTGAAATATCAACATGTCAATCCCGAAATCTTACACAGTTTTATATAATTAAAATACTTTGGAGATTACATCTTTAATACACAATTTAATTCTTATTTTATATATACGAAAAAAAAAGATCCAAGAAACGATCACTTAACAATAACTTGGCTTGACAAATGTGAAAATAAAATATAAACTGCACTCTCTTTTTATATTACATTAAAAGAAATTTAGATGGACATTTTGCATAAAGCTGAAATATTATATATATATTTTTTAATATCCCTCTTAAATAAAATAAAAGCATACAATATATGAATAAAGCTACTAATAAAGCGCAATTTTCACGAAATTGTCAAATTTTAAAAAATATCGAGATCTATATGTTGAAATGTCTGTAAACTACGTCGCAGAAAATATCTCTCGAAAATATTGCTAAGGTCAACATTTATCTATTCTACAATGTTGACAATATATCGCTGCCTCGCATCGTTCATTCGAGAGGAGCGATTCGAGCGAAAGGTACGATATATCGAAATTAGAATTCGCTCCTCGTATTTTCGCGGACACTTTTTCGAGAGGAAAAGACACCCGACGTTCCGACGTCGTTGCGGTAAACCGATAAGCCCACGTCTCGAAGATGTCGCGGGGTTACTTTCGTCGCCGTCGGACATCGGTAAGCTAATGCCGGGACACGATCGATCCTTAAGTAGAACGCAGGCGAGACGAGGGAGCGCGTGTAATCCCACGGAAACTCTTTCTCACGTGTTTCTACCCCGCGGTTATGCGAGACTGTTCCTGATACTAAGTATATGTCAGAAGTATATCTCTCTCTATTTATCTATCTATCTACCTCTTCTTCTCTTTCGTACCATTTGCCGTAGTGCGATAGGTACTTCCGTTACTTCGCCCGCAGGATACATAACCGGGATATTCGGAGTGCATTTCCCGGCCTCGAGGTACCGTAGGATATGGCTACGAGGCTCGCTAAAATCTCGCGGAAACTCGCAATTTTCGACTTTAAGAGGAAATATCATGGAAAATGATTTAGGAAATAAAACTTCAAATGATTCCGACTTTTGTTGGGATGTAACAGATTTCTCTTATAAAATCTATACGATCTTTTTCTCATAAAAAAATCGCGTTTATTTCATTTATTTTCTGAAAATACAAGATATATTCATTTTCCGAGAAAAAATAACTACCAAAAAAATCTGGAAACAATTTTTTAATAAACTCAATTTGAAATAGAAATAGAGGATTGCAGGTGAATACAGAGGCATATCGATTTAAATGGCACAGTTTGCAGCTGATACTATAAGTGAGTTATCGCTGTGTTATCCAAACAATCCACACAAAAAATACAAAAAGTAGACAGATACAAACGTACATGTATATACTTTTGTCTGATAATAAATTATTAATTTTTTTCGCTTTCTCGTTATCGCAATTAAAAACCAATCGTCTCATTTAACGATAATCTGATCAGCTGATCATAATGGTTTAAATAAATGCGTCCGAAGAAACGTCAAGATTTAGATGCGATTTTTTATTCCGTTCCAGATCGTCAAAATCGTCCGATTCTGTGCGCATTTAAAGAGAACACGCGTCTCTTCCTAGAAAGCAGATTCCGAGATTCATCGACACATTAAAATCCATCACCGGCCCGCCGTAATCGCCCGTTCAAAATCGGCTTACCAATTTCCGCTCGACCAAACCCAGAAACCACATCGTTCATCGTGCGAGAAATTTTTCATGTCAAGCAAGCCGCAAAAATCCGCGCGCAGCTGTCGCATCACCGTTCGCATATCTTTCTCTCCGCGCACTTTAGCGAAGCTCTCGAACTAGGATGCCGGGTGGAGAGAGAGAGAGAGAGAGAGAGAGAGAGAGAGAGAGAGAGAGAGAGGTGTATTTCATCATTTACGCTAATTTTTATACGTCGTAATATATATGTATAATTTATATATATTTTTCGAGATTTTTTTATATAAAAATTAAAAATTGTTATATATTAGAATACTTAAGGAAGAGTTTGAGAAAAGGTCTGTTTTAGGGCAGACAATTGCACATTGGAGGCACGCTTGTCTCGTAAGCCTCGGGCCACGTCGTCTTCAATACTGCATTACGATATCATCCCCTTCCTCTCCTCGCTCGTATCCTCTTGCGTCCTCGATCCTCCTCTCTTTCGCGGCTCCTATCCCAGTTTCGTATACGACGGAATTATACTCGAAGGTTGAAGTATGCGAGACGCATGATGGAAGACGATCCTCGAGAATGAGATCGAAAGTAGGCTCGCGATATGCATAAAAGGAAGCGAAACGAGATTCGCGTTCTCTCTTTGAGAAGGGAAGAGAGAGAGAGAGAAACATGAAGATAGAGGTGGAGAGAGAACATAGGTGTTCCTTTTCGAGCGCTCTTATCCTCCGTCGTGGAAACTCTATTACGCGGATTTGGGTCGCGCGTCGCATTATGCAGATCGCTCGAGTCGATCCGCATGTAAGCTCTCGTTACTTACGGATTTTAATTACGTCGCACCTCGTGAGCTTATCGAAAAGCTGCCGCTCGGCGAGGTATTATTATGTTTTATCGGTTAATCTATAACGTGACGAAGACGCGGGGCTAATAGTGTCATAAACGCGTCTTTCATGAAAAAAAAAATACAACGGAAATGAACGTATAAAGTAGTTTGTAACATATTAAAATGCTAAAAAGTTAATATTTCTATTATTATTTTTACCTTAAAACATATCTCCTGAGATATGCCCCTGTGAATTATCTCATTCATCGTGCAGGATTTATTTTTGTTTAAGCCAAATGATACCATCGTAAAATTTGACGATATTCAGTCAACGCCAGACGCGCAACGAACGGAAAACTTTTACGCACGTAAAGTCTTCGACAAATTATCAAATGGATCACCGGTGCATCGGATAGTTTACTCCTCTTTTTGCAATTCACCCGTTCGCAAGTTTTTTTATTCCGCTTCCGAAGAAACACGACTCGGCACGTAGAATGTCACCGATAAAATCGCGTGTTGCGCGAAGCGAACAAGCGCGCCCACCGCTGACAAGAAGCCCGTTGTTTTGTCGCCTCGTAAAGAAGAGGATCGGTGTGTCGATAGCGAAATCCAGCGCGCATCGAACTACGACTCGAAATCGGGCGCGACCCCCACTCGTAAAATCCGAATTCGACGGATACGAGCAAGCAGATCCGGATATATAACGTCCCGGACATTACGACGTAAGCACTCTCTCATGCCGTATTACAACGATCTTAACGCATCGTGAAGCATTTACTCGATTGCGCGCGATATTATTATCGTGTCTATTGCCGAATGGAAGAAAAAGATATAGAAAGGGGCGGACTCGTTACATCTCTAAATTATACAACAAACGCGAATATATAAGCTTGGATATATATAAACTTTTATCAAATTAAAATTGTACATCTTAATTAATATAAATTATTATAAAAATATGTATATATATATATATATATATATATATATATATTTGTCAAAAAAATCCTACTTAAAAGATTGCATTAATTAATGCATTTCTCTTCTTATCAATTACGAATCGGGCAAGATCTTGATTAATCAAAAGCGTCATTGATCGAGTAGTTTTGTGAATCACATGGTCCTGCAGGAACTCTCGAATTTCCGAAGAAACATTAGTAAACGTGCACGAGCGAGGCTTATATGACGGGCCGGTCAATGCGGTCTCGCAACACAAACGGCGGTTCTTCGTTACAATTTAACTTGGCACGCGGAGAAACTGTTGGACACGAGTTTCGCTGATGAATATACCATGCCGAAGTTTACCGAGCTTATGTGCTCATGTGCGGCTACAACGTTAGTGCGCCGCACGTTATGTCATGTATGACGTCAGTCTAATTATGTATACTCAAAACGCGAAAGGACACATTCCCCTCTCTCTCTCTCTCTCTCTATCATTACAACGCCCGTGCATACATGCAATATTTTCGCGCTTTAATACGCCAACAGAATGAAGGTGAAAATTCCAGTACGCGCCCACTTGAAACGAAAATAATACCAGGTGCTCACGTTTCAAAACACGCGAGAATGCACGCGTTCCAAAAATAAGCTGCCTTACGCTCGTGGAGAGAAAGGAATTCAATTTTTTTTTTTTTTTTCTTTACAAATTTACAATTGCTTATTTTTTTTCCTTTCTTTTTTTCAACTGGTAAGATAACGAGCACAAATGGGATGGAATTGGGGGATGGAATTCTAGATGTCTGAAAGAAAAATTTCAATTTCTCTCCAGCGAAAAGAGAAAGAAGAAAATGCTCGCGCCAGTCGCGGATACAATGTATCGGATTTGGCGACAGCGGGTTGATGTACACGTCAGACTTGGTGAACGCGCGTAGGAAGATAGACAGGAAGAGACGTCGGAGGTAGAGTGCGAGGGATGAGAGACGGAGAGCATGGGAGGGGGGATGTGCGCGGAGATCACGTGGAAACGAATCTCGTCCGAGAGTTTACGTCCATTTTCATTTTGACGCGTCACCAGCTTTTCACCCGGCCAAAGTTGCTCGCCATTCGGCGAATTCGCCGACCCGATACCAGCAGCGGGTGATTAAACGATCGTGATACACGGGTACGGGAATACGGGGAGGGGACGGGGAAGAGAGGCAGGGAAAGGATTACGTACGTGTGGGAAAAGACCGGTGGTTTCAGGGTCGCTCAAAAGCGACTACGACGTCTGATAATCATCTCCCCCGGCGACACTACGTTTTGATTAACAACGGCGTTTCGTTTAGAGCGATGTTACCTTATTTTATTTGCGACTATGGCCTTTTAAGTGTCTATACGATTGCGTTAAATACAAAAAAAGGGAGAAAAGAGAACGTGTAAACATTCATATCGCGAGATCATCAATTTTCCGGATGATAAATTACATAGCCACCGTCTTTATTTATTTCAAGCGCGAGTTAAACAAAATCAAAACAAAAACAAAATAAATTAGTCGTGTTACAAAACATTTTTTTATTTCTCTAATGTTTTCGGTTAAATTATAAATAACAATGAAATGATTTACTTTGAAACTGTTGTGTAAAATCCGTTTTGCGATTTTGCCAAAATCGATAGATTGAAATTATTTCAATTCGCTCATGCGAATAGTGCCGAATGTTAAAGGATATTTAAAAAGATAAATCCAAAAGACATATATTTCGTGCCTTACCTCCGACCTTACCTTCAAAATAAAATCGAATCTCCCCGATGTTATTATATATCTCGCTCGTATCTACGCGTAGCATTTCTTACGTAATACGCACGTTACATTAATCGTACAGTGCGAGAAATATTGCGATAACGAGCAAAAAAGCAACGTCAAAGTGAGATTTCCATCGAGTGCACTCTTTCCTTCTTCCCCATCCACCGTTGCAGCGCCTTATCTGTCCTTTCCGTCGCGCCCTGTTGACGTTTTCTCCGAGTCGACGAAGGGAGGAAGGAGCCGTAGATATACTCCGTTGTGGGACAGGATATGACCCATTTTATCGAAAATGTAAATGCGAAAGAGGCGGCGGAACGGAACGAGGAAAGGGAAACGGAGACTCCGCATATCGTTACGAAATGAGTCGCGCGCGTCGCTCGCTTCTTCAAAACGCTCCCCACCGAGGTACTTAATGTAATTGCTTTACTTGACGAGATGCGAAAGCAATTGTCATCGACCGTACCAATATGGCTATTTGAGTGATCGTCATGTCAAAATAAATTTCTCAATGTTGCTAATTATTTTGATAGAGAATTTTTTTTTTTTTTAAGATACAAATGTGTCTCAAGTGCTCTGAGTTAATTTTATGTACTACTGATCATTAATATGATTTCATTTATCAGAGATCACATAAATATGGAGCTTCTTCAAGTAAATTTAAAATTGCAAAAAAAAAATAACTACATAAATATATTATAAAGAAACGTATTATAAACATTAGTGTCCCTCTTAAAAGAAGAATATGCGATAAAATATTTTTTTAATAAAATTTAAATTTTAAACTTGCGATAAAATATAGATCGATTGTTTTATCAAGAGAAGCGCAATTCTGCCACCGCAATATCGACGATTATTTTTCCGCGGAATATATAAGAAAAGAGATATGAGCGACGTCTGGCTGGTTTAAACGTCGTAAAATCGCGACTCTCGCGCAAATCCGGCGAATACGTAAATCTTTCTGGTGCATTCAAACGACCCGTCAAGAAGGCATAACAACCGTTCTTGGCAACTTCTCGAGCGCGACGTAAGCTTCATTCATGGGAAGCGCGAACTGCGGATAACCGAGGAATATTCAGCGAAACTCGAAGCATCTATTTTTAATTCAACTCGCGACGACATCGAATAAGGAATTTTCTGCTCGCACACGAAGTTACGATAACTTCAACAAATCGAACGATTATCAAATTAGACATCTTTTTAGGCTCAAATTATATCTCGGTATATAGGTACGTAGATAGGTAGATAAGTAGGTAGAGCAAACGTGGTAAAGCAAACTTTGCGATCCCTTTCGATACGCCTCGTCTTGACTCTCATACTACGCACGGCAAGTTTCGCGTTCCAACTGCGGCTCGAGATTACACGTGCGCCAATTAAACGCGCATAACACGCGTACAGGAAAGAGCAAGAGAGAGAGAGACTGCAAGATATCGGTAACATCTTGCCGGTAGCGATAATGTGATTCTTTCGCTACGTGCTCGACGAAGCGCGGTAATTCGAAGGTGGAGATGAGACAGACGGCGAGAGAGCGAAGGAGAAACGCGGAACGAAAATTAGGTTCGACGACGACGCCGATCATTCGATCAGGTGGGGGGAAAGGGTGGGTAGATTTGTTCGGGATTCTCGCGATCGTGGGATGTCACGTCGCGATGCGGGACACCCTCCCGCATCTCCTCCTCCTCCGTCCTTCTCTTCTCTCGTTCGACACCTGTCGATCGAAGGATTAAAGAGGATACCCCCGTAGACGCGGTCCGGGATTTAAAGCGCCGTTCGCCCCCTCCCCCGCCGCGCCATCCCGCGAAACGTTTACCGAGCGGCGAAGAGAAAGGTGCGAGAGCGTGAACGGAGGCGAATTCGCGGCGCCAAACCCGGGGGTTTTCCGTGAGGATACTCTCCTTCTCCTGTTTACATGGCAAACGTAGGAAGTAATTCATCGTGGCTCGTCGCGACTAAATCCATTCCTGATTCACCGCCTTCCCTATCCTACGCCCGAGAGAGTATTACTCGTGCCCTCGTAGTAAGTACCCTCGTTACTCGGCTGCCGGAGGGTTCGTTACCTCGAGGAAACCCCCCCGTGAGAGCTTTGTCTTCGGTGACACGTCGGAATACGCGGATACTCGGAATTCCCGTCGGGTGTAGCGCCATTGTCAAGATTGCGAATATAACGCTTGAGACGCGAAATCGACTGCTGATTCTCGCGGGGAAATCATAATTGCACGAAGAGAGCAAATCAAGCAGTCGATATAATAATTAAAGATTATATAAAAAATTAATTAACAAATTGTAGATTTTACGGACAATTTTCAAAAGTTAAAAAAACCCAATGCCGTCATTTGCATATTGTTTAAAATTAAAGAATTATTAAAAATTAAAAAATAAAATAAAATGTTATAAAATATATTCTCCATAGCGTGTTGCGTAATTTTGACGTAATTTCTATGGAATTTTCAAATTTATCGTCGAATAATCGTAATCATGAAAAAATAGACCAACCTTGAGAGCGGAGCGTGTTCCTCGTAGCAAGGATTTAAGCGGAGAAAGATAGACTCACCATAGTGTCTTTGATATGATCAACTGGTTGCAGCAGGACCGCCGTAGTGCCGAGTGTCCTGTGATGCTGCTGTTGTTGCTGCTGATGCTGCTGCTGCTGCTGCTGATGATGGTGGTGCTGATGATGATGGGGGTTGCAGTTAGCAACGATGTTGCAAGAACAGGTACAGGCGAGATTGCAGGCCTGCTGAGCACCGAAGAGATGTCCTACCAGCCCCGGGGTGATCGTTGCTGCCGCCGGATTGTTGATGCCGTTTAACAGGGGCGGGGGCAGGGGCACCGCACCACCCGGGACGAACGGGTACGAATGATAATACGTGGTGATGGGGGAAATACGTGCCTCGTCAGCGCCGACGACCGTCTCGGCGAGCCAGGACTTGCCCGGGGATGCAGGATGCAAGAAGAGATTGCGATTTGCCGCGGCCGCGAACGACTGTTGCAGGCCCCAGAGGGTCCGCGCGCGTTCCTGTGAATTCCAGCAGGCACGTTCCAGCGACGCGGCCTGGCAGCGAGCAGTTTCCGTTTTGCACGAGCGGCTCCACTCGAACGAGGGCCACCACAGCTTGAACGAGTAATATCCTCCCTTGTCCTCTCCCCTCGACCGGTCCCCCCCGTTCAGGGACGCTCGTCTTTCTCGTGTCTCTCTTATTTTCGTTGCTTCCACGTCGACGTCGTCCCCCTTTCTTGGGACAGGACGCTCGACCGACCTGTTGGTTTCCCTTCTTCCTCTCGGCAATCGGCCGATTTCTCGTTACCACGAGCGTTACGCCGACAGAACAACGAGAGAGAGAGCGATCGATCAGCGAATAGTCGTTCGGACGCGCCTTCGATAATAGCCTCCTTGACTAGCCAAAGATCGCGACTGGGCTTTGGTATCGTACGTAGACGAGAGTATATCGAACAGACTGAACTCTACTTTTACGAGCTATACACACATACACACGTAAACACGTACACACGCGCTATTCTTATGAATATCGGATACAACAACGTGATTTAAGCGCTATCTATCTACACGTGCGAGATCGAGACGGAGGAGATTTTTAAGTGAGACGTATATGCGAGTTTTATTTTTCTAAAACTAGCGGCGAACGCGAACGCGTCGTCGACAGTCTAGCTCTGGATGATTGTCAATGTGTTGTGTGTGCTATGATGTGTGTGTATGTGTGTGTGTGTTTATAAATATATTTATATGAGCGAGTGGAAGGGCGAAAAACAGTTACAACCACGCGTTAGGAGGGTTGTCCGCGCGGGGAAGGGGGCGAGTAGTGATGGACAGAAAGAGAGGGGAATTTAACGCGTGCGGATTAAATATGTACTTAGAGTGCGGAAGAGGCGCGAGAGAGAGAGAGAAAGAGACAGAGAAACAAGCTCGTCTCTCGCTTCGCGCGATTCTCTTGCTCGTACGTGTAATTGAAACGACGTAGGTATGCGAAATTTTTTCTTCTTCTTTTAAGCCTCTCTTTTTTTTTCTTCCCGTTACGTTACCTTCCTTCTACTAATTCGAATGTTATCCTATCGAAAAGAAGGTGATACACCTCGAGATTACGCACTAAGAGAACTAGCTGAAAATGATTGTCACGAAGATTGACAGAGAGCAGTCCTATTGCCAGAGACCAGGGAAAGAGATCCTCAAGTTTCTCCTTTATCTTTTTGGCCTTAACCTCCTGCCGCTTATCTTTTCCCTATCCTGTTCGTATTCGAATCACGCATTAGCGACTCTCGCGACGCGTCGATTCGATATGTACGAGAGTTGTAGACGTACAAATGTATGTATAAAGTGTAAATATATATATATATATATATATATATATATATATATATATGTGTGTGTGTGTGTATATATATATATATTTCTATTTTGTGTGTATATATATATATATATATATATATAATATATATATAGATATTGATATAGAGCGTGTACACACGTAGAATTGGTACAGAGGCTGGAGATCACATAAAGACGCGAAAGTCGATCGCTCGCGACCTCTTATTTCGCAATAGACACGTACATTACTCCGCTCTGACCGAGAAAAAGTCGCAGATACTTTCCCCTCTCTTTCCCTCGATATGTCCCAATCCACTACAATTACAATTGATTGTCTTGACGCGATTCTCTTTGTTCCTCGACGGTCATCTACAACGGCAGATGACGCGATTGTTTATTAATCTCTTTTTTTTTTTTTTCCTATATCTTATTCTTATATTTAAATCTAATAACTTATCACACGTTTTATACACATACGTACCTAGAAAAAAAAATAGCCGAAATTTTCCTTTTTATTATTCGATCTCTCTTAAGTCTCGCGTGAGGTTACTGTCGATAATTTAACGTCCGAACGATTATCATTTATAAATGATGACTTAATTAACGGTGGTTCTTAATCGCTTGGGCAAAAAACATTTCTTTTTTCGCCGCCTCTTCTCTCCTTCTTTCTCGATCGCTCTTACTCGAGACTGTCGGCGAGAGAACCGCTATAAAGTCGCGTGGTCCGTCTCGTGTATTTTTCTCTTTTCTTTTCTTTTGTTTTCAAAGATATGTATTTATCTAATATCGATTATCCACGATTATCAGGGGGGAGGGGGGGGACTTCTCATAGAATGTCAACGTGTCGAGATTTTTCGCAGCAGTCTTTCATTTATATCGCTCGATATATTCTTATCAGCAGCAATGAAGCGATCGAAAGAAACTCGGGGATGAACAGTTCTTTGTAGAGTCAGCTCAATTTGATTTTTCCCGGTCGATGTGTGTGTGTGCCACGAAAAAGATTGAACGAAGACGACGATAATGAGAAGGACGACGATGAATGACCTTGAACAGCTCGCAATCCAGTCCGGCAAAGCTATCGCTCCAACGATAGTGGCTCGCGCTCGGCACACACAGACACACACACACACACGGACTCAAAGAGAAGAGATAATAGGGCGCGCAGTCAGGAGGCTGCTTTTATGCATTACTCGGCATACAAACAGAGAGAGCCAGAGAGTGAGAATACGAGTGCGATAAAACGAGGTAGCGTTTAAGCGTGTACTGGAAAACGTTGATCACGTGGTCTTGCTGGCGCGTTACTTCTTCGCCTTC
The DNA here is from genome assembly GCF_021464435.1 of Cataglyphis hispanica. Taxonomy (NCBI): domain Eukaryota; kingdom Metazoa; phylum Arthropoda; class Insecta; order Hymenoptera; family Formicidae; genus Cataglyphis; species Cataglyphis hispanica. The sequence goes on from NC_065963.1 coordinate 6,086,287, forward strand.
TCTTCTTCGCGTTGCGTTTCTCAGACCGTCGCGAGCGGACAGAGACGGTGAACGGCGACGGCGACGTAGATGAGGATGACGTCTGTGCGGGATTCGTACGCGAGCGTATGTTCCGCCGGTCGAGACGGAAGAAAATTAAAACGAAAGTCAAGGAACTCGAGTATTCGCGCGAAGGGAAAAAAAGCAAGCGAGGGCCGACGTATGGATAGCGCGTGTGTGTCTGTCTGTGTGTGCGTATATCGTACGAGCGCTTATGTTGCGGGCCTCGCGCTTTGTGTGTGGCGTGCGTGGCGTGATGTAGCGATATATGTGTCGGTATACTGTGAAGGAGTAGCGTGGAGAGGACAGACGTGGCAGAGGCGAAGGAAGAGAAGAAGGAAAGAAAAAAAAGGAGGAAAGAGTGTGTGTGGGTGGGTGTGTATGTGTGTGTGTGTGTTCGTGAAAGAGAGAGAGTAACTCGGAGGCGGAACGATTAAAGTGCGTCCTACTCGATCGCCTAGCTTGACACAACTGAGGAGCGTCTCTCTCGCCCGGCGCCGCGTAAGCTCCCGCGCCGCCGCCGCCGCCATTTCCACCGCCACCGCCGTCGCCGCCGCTGTTGCTGCTGCTGTTGCCGCTGGCGCCGTCGACGCCGCCGCCGCCGCTTCCACCGTTGCTGCGGCCGCAGAGTTGGATTACACTGTATACGCGCCTTTCTCGATCCCCACCGTGCAAACGGTGACGCGGAACCAATGGGGCGCGGGAACGCGCCGAGAGGACGCGAGCTCGCACGAGATCCGTCGAGTCTGCGCGACGGAGGAAGCGGCGGTGGCGGCGGCGGCCGCGGCGGAAGAGTTCTCGCGAGTCCTCTCCCTCTCCTCTTTCTCTTCCTCTGGCCTGTTCCTCCCTTGTCGCCTTCTCCACGCCTTCACCGGTGAACTACCACCTTCCTCTCGCGCGAACCCATCCGACATCCCCGACACGCTGCCCCCCGGCCGATTCCGCCACGCGCGGACGCGTCCATCTGAGAGGCGCCACCGCGATTCCGAAACCGCTCTCTTAAGCTTTCCACCCCGCCACCGCGAAACAGATCCCCGGTCTACCCGGGGGATGCGAGGGAAGGAAAGAGCTTGTATTTATTATGCGCCAGAACGGATCCTAGGTCTTCCGTGCGAGCGAGCCAAGATTCTACTCGGTTTCTCTCCGTGAGAGACCACCTGCTATATGTTAGGAAGATTTAAGGAGATGCACTACCCGAGCGATTTCAGATGCATCGCATTAATACACACCTGGGTGAATTTCAAATTTCCATCGTTGGCAATTTTTAACGAAAGATGTGAATTTGTTAGAATAATACAGGATGACATATTAACGATGTAAAATTTCGTTGAAAAATTCTCCTGTACCGATATATGTAAAATTATCAAAGGTCTAATTTCAGTTATTATATTAATCAGCAATCTCGCAGATAAACTCGCAAACAATGTGTATATTGTGGTTGTATATTCCCCTATAAACAAAATCATATCAAGATATCATAATAGACACAATGAAAAGCGGTTCGACATTTTATCTAATCGCCGATTTTCATTCTACCGAATGATATCGATTCTAATTGCTCCAAACGCAAAAGATATTCTGAAATTGATATGGCAGCGGAAACGTTGTCTCGGCAATAGTCGAGCGCGTCCTACTCGCCGAAGGTAATTAACATAATAGCCGGAGTTTAAGGTTGAAACATCAGCGAACCCGTTTCTTTTAACGTGCACCGTCATAGCTATAACTGTGGTGCGCGCACCGCTTAACGATAGCGCTCCCAGGCAAAAGTACACTCAAGAAGTTCAATGGGTGGCGATAAAGCACCGACGTCGCAATGCTTGCCTCCACTCAGTCTGGCCCGTTATAGCAATAGGCCCACCGCCCGCTAAAAACAACTGAAACTTTCGCGTAGCGAGTATCCGAGTAGTCGAGCAGATGAAAAAGTTTCAGAGACAAATAACGGAGGGGAACGCGTAAACAGAAGCCTCGTGAGTGCATCTGCGAGAATGGGTCGGGAAGCAAGCTGGAATAGGGATTGAGAGCGAGGGTGGAGGGGGAGGGGGAGGGGAGGAGAGAGGAGGGGGAGGAAAAGGTGAATCGCTGATTCTGAATCCTCGGCGAGGAAAGAGGAAGAAATAAGTGTGAAGAGGGGGGAGGGGTCGCGCATTGCCATTCGTTCGACGAGCGTTCCTCTTCAGTGAGAGTTCGGAGTGTTTGTTCGACGCGGAGATTACTGTTTTCGCGAAGAGAGAAAGAGAGAGATAGGAGGAGAAAGTAAGAAAAGAGAGAACGAGAAGGGTCAGACAAACTCGGAGAAAGGCAGAGAGAGAGAGAGAGAGAGAGAGAGAAAGAGAAAAGAGATTCGAGCATAATCACCTCCTTCCATCTCGACGTCCTTGATGCCAGAGTGAAGAGTTTCCACGGATTCTTTGGAGTCGATTGTTCGATCGACGAATTCGAAACCGCAGAAACTAAACCTCGATCAAAATCGATAGTGATGTGTGAAGGATTTGATGATCGTTTACGAGGGCACTTCACACAAATTATCTGGAAACGTGGTAACATGATTGTCGAGAGGAAGGCTGCAACTATCGAGACACAAGAGATTGTACCAAAGGGAATATTGAAGGAACGAATAGATCAAAGAGAGAGGCGTGTCAACGTTTATATGAAATTTACATCAATCGTTTTCAATTATGGCTTTCAATTTAGAGCAATCAAAAAATGCGATGCGGTTTATTCTTATTCATTGTATTAAACAAAGAGATACGAAATGCTAAAAACGTTCCTTGTTTTTTAAACGCACAATAACAAAGTTTCGTTTTAATAAATCGGCAGAAGAAATTTTGTTATATGTCAGATATGCTTCTGTTTAAAAAAAGAGTTGGTGACATAAGAGATATTATATACGCTATTGTAAAGACTAAAAATGGAGTGTTCGTCATTGTAAATGCTTGTTACTTTCTTTGTCAAAGGGACTCTTTGTCAGCTCTTCGCGGCATAGAAGAAGTTTATCATGTAAAATGGTGTAAAAACGTACTGTTATGTAAAAACATACAGCAAATTGGCAAATATTTGCAGATTTCAAATTATAAGTCGTACCTCTCTTGGGCACGCTCACAGAAAGGTTTATTTCAGCGATTTTTAATAAATTTCGCAACATGTGCACTGCGATACTGTTTTCTATCTACACGTTATATATTTTTAAACGTCATTCCGTTTAAACTGCACTCTTTTGTATTTAAAATATCTATCGTCAAATACAGAAATTGGAACGTTATAAAATACAAAACAACGAGCAATGAAACAAAAATAAAGCATTTTAGATAAAAATCCAACTATTTGCTATAATTTCATTAAAAAAAGCGAATGCGCTATAGGCTTATGCTAAATGGTGAAAAATCTAGTAAACCTTTAATTTCACATAGAACGCGGTCGCAACGTGTGAGAGACGAAGTAATTTCCATTTTATAGGAAAAATTTTCAACAATCGCGATGCACGAAATCTTCCAAAAACCCAGGCACAGTCGTCAAACGACGTGACAAAATGTCGCGCGCAATTTTCGGCAAGTTTATCCGGATTAATTTTCGCTTTGATCCTTGCCCGACTAAAACCACGTATCACACAATCGCTTTAACGTTCATTATCGGTCGTCCCAGGCCGCGTTTTATACATATTTTTAATTACGTCAATGAAATTAAAGCCGCGCGGCTAAAAGGCCGCCGCACCTCTTCTCCTTATGGAAAGTTTAATTAACTTACTAAAAGCTTTGTGTGCCGGAGAAAACGATGTCAAAAGGGCCACGGCAGCGCTTACCTGTAACAAAAATTAATACGGGAATTATATACACGCAACACACGGACGATGCTGTATTAATACAATAACACGGATTGTTGATTCAAACAAATGTCAAAAGATTTCTATCCAGTAGAGAATAATACGAAATAATATAGAGATAAAATTCATTAGTGAGGTCATCTGCTAAATTAAAGCATTATTTGCTGTTTATCGCTAAATATCTTTCTTAATACATTTAGCTTATTCACATTATTACATATAATTTAAAAATGTAACAAATAATACGAACATAGTCAGATGTAATAATATTGACATAAAAAATATAGAATAATATCGATAATAATATGAAATAGAGATACAGAATATATATATATATATATATATATGTGGTGTGTGTGTGTGTATGTATACTCCTTTTTTCTGTGTCCTGAATTTACCATGCAATACTACCACATATTAGAAAACATCCTGTACATATGATGTTTGTTAATTAATGTAATAACCCAATTTATATGTAGCAATTATTGCTTTTCATCAAATGAAATATATATATAGATGCTCTTGGAAATATCATATCTAATCATATATTAATTAATTAACATTCAATCTTTATACTTTTCATCGTGTTGATATTAATTTTATGTACATACTTAGGACTGTCATTATCAGACTTACGCGAAAGGATGAGGAGAGGAGAGCAAACTCTCACGCTCTGCTCTAACATATAATATTTCTTAGTTTGCTCAGTAAATGCTTCACGTAACGTATATATTTATGAGATGTATGTGATATTATCTCGCAAATAATATGTTACAAAGTGTCGAAAATATAATTGAAATATATTAAGATAAATAAATTATACATTGCAAAAATTATGAAAAGCTTAATATACATGTGTTCGTTTAATATATATAAAGTATTCTTTTTTCTTCATATTTATTTTATTAATGTAAATGTTTCTTTTAGTTAATTTCTTTTAATTACGCCAAGTTTAGCATTAAATTTCCGCTGCTTGCAGAAACCTAATCGTTCTCGGAGGCGGGTATCGCGTCAGCCGATAGGGACCGGGAATTGCTACAAACCTGCCCTAATATAGCGCTAATAGCGTCCTAATAACGCACACAGCCGGGCATCGCGGAGGTAAGTGCGCGAAAACGAAATCGCGAGGAGCTTTAGAACGATCGTTAATCCCGCCGTGCGGACGACTTAATACGCCAGGCAAACCATTTCGCGCCCTCCCGGCGGCGGGGCTCCTCGCCCTTCTACAAGCCCCGGCGAAATTACTCGAGGAGTAAGCAGTATGCAGATCGCAAAATCGCGACGTACGTTAAGGATTAACTTGGGCGCCGCCGAGCCGGCCCGGAGGGGGAAACGCAAAGAGGATCTGCCTGCGCGAAATCGGCAAGTCGAAAATCTCGAAATGCCGCGCGACAGCTGCGGCACTCGCCGTTTAATCTATTTGATGCCCCCCCCCCCATCCCCATCCCCTCCCTCATCTCGCACCCTTCAACTATTTCTGGAAACCGTCGAGAGCGCGATATCCTCCGAGTTCAGCGACGCGGTACGCGATCGTATTATCACTTCTATTTAGACAGCTTTTGCGCGTAAGAAACTGAACGTGTGTGCGTCCTTGCTAAAGAACAGGTTTTCCTTGGAGAGGAAACCTGTTTGACAGTTTAATGGCTTTGATCTCTACCAATATAAGTGGAAAACAATGTTATTTCGTCAAGTGTATTAATAAAGAGAGAGATGGAGTTGACAATTGCGCGCATCGAGACGAAATAACAGTAAAACAGTCATTAACACACATTTCTACCGAAGCGATGATCCCAGAATAATTCGGTATTCGGAAAAATCGTCTCTCGTCGCACCCGTGGCTTGTCGAAGTCTCGATTACGAGTCGTACGTTCGATTTTCATAAACGCGCGATATAAATCGTTCCCGATAATAATCCATTTCTTGCGCTAACTCCGAGCAATCTTTCCATCAATCGTCCGCACACTCGGCACAATCAATCATCCGCCGTAATTTAACATGGGGGCGGGGGGGGGGAGGGGGGACAGCTACTATATAAACGAATTTGGCGCACCGTTCGCGGATGACCGCAGTAATGATTTGATGTCCAAACGGTGAAATTATGCACCGTAGATTCCGACCGATAACTATTGTTCGCGCGTTCCTTGCTCGGCCCGTCAAAATCATCGAGCACAAGAAAAAACAAATCCATACCCTTTTTTCGCTCATGGAAAACTTTGGCCCCTCCGGGAATTCGCTCGTTTCGTTTCCAGAAAATATCCGTTCGAATTACCGGTCACTCCTTTCTCGCCATTCATATCTCTACGCTATAACTGACGAATCTGGACGAATAAAAAAGTCTCTCGGAAGAGAGAAACTTATGATTAATTCGCGGAATCGATTACAAATCACAAAATAATATAAAAATAAAAAAGGCGAATTTTTGCAATCGTGGAAACATCTTTCGCTTTGTTAACGGGATCATCTCTTGTTTGACAGAATATGTTGAATAAAATCGCAGCAGTTGTCACACATATATATTATAAAGTGTATCTTTCTTACAGTCAATTTAGCTTAATGATATAATTCGTCTTCTCTTTAAAATTATACGAACGTCTCGTAAAGTATCAGATTGCCAAATGAATTGATGTTCGTTAACGAATTTTCGATATTAATCGATATTATGTGGCTACTCTAAATTTACCAAACGCGAAATTCCAGATATAGAGATTCGATATTTGCGCTAACGAGCGCCCGTCAGATAAACATTTCCATGCAAAGCGGAAAAGCGATACGATGAGCAATAACGGCAGACTCATTAACCAAAACACGTAATTGTATGCTTTCCCAAAATGGACGATTCATAAACTGTCATATCAAGGGGAAGGTCTCGTGTTTCCCGCGCGATACACAAGACCGAGAACGACGATTTGAAATATTTTGTTCGATAATAAATAGCGATCGCGCGTGCTCATCGTTTTGCGCTTTATCGAAAAAAAAAATATAGAGGCGGGAAATATTACGACCGCGAGATATATTACACGCGACGGCGGCTAGTTAACCGTCTAATCAGCCCCCGACCATCAAAAACCAAAGGTTTTCCGGCGGATTTCTCGACGGAACCGATTTTATCCCTCCGGAAGTCACGCGATGCGGCGGAAAATTCTTACGGCAGCGAATCGCTCTTTATCTCGCCGCTCTATAGCCACCCCCAACCCCTATGGTCAGTCGTTGCACGGTTGCGAAACCGTGACAGGTAAGTTTTCGTGATAACAGGCAAGATAAAAAATAGAGCGACGATGACGGATGGATCGTAATGGACGTAAATACAGATTCGCAGTCCTTTGAAAGATGAAGATGTTAATGAAGAGAGATGAAAAATGTTAAGGTTTTCTATAATTCATATATAAGATAGCGGGGATACATTTCAACGCGTAAGAAGATCGCTTTTATCATTTAGCAGCATTATAAAAACTGCGTTATAAAATCTTAAAAATGCTAATGATTATTGTGGAGCGTTTTTATTATCATGATTAATAAGTATATCATGTGTGTACGCGTGTATTACATTTCAGCTTTATATACAATATATAAAAATTTTCTCCAAAAAATTTCTATGCAAACTAATGTGATAAGAAAAGAGCAGTTTATTACAACAAGTATCAAAAGTAAATTTAATTAAAAGCGTTTGTTTTATGATCTTCCTACTTTTTTCTTTCTACTTATATAAAAAATAAAAATTAAAACATATCTTCTTTTTTAATTTGTGAAACATTAAAATACAATATTAACCAATTAATTTAGAATTATAATTTTTATTTTAGATATTATATATCGATTATATGTGTCTCTATATTACCTTCTTTAAAAAAAAAAGAAATTTTTTTTTAAAGAATCCTTAAAGTTCCGATCTCTTAGCGCTCGGATAAGCGCATATTGCAAGAGTCGATCTCTTACTTTTTCTTGCTGCGGATTCGCGGAATCTGCCTAATCCTGACACCGGGTGACGAAGTGAATGCGGGGAAGGGGAAGGGTTCCTGTAGATTTCAGTTACAGCCAGCGGAAAGCCAATAGTTAGGCTGTCGCGGGTAATAGGGGTTGATGCATGGCTCCCACGGCGCGGCGCGGTCCCTCTCGATCTGCCATTCTTCCGACCATCCTCCGCCTCTCCCCGCTTCCCCTCCCGACCATCCTCCCCTACTCCTCCACCTGTCGCTATCCTTCTCGAATCCGCCGAATCCACCATTCGCTCGTCTCGCGAGTCACTCTTTATTTATTTAGAGCCCCGAGCGACCGGCCGTCCGCGGTCTGCACGGAAAGTACTTGGAGTTTCCGATGGGATTTAAGCGCGCGGGGAAGGAAGGAACGAGAATTCGAGATGAGCACACATATGTATATATCCTGAGATAGAGAAAGAGAGAGAGAGAGAGAAAGTGAGAGACCTCTCTGCCCCTTGTTCGCGGTCGATCTTCACCGGTCGATTCTCCATTTCCGCCGGTTTCGTCTAGGCGAGAGTTACCGCCGTACGTCGGCGCGCCTCTTCTTGCTCCCAACAGGCCGATTACGTTCCTGGACACTCTCACCGGTCTCTTTCCTATCTTTCCTCCCTATGCTTAACTGATCGACTTATTGTTTCGAGAAACTCGAGATTGCGAATCTACATGTTAAAGATACTTTAGTGGTTTTAAATCTTTGACATTTCAAAAAACGTGAGTGGTAAACACTCAAAAAGTTTGGTCATCAAATGACTTGAATGATTTAATTAATAACCGATTGATTTTAAAAAAGTATCGGTGATAATCAGAAAAAATCGTCAGAAAATCAATACGACGACCTCTCAATGTCTCTGCCCCAAAAATGTATCGCCGAGTTTACTTATCCGAGCGCAAACGCGAGGACGTGTAGGAAACAGGGAGAAAAGGAAGATACTTTGGCGGAAGATCCACGACGTGAAGTGAAAGCTCGTGGCAGTCCGGTCCGGAGACGAAAATCCCTTTCGTCGATACCTCACCCCCAGAACCGAAGGATTAGCAAGGATCGAAAACTCGGGTGATTTGTAGCCGACGGGCAAATAGAATCCCGACACGGCCAACAAGATCCGGAGAAGGGAAAGAGCTTGTTTGCACGACTAAAGTAACGAAAAACATTTCTCTTGTATCGTTTGTTGACCAAACAATCAGATGCGAAAGACATGCGTCTCGTCTCGACATCGTCTACAATTAACTCTCTATCTATCCTCTATTAGTAACATCCATCTCATTCGAACATTTATACATCGTGCATGCAATTATATCTACAACTCGTGCGATTCTTGTAGTTATTTTCATCGTGTATACATCAGAATAAATGGATTTAATCGAGAAAATTCGTCGCGCGACTCGGTTCGCGACTCACCAACTTTTATCGGTCGGGAGCAAACACGAGAGCGAGGAGCACTTCCGGATTAACAAGTTTCCATCAGTTCATTACCCTACCCACCCGAGTAAATAAATCATTGCCGCGAATTGCGTCGGCACCCTTCCATCCCCACCACCTCCCCACCAATCTTCGTCGTTTAGTTTCGACATCTTCGAGTTTACCTTTGGCGCAACGAGCCATGGCTCTCGATTAAGATCTCGTTCGAGAGACCGAAATATATACAACCCACGCGCCCGTATACCGAGTGTTTCGTAGCTCGTTTCTTGCTGACAATTCCGTCAGAATGCGAAACGAGGAGATCATCATTACGTAACAGATGCGAGACGGCGTGAAGCCACTTTTAAATTACCGATGATAGATCTAACAATTTCCCGGGCCTTCGAATTTCCACGATTACAAACTTCTAGCTTGCCTCAATTTCACGACGGATCAAGAAATCGCCGATGGATTTCAATCTGCTCGCCGAAGACATCGCGTGCTTATAAAGTCGTTAAGTTCTTAAGTTCCCCTTCTATCTCAATTTTGTCTGTGTCGATGATTCTTTTGATTTATACGACATAAAAAAATTGCATTATTTCTTTTCGCATTATTTATAGCAAGAAATAAGCAAAACAAACGTGTCAACTTCTAATAGCACAAGTTGTGCACGCATGATGTAACATTATTCTGTTCCTCGTCGCGAATGACAAGGTTACGAGATAAAGATATCGCAGGCACGCTCGGGCATGTGGAACCTTTTTTCTTTTTTTTTACGCACCTGATAATTTTCAAAGCCGCGCGCGATAAAGAATGATTGACATGACGCGCGTTGAAAGCGCAATTCTAAAAAAAAAAACGCGCCGCAAAGAATCCGCGAACAATCATCGACACAATTTGCAACAACATAGTTACGATCCTTAAGAAGGCAAACTTATCAAATTTCACATTCATTGTAAATGGCGCAACAATGGCCCGATAAGAAACGCAGCCCCGGGAAAGCGGTGTTCACTTCTGCGCGAAGCTATCATCGCGGAAAGAATGCGCAGAATTCGCGACCGGATGAGTTGCCAAGTACGAACTGTCGAGGATTCGTACGTATATCTCGAAGAGAGAAAGGGAAGCGAACGGATTCCTAATCGATTTTCGGCCTCATCGCCGGCACTCGAACATTATTCCGGTAAAAGACGGTACTCCCGTTTCTTGGTCTATTCAAGCACTTTTACTGCATTCTATAAAAATTCTTGGTCTAATACCTCGAGAGGCCGATGTAAAGCCAAGTAAGGCTGAAGAATAGAGCTGACGAAATACAGGAAGTAAAATAAAAGCGAGGGTAGCAGCGCGGACAGACCCTCGTGTAACCTTCGGATCCAATAAAGTCCTAAGCCTATTAAATTCGTGAAATGAAAAAGGAGGCTATAATAGGGCTTGAAAGCCGGACAGCGGCTAATCTTGCGTCGATCTTGCGTGAATCAGAGCAATACCCTCTTCTCCCCTCGGTCTCCCTTAGAATGCATCGTCAAAATAAATGTGCACTGTTTACAAATTGTTCTCTGCTGCGTCGTAGCGAATAGAGTAACGCGCGCAAATAAAATTAATCGGATAAGTAAATAAAAAATAAAATTCGTTTACGCGATCAAGTTTAAAAGTCATCTTCCCAACTTCGATTAATTCTCAATCATCATGATTAAATGTGGGGTAAAACTTGCTAAACTCCACCGACATCAATCGCCCGAACGTTAAACCCGGAAGTTTGATAACTCAGTTTTAATCGTACTTTAATTTCCTTCTTTCATCCCAACTTTAGAATAAAAATCTATTTAGGAATCTGTGAACGCGGACAGAATATTATTTCGCGACATTTAGCGGCGGGAGCCTGCGACATGTCTCTCCAGATGTGTTTTGTTTTCAAGAAACGCTCCGCAGTTGCAATTCCTTCGCCCGAAGGACACATTTTCGGGGGCCAACTCTCAGACAGTAACGCGTTTACTCGCGTGAACGCGCAAGACTGTCGACAGATGCTCTCAGCTGTAACGTACGTACTTCTCGGAGTTCGAAGCCCTTCGCGGAGACGAAACACGTGATGCGAATCATTTGCAAGGATGAAATAATATTGGGTGTCTCGTGCACGAGAAATCCGTCAGATTCTCAAAATATAGTCCGAGTAACTTTCAATTGGAGAATTTTTACGAATACGTGTTTCCTCGTGCGAACAATATCATTATTATATATAAAAAATCGTGCTTTCAAATTATATTGTGCCACTAACAAAAAAAAAAAAAAAATTAATCATTATCTATTTATTATTAAAAAAGCAACATATTATATATGATTTTTAGTTAAAGAGAATTACATAATGCATCTCTTTTTTTCTTGTTCTTTTTCTCTCAACAAGTTAAATGTCATGAGATGTCGTTCGGAAAAGAAAAGAGATCCATTCTACTGCTTACGAACCGCTTTGAGATAGATAAGGCACATTAGGCGAAACGTTTAAGTGCGGATCGATGCGAAATAGCGAACGTAATCTGTAAATGAACGAAGCAGCGACTTCCGGAGCTCTAAGCAGCCGGGGCTGACTTTGATTAATCGCGCGAAAAGTCCGGCTCCAAGGGTTCCGCGAATTACGTATCCAGCTCCAAATTGGCGTAATTCCTTCGAGCTTCGTTCGACTTCCCCGTTGAGGGATTTCTTAGTTTTGTCGCATCCCCATTTATTCCCGATGCACACGGAAGTATCAAGTTCTCTCCCCTTTAATCTCTTGCGGACGTCCCTGCTGCGTACCAAGCGAAGCGTAGAATGAAACACGGAGCTTCCCCCCGCTTTGTGCTGTCATAAAAATGATAATAACGATAATGCAATGAAAAAATGCGCTCCGTGTACCGTGATATATTTTATACGCGATATGTATTTAACGTATTACGTTTTTTCTTCTCCCCTGCGTCTACTCGAGTTTTGACATTTCTTACGTTATTGCAGTTATAATTATCATGCATGCACGTGAGTAAGCATCGAGAATGCAATCCGCTCGCGAATAAAAGATGCAATGCTGCAACACGGTATAATGCAAATTGATGAAGCGAACATATATGAAGAAATATGGCGGATAATTATATACAAGATTGTCAATTCGTGATCAGAGTGCTATTTTTATAAGATTTATCTAAATAAATGTACAATCATAACAAAACGCGCAATTTTAATAGATTAAGGATAACATAAATTATGACGATTCGTATTCGTAATTGCGCGAGGAAATTAATAACTCTATAAAAAACGCCCTCATTAAATGAGTAGTTTTCTAAATAATTTTCTTTGCTTGTTTCTGAGAGAAATCACATAAAGGTGCATTGCACACACACATAAACGAAAACGATAAGATAAAGCGAAGGCTAAGAGAATGAGTGGCGCCGTTTTGAAGCGGACGTTATGTATAGATAATTCCTTGCGCAGCCGTATTTAGTGATACGATCAAATAACATTCATATCGCATACTACAAGCAGAGTAAATTGATATTTAGTCGACGTTATTAATCGAAGATTATATTGCGACACTCGCATTACAATGATCGCAATTAAACTTGTGTCAAAAAATATTGTCCGGCTAACAAAAATTTGAAACGTAAATCTGCAAAAGCACACGTCATACATGAAGATTACGTGAATTCAGAATGTTTTTTCTCTGATCGCTGTTATGTATTCAATACTATCAACTGTATATCATGCATAGAGCTTAGCGTCATCGCATATGCACAATACGTTAAAAATACGCAATGATTTTGTTTTCATGAATCTTTATCTTATCTAAAAATCCCGCATAAGGAGAGAACAATAACCCTTCAAACATTCACACCGCGTAATTCGATGAGCTACGACAAAAATCCCTTGACGCCACCGTCTGTAACGTTACGTGTACGACAAAGGAAACCTGATAACACATCCGAGGGACAATAGATTTTGCGAAGGGCCTGAGCTTCGACCGCGAAAAGGAAGCTTCGCGACGAAATGTAGCCATGTTATTTGTGCCATATTGTCGTGACACGTTCAAAATGTTTTTAAAATGTTGCAAAAAAAAAAAAAAAAGAGAAAAGAAAACAAAAAAAAAGATAGAACAATGGACAAACCTCGTCGAGCACATACTTGTGTATCATCGTTTTTTCTTTCTGGTCGAAAGCTCGATGCGCGGCGATCATCCACGCGGACAAGCGCCAGCAACACTCGACCATCCGTGGGCAAACTCACACACACACACACACATGGAGAAAGAGAGATATACAGAGAGGAGTGTGGAGACGAGTGCACGTACAGTTCAATCGCACCCTTAATTAGCACACTCAATTAAACACACGAGCGCGCGCAGCTCGGACCCGCACCGGCAGAGACTGCATCGCACGCGAGTTTTTGCGTTTAAACTGCGTTAGAGGATCGAATTACGGACAATTATACGTTGGCTGAGAGAACTGTTTGTTTCGCGCAAACCAGATTAAAGAGAGGGCGAGAAGCAAGCGTAGGGAGGTACGGGACGAAGAGAGAAGCAACACGTAAGAGAAGATAATTTGTGCGGCTTCTCTTTACAAGTATATATCCTGTGTGCAGCTGTCGACTTCTCTCTTCTGGTATTATATCTTTACTTTAACTTTTTCTTCAAATGATATCGGATATAAAATCAAGATTTATCTTTGATAATATAATTTAAAACTGTTTTAATTTTATCACGACTTTATCTAACAAAGGAGAGAAAAAGTCGGTGTAGAATTTTTTTAAATAAAATAAAAAAATATTGATTCTCGCAATGCGCTTTTTATTTCTGTGACGCATATCGGTTAAACATTGCGACGATAACACTGCACAAAAATACACAACGCATCGTGTGACGCGCATTTACGCAGTTAGCTAATCTTTTTTATAATTCTACATAGTTATGAACTTTATCGTCTCTCTCTCTCTCTCTCTCTCTCTCTCTCTCTCTCTCTCTCTCTCTGTCTTCAGAAACACGAGTTCGAAGAAGCATTATATGGTATAACGGAAGATAGCAGCACGTCTCGCGGCAATATGCGTTTTCAGAACCGACACGGACTCGCACTAAAATCGTACGAGGCCTCAATTTTCCATTTGTTACCGACGCGGATATTCCGATTTCGCTATTTTCCAGGATTGTGGGGCGGAAAGCGTTTATCGAAAGGCCACGTTCTGCATCGAGTTCTGCATCGAGTTCGCTTCCGCCTTTATTACACTTTAATAAATGGGATGAATTCCTTTCTCATTAACGAGGGATAAAGCTCTTCCAGGTTAAACCAAAGAAAAAAAAAAAATTTTTTTTCATTCTTTCCACGAAGCGAAATCTTCAGAGTATGTGATAATACCTCCATTGCCGATTATCTAAAGATTAAGCATCCATTTTGCATCAAGAAGAATTCTCATCTCTCAGGTTCATGCGGCGAACGGTTACAAACGAATTAAGCTCTTCACGAAGCTCATATATCGGCAGAACAGAGAGACGAGCGGACTACATTATAAGCGATACGTCGTATCTCTGTTCTTGCCCCATTTCGCGAGGGGAAAGACGAGGGATAGATTGTGCGACAAAAGTCCATTGTCTATGAAGAAATTCCCGATAACTGTTTACCACCACTTGCCACCTCCAGCCTATCCAGGAGACAATGGACGAAAAAGTCGGATATTCAAAGATTCGCGAAACGTATCGGAATGAGTACTGTGCGTGCGTATATACATATATATGTATATGTAATGCATCTAATGATAAGATAGGCAATCATTTAAGATGTGTAGCTTTCCAGGACTAAAGTTGAAGAAGCATATTCTCGAGACTGCATCGAAAGGGCTGCGAATAATATTGTGGGCGTGAGAGAGGGACTTTAATTATTTCTCGCGTACGAAACTTTTCGCCGACCGAGCAAGGAGCCGAGATTAATTGGATGCACCGCGGCGTTAATGTAATTAAAATTTGATTTACTCGTCGGTTCCTTACTGCGCTCTTTGTGTAAATGGTGAGCAATAACGTACGCTCGTGCCGTTAAAGATTAAAGTAATGATAATAAAGAGCGACATTATTCTGTTTGTAACATGTCGTGTAAGATAATAAGAGAGACTCTTTAATCTGTCTTTTACATAAAGTTAAATAAATTTAATTATATTGTCACTAAAAAGTATTTATCAATTTTATTCAATATCCTGATTTCAAAATTAATCAATGTTTATTGACCAAAAAATGTTGTAGATTTTATTATTTTATAATATTAATTTTCCATTATTCATTTTGCACATGCGTCGCATATTCGTCACTGGATATATAAATTGAACTGCGATATAATATTTTAATAAAAATATTAATGCGCGCAAATATCATTTATATATTATGCAATAATATGACAAGAGAACTGCGAATTTAACAGGATTATTTCCCGTAACAGACAATATTACAACGTAAATACGTTGTCTGTTTAATTAATTTTTTAAATCCATCGTGTTTATCATACACACACACACACACACATATACATAGAAACATATGTATAAAACGTTTTTTAATTATATCAATTTTAAATATTCTCTACAAATAATCAAAAAGAAAAAAAAAAAATCCTCAATAAATAATAGTTTCATGTTTTATAATTATTTTACTGAATATTAAAATATGTATTCGACTATATTGTGTAGATAAATCAGAACATAATTAAAGCGTGGATTATAAAGCCATAATTAAAGTTGAGAACTAACGCGAGCTGCGCGACCGGTAAATCCTCTTCAACGAATAAATTATCGATTCCTATCGGAATAAATTATCAGACTCTTAGAGACTCTTCTTAAAAGCTCGCGCGCGGAAACTTCCTTCCGTAAATATCGGATATTTTGCGAGACAAATTTTATTTCATCTCTCCCTTACTCATGAAAACAAATTTTCAACTGTACTTAACTGCATCAACTTCCTGTTTTCATCGGCAATCTAAAAATCTTGTTTTACATCACTGATTATGATTCGATCTTTATTCGTGTGAAACTTTTGTGAATCGAGTGATGAAAGATTAGAATATTTCTTGATGTCAAAATTTTCAATTTGTCAAAAAATTTTCATAGGTCATAATTTGTTAATTAACCGAGTTAAAGTTAAAATTCTGTTAGAATATGATTTGTGTGAAAATTAATTAGAGAATAATTTATTGTTCTATTATCTCTCTAATAAATGTGTGCGTCTACATTCCTCGTCAAAATCCCTCAATGTCCAAACGTTCAGCGTTCAAATATTATTGTTGACTGATACAAACATCATTTTTCCTGATTCAGAGATTCTGTAATAACAAATGGTTTGGTAGATACTCGTGACAGTCAGTGTAATAGATATGTTACGTATTAAATTATTGGGTCACCCGTCACACGACAGGTTTGCAAAAATAATTTATAGTAGACATATTTTTAACTGTACATTACGCTAAATAAACATCCTCAATTTATCGTATGCGTATCTAAAAAAATCTACCAGTTATCAATTATGCCTGATCATATTTATTGCCGGAAGTGTAAAGGACATATCCTGTCGTATAAAAAATAGCTTACATAGCTTAAAAATTTCTCACGAGTCAGGGCGATTTAGTATCACGCAATCTCATACAATGCTGATCTTTGTCATTGTGGGAGCGGAGGTCATGAGAAAAAAAAAAACCATCTCTCGTCCTGATTAAACGTTCTTTTATCAACGTTTCCATACCCGAGCGTAAAAAATGCATCACTTCCCAAAATTTCCAATGCGGTGGATAATAATTTCATTGAAATCGGCCGTTCTTTCAGAGCAAAAACCTCTCAATCTTTAATCGCTTCATCGAACGACATTTATTCGCGGTAATCCGATCCGATCGACAATAAAGGCATCAAAAAGCATAAAAAAGACAAAGCTCATAGATTGAGGCACGACTATGGCAGGAATAATAACAAAAAATATCGCACGCAATAGAAGTAACGTTATAACGCCGGAATATAAGATGTCTGAAAACTCCGAGAAGGATCGCAGCACGACGAAAGAATAAATATCAACAATGACGCGACGCCGAAACAACAGTTGATTTTAACGTGAAAAAAAAAAAACCGCGGAAACGAGTACAAAACAAACGCGACGTTTATGCGACGTCATCAGAGCAATTAATTGACTTTCGAGTTTTCAATATCGGGACGCGACACGTGTTTACCCTGGCGTCCTATTTTGACGAACGTCATTAATTTTTAACGGCCACGCGTCGCCCGTGTCGCGTTACATCTTTTCGACACTTTGTTAACGATAATTAAAATTAATTGAGAGCCGGTATTGAGTTGATGGCGATCAGCGGACAGAGCGCACACGATTTTTACATCGTGCGCGGTTCTTCTCTTTCTCTCTCTGTCCCTCTCTCTCTCTCTCTCTCTCTCTCTCTCTCTTTCTCTCTGTTTTTCGCGGCGTTAATTAAAAACAATAAAATATTTTCACAAAGGGACGGTAACGATCCGCTCTCCGGCTTTTGATAAAAATAATGAACAATGACGCGCGCAATTATCCCCGGTTCATTTACGTAACGCAGCCCCCTCTCATCCCCCCACCAATTACTCGGCGCGTTCGCAAACTTTCGCAAATTATTTCGCATATAATGAAATAACATCGTAATTATGCGTAATGCGATAGCCGTTTTCATTACGTGTAATGTGATACATGCGACGGCTATCTCACTTCCGTTATTATCAGACCGGGCTTCGTTCGCGCTCTCTTAAAAGCGCCCGGCATTTGCAAACCAAATTCACCGCAACGTGCATTAGGTAGAGTCGATTTAATCTAAAAACATTTTTTTTTTTTTTGCGACTTTTGATTTTTCGCAATGTGGAAAAACATTGTATATTAATAATTCTTCTAGATGCGAAAGAAATTTATGACGAAAAAAAAAAATATCTCTTTAAAATAATCTCAAGTCAAAGGTGCACAGCTTTTTTTGCGATTAAAAATCTTTAATCCGTTGCCTTTTTTCTCGAAATAAATATGGAATGCGAGAATTGAATTGAATTGTCGCGAATTTATACGAATTCGAAGTCGCGGAGTTTTGTGGTTTTCGCCTGTCGTCTCCAAATCTTGAATGGATTGCGTTTCGATGTTTGAGGCTCGCTCTGATACACATATAGGGTGGAGTCGCATAAAAGCATCGAGTCGGATTTCCATTAGTTTAATTACGAGAGGATGGGGTAGAAGGGGATAGTCGATAGGGAGCCGTGTTTTCGGAAACTGCAGCTTCTACGAGGCAATTCCATGCGGATGGAAACTCGCGCCCTATCATTATCGAAGAGCGAGATACGTACTTGACTATAATCACGTGTGTGTCTGCAGAGTGTGAATATGAATGCATCGTCGCACACGACAATACAAGAAATTGGTATCACATTATGGACACCTGATCCTGAACCTTTTCTGTTTCTCTGACTCAATTCTTTTTAAATTCCAATTTCTCAATGTGCTTTAACATATTGTTTCAATAACAGCAAATCTTTTTTAAATATAAAAAAGATTGAAGATATATTAATTTACAAAAATTAATATATCCAAAATTATGAATTTATAATCTATCAATCTTGGCAAGGAAAAGCTTGTTATTATTTCAGCAACTGATTTATTATGTCGTTATAAAAAATGAACTTGACATAATTTTGGTCATACATTTTAATCGGAACTTAAATGATTAATTTAGTGAAAGATTCAGGTAGCGTAAAAGTTTCGTTGGCGCAAGCATCCCCGAAAATGCCCGTATCTTTAAATAGCCAGAAACTGCTCGAGCCGAAACACGTGCGAAAAAATATTGAGGAAGAAGGTGCGAGACGACGGAAACATCGAGAGGAAGAAAAAGAGAGAAGGGAGATCCCTTCCCTCAGATCAGAAAGGAATTCCATTTCCATGGAAATCGTAAATCGGCCTTCCGGCCAGGTGTATGTAATTAAAAAGCTGCATGCATCCGAAATGACTCCTAGCATTGTAAACTCCAGCGCGCGGCATCGAGAGATGGCGAACGAAGGAAGGTATGACGAACAATAACAGTGATGGTTACGGCCGCTGTGAAAATGGACAGCGAGGGCGGGAGGGTGAGAGGAGAAAACGCAAAAACCATTCGAAAGTTACCGCTCGTCTCTCCTTCATCGCGATCACCGACGCTCGTCGTTCGAGGCGAACAAAGCGCGAAGCTGCGGAACGCGCGCGGTCTATAAACGCGCTGAAAGTGCCGCAAAAAAGAGAAAGGGTGAGCGAATGAAAGAAAAAGAGAATGAGTTTAACAATGGTTATTGTTTCAGGAACCACGCTGTGTGTGTAACTGGGCTAATAAAATAGGGAAGAGGAGGGGGGCTCGCGCGAGCGAAAACGCGGACTGAGTCGAAAAAAAGAAAAAAAAATCGGTTGACGATAGAAAACGACAATGCGACCAATTTTGAATTGGGAATATTCGACTCCACCTCCTCGTTGTCGTTTCGATACGGCAAATGGTCGCGCCGTACCGCATCACGTAAGCCTTTTTTATCGTTCACGATTGTACGCGATGTTTATCGAAGAGCTTACATACGGCGATTGTGGTTAAGCGTTTTTGATCGTCCGCTACAAGATTGCTTTTATGCTCTTCACGGTAGCGTGGCTGCCGATACAATGAATTCTAATATTATTTCAATGTCACGTGGGCAATAAGTGACAATATCGTTGTCTAAAAAAATTACTTTGAAATTTCTTATAAGAGGCAGATTATATTATACATTCTTATTATATAAAAATATAAATTTATCTTATTACGAGATTATATTAGAAAAAAATTACTGGTGAAATCCGTTCGCGCATCTAGGAAATTCATCTGTTTAGGAGGAGATAGGCAGTTCTTCCCGAAATAAGAAAGTTGTATCTTCACGCGCGGAATTCATGGGAGGAAAAGGGAAAAGATGGATAGGGGCCGAGATACGTCGTTAATCGCTTGAGCATTAAATTATCGAGACGCGAGCAATGCTTGATCGATTGTGATGGATCCGTCTCGTTTTACTGACACTCGACGCAAACATATCATTATGTGTACTTGGTTTAACTCACATTAGCACGCAATTAAGAAACTTGATCGATTTTCAATGACTTGTCTCATTATATAAAGATTTAAGGATAGAGATAGGCTGCACAAATGAAGGAAACGAGAAGAGAGAAATGAAAAGTATCGGCATCAAATATTCACTTGACGCTTATAAACCGCGAGATAAATCGGCGCAACGGGGACGCCTCCGTCTAAGAATGATAATAAGAAAGAAAGAAGTGGATGAATCGGCCACGTCGGGAACGTAATAAGGGATCCATTCGAACTTTATAAACTGAATATTATTGAGATACTAGGTGCCGGTAGCGCGAAGCGCCGTGACAGTGAGCGATGAGGTGCCTTGCCAGTTCTCCGATTTTCTATTAAACATCGATTTATTTATGGAATATTCGATGCGACGATGAGGGAGATGCCGCAGTGCTGAGCCGACGTGGAAAATTCAAATCAACTCCCGTCGCGCTGAGAAATTTTTCGCGAGCAACCCCCTAATCCGTCGCCGAATCATTCGCCAGTTCTTTCCAAATCACGAGCGAAAAATATTTCTTTTCACTATTCGAACAAAATAAAAAACGCCTTTTACTTAATTATGATACTTATATTACAAATCGTCATGATTTTAATTATATATTCTTAAAATTTTCATTAAGATATCAATCGATCTTTACGAAGCTGGACTAAAGGAGAGCAAAAGTAAAAAAAAAAAAAAGTGTTTTAAAAAAAACTGAGCAATAACTGATTATACAATCAAATCACTTTCGTCGAAATAACCGGAAGAAATCGAGACGAAAAGACAGACAAACCTTGGCATTTATTCGTTCTTGTCGACAAAGGCCCGGAGGACTAGTCGAATTTCGGGCAATATTGTTCCGATGTGTTTCGACGACAATAACCTACTCGAGACGACAATAACGCTCTCCCAGGGGCAAAGAACCTGCCCCCTCCCCGATCGAATATGCAGCGCAACGTGTCCGGTCCTAATTCCTCTGTTTGCGTATGCAAACGAAGAGACGAGGTCACCGACGGGACATTCACGGGCCATTTCCATCCTCGTCGTTCTGTTGTGCGTGTACAATAAGCGCGTGTATGTACGTACAAAACGGTCAAGTGAGCAATCGCGACTCGATAAGGGCATCTCTTCGTGATAAAAAGAATGTTTGCAATATAATTTCGAATCAATGTACACACGAAATATATCAAAAGTATTGCCGGAAGAGAGAATTCATACGTACATATTCTATATTCATTTTCCCCGCAATATTTGAATTTTTATATCGAAGCGAATAATCAATAAATTATAATGAAAGTAAAGAAAAAAGAAAAGAGAGGAAATACAGTAGTGAATAAATAAAATTAAAGAGAACGCTGAAAATTTATTATGACATCGCGTTGTTATGTTTGTTAATCAGTTGATCGATATTCCCTCTCGGCATGAAATAAATATCAAGAGTCCATAACACATTTGTTTAACAACAAACACAGCGAGTGTTATAGAGACGCGGACGGAACAAAACTCGACCGAGTCGCGAGAAATGGAAATTAATTTGTCGCTCTCCCCGCAACAATCAAAATCGTTTCGAATTTGATACACGCACACTAGAGCTGGCTCGCGCGCGCGCGCGCGCGCGCGTAAATGCGTGCGCCTGACAGGTGGTGCGATGCGGTGCGCGGATGGAAATAATACAAATGACGTCACGGCGCCTCGGGACTTGGCCGCGGGATATAAACGCGAATTCTCTGGAACCGACCTGGACGGCGATTAAACGCAAAGAAAATACACAGGATGGGCACGCACCGCCGCCGCTATACGAGTTCGATTCAGCTCGCCTCGATCCGACTTGGCAGTTTAGCTGAAAGAGCACTTTGTAACGCATGTAACGCGCCCCTTCGGGCGCTAGGATGCTCCGGGGGTATGAAAAGTCCTCCCGATCGAACAGTCGCGAAATTGATCAAAGTGACGCGCGGTAAAACCGATCCATAATGTAATCTTCGCTGCGCGAAACATCAAGCGAGGACCCCGCGGGCATACGTCCGCGAGTGCTGTTTCACAAACAGCGAAAACAATAGCGGGCTATATCGTGTAACTACTATACTCGAGAGAGTACATATTGTATATAAGACTAAACTATACTTGTAACAAGAAGCTGAAGCAACCAACATCAGTTAACACAGTTGCAAGGCTAACAATCACAAAGTACGAATTTATGTAATTTTCTAACACAGATTTATGTATTTAAATATATTATAAAATTTTATGCGAATAAATTATATATATTAATAATTTTATATAAATTTATGTTATTTATTTTTGCTCCCCCTTATATACGCTTATACGTCTCATTAACATATCTTATTAATCACGGTAAGTGATCGTTACATTATTCTCTATTTAGCGAAAAACGATACTAATGTTAATATAATATAAATATTAATCAGGCAAAAAAAAAAATTAAGACATGAAGGGTTGAAGGGAGTAAGAGAATCTTCAAAGGTTGAAGATTCTAGGAGAGCGCGTCAGCTCGGGGGCATTGTGTATTAAAATTAAGAGAATACATTAAGCGAGTTAATGTTATTCAGCTTTTTGTTCGCGGCCGGCACTTCTATAGAAAAACAGCTCCAATGCCCTTTCGCCGGCGGCCTGAAAACATCCTTTTTTTTTCTCATTCTTGATAAGAATCCGAATAATTACATACTTTCCGCGATCGAACTTGCATCGAACATTCATTTTCTTACAGCGTGTCGGAAAATTATTTTCATAACTAACTACTAAAAGACGAACAGCGACTATTTTCAGTATTGAAGTTTAAAATATCTTTGCGTACATCAATTTCCGAGAACCATCGACTTTTTAAAATAGAATAATCGAGATACAAAAAAAAAAAAGTGCAACGAACAAAATATTAACTTGAGTTAATTTCAAGCGCACTTGACTTTTACAATAATGAAAATAATATTTATGCCTGACTTATGAGTGAGGTAACTTTATAATTTACCTGCCGCCAACCTCCGACCTCGCGCGCGGTTATCCTCCGTCTGGAAATAGTTTAATTAAAGTGAGCATAGTTACGGAAATACGATACACCGCGGAAAACACAATGGCTCGGCCGACGAAGAAAAAGAATCGAGAATAACGCGAAGAGTGTATCCCAGATTCTCTCAATCGTTAACTACCAGTCGTTGAAAGCACGCCTCGTCGACTTACTTGAAAAGTGCCTTCTTACTTACTTGTAAGGGAAACACGCAGAATGTGCCCTTTTACTATGACAAAGATAAGTTACGTAAGAGTAACTCGACGTAATGAGATCTCACCTTTCACGATTCTATCTATCACGACTGTATTTGAGAGATCGACTCTTATTTTATCGTATTTTCTATAAGGATTCGCCGCACTCTCGCGATCTTACCCGCGGATTCCTCTACTTGTCGTTTTCTTTAATTGGACGGATTCCAAAAAAAAAGAAAAATAAATAAATAAATAAGGTAACATTCAAAATTTCAATAATTGTAATATAATAAGCAATACGTTGATAGTAATACGTGAATAGAGATTCTTGAAAATTTCCAGTCATACAGTTCCAACGATAGAATTCATCGGCAGTTCATTATCTTTTTTATCGTTTTACACATCAAAAATGTGAAAGAAAATAGGTCAATTCTTTCCTAAACGCAAAAATTCACAAAGAACTGTCTTTAAGACTGACTTAGGTCTGGCTTTTATGGTTTTATGTTTTAAAAGAATGGCTAGCGATCTCCATGTCGTGTTTAAAGAAAAAATGAAAAAATCCCATCTCCTCTCCTTTAAAAAAACGATAATATCGCTCAAAATAATATTAATATTGTCATTTACATTTGCGATACTATACAAATTTATTTTATCGTTGTAACATTCATACTTCTTTCTCACGAAAAGTTATTTTTTAAATTTTATAATATAATATTTTTTAATCATAATTTTTTTGCTCATACGATTATATAAACGATTACCAGATTTCACGCGAAGCAACCGGAAGTAGCACGACGGAATGTTGATGATCGCAAGCTTGTATATTTTAGAACGTGGAAAATCGCCGAGTAAATTAGACGTGCCGGGCACAACCTCGCCGGTTAGCCAATACACTGCGCCCACCCCCTTTGCCCTTCGTTGAAAGTATTTCGGGCGGAATTTTAATTAATATCTCGCGACTTTTAGGGCGCTCTCTCGCGCACAAACGTGGCGTGAGGCTTGCAAAAGCCCAGAGAGATGAAAGGCGATACCCCCAAGGACTCGCCAGCGAGAGGGGATTTTATATCGGCACTAAAACATCCCGAATTGCTTCGAGGGGGAGAAAAACGAACAGAAGCGAAGAGAGAGTACGCGATAGTCTCTTTCTAGATTGAAATGTTTGCAATCATCGTTAAAATTGTCCGCGGCGATTTTGTGGTCGACCTGTCAAAAAACTATCCGTCAAAAATATCGACTCGAAACAAATCGAGCACGCAATGCTTTTATACTGTGACTAAAATTGGGACTATTCCATACGTATGTAATATTTGTATATTTATTTTTATATCCCCCAAATCTCGTTTACTCAAATAACCAATAAACTTATCAGAGCGCAAAATTGTTTCCCAAACTTGATTATATCTTGTAGCACGCGAAACTCGTTTCTTCGCGCTTACCGAAGGGATAAATCGACTCACCTTTATTCCGAGAGTAGGCGTCAGCATTCCGTAGTCCGTAATGGGTGGCAGCATAACAGGGGGTAGGTTTGTCATCATCATACTGTCTAAATTCTCCACACGTCGATGTATCGAACACAGATCAATTTTATTTCCTATTAGACCTACCTGAAACACCAAAAAAAATGCCAAATGTTAAAAAAAAAAAACATTTTACATAAATAATTTCTTTAATCTATTAATTTAAAAAGAAACGTAATAGCTTTAGAAAAAAGCTCAGATCAGATTATAAAAATAAAAAATAAAAATAGATTGATAAGTCTAACGAGTATTAGTACTGATGGAATCGATAAAAATTTAGTATCACATTTGATAGTCTGTTTGTAAGCGATATCGCAAAATTCATTTGGAAACAATAGTTTGGCGAAAGTTTTACACGCAGACAATATTAGCCGCGACCGCACTGATTGACGGACTGTCACTTTGTCGGTAAATCGCTGAAACGTCAATCGATTGTGCAACAACAAAGAGCCGACAAAGGGTCGGAATAGTTTCCTATCCCCCAAACTTTTCCATTAACCAGTATAAACACACTATTGACATTTCTGAACATAATCTGAAATTCACGACAAAGGAAGACGAGAGAAACGAGAGAGAAAAAGAAAGAGAGAGAGAGAGAGAGAGAGAGAGAGAGAGAGCTCGTGATTAAAATTTCTTTCTAAATCCTAACTGCGTCTCGTTTCCATTTATAATTGTGTTTATAGTTACGCTTTAATTATACGAATCAACCAATCACAAAATTAATCCATTAAGCCCAGGAATCAGGATGTTAGGCTCGCAGGACACTTGACTAAGTTTCGTCGTACAGATCGGATCATGCAAAAGTCAACGAGCCGCGAAGATCATGCGATTACGATTGCATTAGTTAATAAAGCCGCGACTGAGCGGATCAGAATTCAAGATGCTTCGATATCGAAGGAACGATCGATTGAATTGAATCTCAAAATAAATATAGAACGATATTCTAGTGTTACAAGTCCACGAAATTTATTTTCCAGTATTTTTTATCATAACATGGATATAAAGAACATCAATAATTTCTTGCAACTAATACCAATATATCTTACACTTAATATAATCGCCCTATATTTTTAATCTTTAGCTTTTATTTAAAAGCATTCTTTGTACTCATTTTTTTGATGAAAAAAATATATATATAATACTAAATATTTTTCTCGACAAAAAGATTCAAATATGCAGAAAAAACGAATTTCTTTCAATATAAATTTATTTTCGAAAAAGGTAGAGCAACTTTTTCCTTTTTATTTTCATCTTTAAAACTTTATATAAGAAAATCTTTTCTATTCAGGATGCATCGCAACAAGATGAGAAAATACAAAAATATGTTCACAAAATATAAAAGTCGATGTAGGAATCATACCATCCCTCTTGCACTCTTGTTCGCTATGAGGTGGCTGTACCATTTTGTCACGTTCGCGCATCGTAACCCCCGATGATATCGAAGATACGCGGCGGAATCGTTTCGGCGGGATCTTCGATCCGAAGCAAGGCGCAGTCACGTATCGCGTTGCCCTGAGCCGGTCTAAGTGCTCTTCAATTACGCGGCGACGCAGGCAATTATGAGCGTAATCCTTTAAGATTTACATGGAAGACATGCAGGCAGCAGACCCTGGTTTTAGAATCGACTGAGAAGATGAGCAGAGAAGAGGAGAGCGAGAGACGAAGAACGAAGAGTGGAAGCACTTTCGGCGGCTACGGGAAACGCCATGGAAACATGGCGTTCGCGGAAATAGAGATTTCGCGAGGGGTCTTACCTCGGATTTCCCGGTTAAGCCGCCTCGGATCGTGCTGTTACAGCGTTCTCCATCTCTCTCTCTCTCTATCTCTTTCCTCGACGACATTCCATTCTCCGTCGACTTTGTCTCTTACTCTCAGATCGCCGAGAGCCATGTGACACCAATCTAAGTTTCAAAGTGTCTCTCTCTTCCTCCACTCCAACGTTCCTTCTCCCCTCCTACCCACCCTCACTCTCGTCCCTATTTCGTAATGCTCTGCCTTTGCACTCCATGGCTTTTACACCGTCTCATTTCCTCGCTCTGTAACGTCAAGCGACATTATTCATTCGCGAAAGTTCGCCGAGCTGTTAAATGCCGGAGCTGAATGACCGTAGTAAACAATAGAGACATAACATTGTTGGCATAACCGTTGAAATGACCAATTGCCGAGTGTGTAAATTTCGTATTAATTACGTGGATAAAGCATACGGTATATTGTAATTAAATGACATTTCATTTATAGCATACATCTCGCACATTTTAAACCCGCTTTATTCCGCTAATTTAAAATAATTATAGCGCCAAACTATAATAATACAGATCAATAAAATAATCTTATAAAATGGAAAGTATGAGTAACGATAAAATAAAAAAATTCTTTGCACGTTATATTTCCTGAAAAATTAATTCTTTTTTTTCTCGGATAAAAACTTGACGTAAAACAATTTGAGAACATCAATTTGAGGCATATGTTAACATAAAAATATCTCTTAACTTCTTATATTTTATATATACAAAAGATATTTATATAGAGAAAATTTGGATCTTTTGAGTAAGGCTGTGAAATAATAATACATCCTTTCGCATTGTCGTTAAGGTATCGAAATCTCCCACATATTGAAATGTCCCTAAATTACCTTGTCAGGTGACAGTAATGTCGAGGCCGCGCGTTCGAATGAACACGGAAATAACGAAATGGCGGTATCGATCGCGTAATAAATTAGCGCAACGATCGGCGGGGAATATGAGACGCGACTTTAATGCACCCGCGAGATCTCCCGTGTATATATCTATTGTGCAACAACCGGTATATCGAAACCGGGAAATCGAAATGCGTCTAGTGGCCGTTCGTCGCCCCCCCGTCCTACTTTTTTTCTCAACGGCCCCTAGATATTTTATTCAGCGGCACTTCTCGCGCCGTTTGATATCGCAGTCTCATTGCATAAAATCCAAGACCTGCATAAAACAACCCTTCGCACCCTCCTCCTCTCCACTCCTCCCATCCCCAGTCAGCTCCCACACTGAGTCCCGGACATCCCGGAACACGGTCGAGACCTATGTTATGGTCGTAGAATGGATTCCTCGAGAGTTCCTCGCGCCGCGATCGAATCCTCGAGAGAAATTTCCAAATGCAATTTCCGACCAAAAGCGTTAGCTCATTAGCGTCCCGAGTACATTATTCTTTAGAAGTGCTACTCTAAAGAATCTATCTCTATCATTATTCGCCATCACTCCTCGGATGCTATTGTTTATCATTCCTTGCAAATATTTTAATTTTGTAAATTCTCCCTTTACGTACTTTTTCTTCGTAATCGTTCAAATTCTCAGTTCTTATAATTGACAAAGTACAATCCAATAGCATTATTCCCCATCGTGTAATATTATGAAAGCAACGCGGCAGATCGTTGAGCTCGGTTAAGGGTTAACGCGTATCGCTGTTGTATCGGAGTACCTCTCATTGAATTTTTTCGTGGCATGAATACCGATGGAAATATGTGGAGTATGCATGCCGCGTCCCACGCGGAGGTAAAGCAAATTTTGAAAAATAGTTCACGCGCAGCACACACACACATTTGCCGTGTTGCATACATATACATACAAACGTACAAACGCGAAATATTGGACGCATTGCGTTTCTGGACGCTTGTAACAAAATGTGTATCTCATTTTACAATACTAAATCTCAAAACACTTTTCTAAATAAACATGAAAAAACGCACATTCATTGATGCAACAATAACAAAAGAATTAAATTCAATCGAGATTAATTAAAGAATTACATAATCAAAAAGCTTCGTGAATCAAAAAGCGACATGATTTGTAAGCTTCGTGAATAAAAAAACAAACAATAATATGAGAATCTATACAAATATATCAATTCGGTAATATTGCTAAATTATAATAACGGAGAGCATAGTAATTAATAATAATATACATTTTGTGCGACATTGGTTCAATTAAATATGCTTTACCTAACTAATTAATTATGTACGATTACGCGGGGATGTGGAGTGTATATAAATTTCTATTTGTTGCATATAATTAAAGATCGTTCCATAATGGCGGAACAAAAATGGTGATCTATGCTTCAGCAAAATCTTCCAATATGTCTTTATCTCAAGCGACTCATCGCGGAAAAGTGCAGTGATGAAACAACATTATCGTTTATAATAGCAAGATGTATGATGTACTCCTCATAGGATGCAGCGCATGAATTTCATGTTTTACGCGCTCGCTTTAACGCGCGAAAGATTGATAAGAAGTAATCGCCAGCAGCGGTTTTCACACCTGGTACTTAACAACGATATTGCAATTTCGATATTACAAGCGTCCAGGTATAGCGCTCATGTTCCCGGCAATATGTTCTCTTTTTCATTTTCGTTGCAATAAAAACAAAGACGCGCAACCCAATCGTATACCAATCAAAATGATCAGTGACATTTTCCAAAAGCCAGTCAAGTGGAAAATGTCACGGAATAGCCGTCAATGCAAATCGGGATTTCCAATTAGGCGATTATACCGAGTGGTCGTTGGGTCTTGACGCCGACCATAATCGCGACACTCATCATCCGGGATCACGATCTTTAATCCGAATCGTTTCTGCGTCAATAATTCGGTATATATGAATGGCTATTTTCACGAATTTCATCTGCGGATTAAATCGTCTCCGAATTTCTTTCAATGAATCTATAACGCAATTTTAATAAATAAAATCCGGTAATTAGTGAAATAAAATGTTTTGTCTTTTATAAATCCTAGTCAATTAAAAAAAAAATGTTTAAAGAATTTGTTTTACTTTTTAATTCGTCATCATTGAAACCTTCATTCGCCAAATATCAGATGAAAGCTTCTTTTTAACAAAAGATGTTTCGAATCGCGGATTTTCATCTACAATGATTTCAAAAAATTCGTCAAAAACTCTAAGCGTTTAAAATGATCGATTTTTTAATAACAAAACAATGGCACCGCGAGTGCATATAATATCCCGCACGCGAGAAGCACGTTCAAAGCGACAATTGTGCGCGTTATTCCAACATTAAATATGGATAAAGCGGCTACGAGGCATGTCGACAACGCTTTCGAGCCTTCCCGGCGGTACTACCTTCATCCTTTTCTCTATTTCCTCCTCATATTCCCTCCCCGGTACTCTCCTGCTTTCATTCTTTATCGCACGTTTGCCGCTGGTCATGCTCGATCTCCTTTCTCTTTGTCCTCGTTCAATTTGCTTTCCGTCGCAAGTGATCCAGCAGCACTTTTCCTGTCGCCACATTTTGCGTTTGATTAATCCTGCATTCGCCTGCAGCCAATTGGGCGCAGATTAACTCTACTTTCATCAGGAAACATACGATGTAAAAAGAGAGTTGATTCAAACAATATCACAAGGATAAGCAAATGTAGATCTGTATAATTTTTTATTTTACGTTCCGCTAGCAATCCGGATCTTTTAGAAAAATGTTTCACTGTTGTCATATTCAATTATTGCATCCTTCAAAAATAGAATAAAAGAGAAAAAAGAACGAGAAATCTCTCTCGATAGTTTCGCAAGCGAAGAGAAAGGTGTGTTTAATAGTAGCACATGTTAAAATAAATATGTCAGATTCGCGTTAAGTCGACAGTTTACAATCGGTATTAACGAGCGAGCGTTATTTCACGGGACACGAATCGCGTAAATAATAAATTGTACTCGTGTCGCAGCATTAAGAGAAAATTTTGGAAAAATTCTCCCCTTTTTGTGATGCGACACACAGCGACGTATTAATAGCGGTGACGTATCAGCGACGACGTTTACCGATGCAAAAAAATATAAAATAAATTTTCATCTTTTAAAACTTTATTCACTTCCTTTTTTCCCTCTGTTTTCACACAAATAATGATACTTTACCGAGTTTGTCAGAGTATGTCTATTGTCAGGTTGATTAAAAAAGACACAATGTTAAATTTCGATGGTATTGTTCGATTTAATTGTTCCTTACGTAGGTCAATTTGACACACACACGAACTAACTACCTACAAAATACCGAGCGTCTCCTTCGCCTTGTGAACAAGCAGGCAGGAAAGCTACATATTCTACGGAGAGAATCCTAGAGAAACCTCTTGCTTCCTTCCAGTTATTCCCGGAGGAGCGCAACGCGGGTACCTAAGTTAGGCACGGATCGTTAATGCCGTTATGAATATGCCGGGTTACGGCACAGTTGCAGTCTTACATACCTGATATATCCTCTAGCTATCTTCTCTCTGGTTGTTTCGATCATGAGTTTATTAAGTAATTATCTAATAACATTATGATTTATTCATTGAGCGTGTATATAAATATGTGCGAATAAATTTAATTTATTTACCATCTCATTTTCTCTCGAGCTATCTGTCAAGTGAAAATTTTTTGCATGTCATTAAAGACGCATTCTTTCATCATGCGATATTGGAAGATCATAATATAATTCGCATCGTTATCACATCGACCGACGGAGGATTATACCGTTAACATTCAAAGTATCTTAATACTAGGAAATTGCCCGTGTCAGGTAATCGCCTCGTAGCCTTCCATTATCGTAGCCGAGCGACATTGTAACGATTGTTGCCGAACGATAAGGTCGTCAAAGCGGCGATGGCGCGTCAGTTTGGCCTCTCTGCGAACACGCGCGCGTACAAATAGAGAAATATATCCAACATTAGCGGATGCTAATGCACTTGCAATCGACGTAATCGACGTCGATAGACAGCTGCCGGACAGTCTGTTTGGCGATTAGACGAAATCTCTCGCCAAAACCGCGAGGCGCGGCCGACATCCCGGGCAACAGGTCCCGCGCGCTTCTCGGCTGCAGCAGCGAACGACCGCGGGGGGTTCACAGGAATTCAATTTCAACCGGATTGTAAATGCGATTGCAGCGAGGCGGCACGCGCCACGTTACGACATTATAGCGAGCACACCGACGCGCACGGCATCATCGCGGATAATCGATCGCCATTGTTTCGCGGGGAGCGAGAGAATCGTGGAATCTCACTGCGCAATCACGTCGCGATCACGCTTTTTATACTGGCTTTCACACGATGGTGGGGCACTTAATGTCAGAAAAGTTAAATTTTACAATTTTAAATTCACGCCCCAATTTTACACACCCTAAGGTCCTGCGGATATCCATAATTTTGGGGGCTAATAAATGTTAGCATCAGCGTTTTTTTAAAAGATAAAAATAAATTAAATAAAAAATTTATAAAAAGAGAAAAATAATTGGAGCACTTCGTCATGACTGTCGAGAGTCAGAAGCAAGAATCGCGAAATTAAATAAAATATTCGCAAAGTCGTTTCTTTAAACAGCAAGTTATTCAAGTGCCTGCTGTAAAGCGGCATCGAAGGAAACGTGTTCCGAGGAGGCGTCATTCTGCAAAAGCGTGCTCGGGTTTATAACGTAATAAATTGCGGTTCGTTAAACAGTTAATGGAGTTCGTCTAGCGGCACCCCCGCCGTCGATGGAATTACGAGGAGGATGGAACGACGACGGTGGCTTTCTCTTATACGGCACACTTCGCGAATTATTATCGACAAGTTAACCCTTTGGTTACAAACAGCTGCGAAGAATGCTGCTCTACGACTATTGTACTAGCAACACGCAAAGAGTGAAAGTTGATGCTTATACTTGGACTATGAAACGGGACAGATGTTGAAATTAATAACAATATCAAAAATTTTAATATAATGCTCGAATATTTATAAAAATGAGAGAGAGAAATAAAAATTTTTATTTTAAAAAATTTTAAATAGAAAAAGATTTTTTAGAATTTTCTCTTTTTTTATCCTTATACTGTGTGGATAATTAAAAAAAAAAAAAAAAAAAAGTATAATAATGTAGCCTGATATCTGGAACAAACGTTTTCCAGCTTTTTGTAATAAAATGTAAAAAATCCTGTTCGTATCTAGCAGAGAGAAGGAGCGAGGGGAGGCACGCGGGATATTCTTATATTGTGTATTTTTTCAACAAAATGCGAGAACAAAATTTTTTTAATAATTCGCCGCGTGGAAACGCGTGGCAACGTAATGATTTAATATCGGCTCGCAAAGACAACGCCGTCAGAATATCTTTATGAGACGCAAGCTTAATTACCTTCGGCATCTCGCGCACATCCTCGCCCGCCCTCCGTCGCAACAAGCCCCCTCCTGCCTGCCTGCTACAGAAATTCACTATCTTTTTGGTGCAGAGAATCCTATCTACCCTTCGTCGTCTTTACGTATACACGTACATCCTGCTCTATACGTCTTAATTTTGCCATCACCTCTTCCCCACCTCCGCGCCACAGCCTCAAAACATAATTAAAATTTTCTAATTAAGAATTTCGATAAGGAAGCAAGCGCTCGCTTCTATATCCCGCAAAAGCGAAGGCTTTGCCTTGTCAGGACCTCGTCCCTCCTTCCTCGTACCCTTTCTCGCCGGCGAGAATCTTTCGTGACCCTCGGTTGACTTTGCCTTTGATTCGTTTAATATCGAGGCCGCCTTGATGCACTTTCTGTGCAAATTAACGGGACCGTTGCGCCGAAAAGTGCTTCTGCATGCCCCCCTTTCATTCTTCTCGAGCCTATCCTAATTTTGCGACGGTAACCGAGAATCGATATCTCCTCGATATCACCTTTCATATAATGTACGTGCGTATTTTAATTAATTCATTTATTTGTTAAATTAATATTGTCTCTTTATACATATGTTACTTTTATTTACTAGACTATCGATGATGGTTTTCTAATGATTAATAAGAGATTAATAAAAATAGAAGATACATCGAGCTAGAAATTATAGAGCGCAGCGATAAACGTAGCTTTAACGTAGCAACGTATACGAGGAGAGCATGCCAATATCGTCAAATGCATCATCAAATGTCGATACGGGAAGGAGAAGGGAAAGGGGAAAAGGGGATAATCGAAGGACGGGTATTTCGATCGCGAGAGATCAATCGTGCAAATTACGAAGAGACGCGAAATACCGGGCGGCGTTACGTTTCCAACTGTATCTCAGCCGCCGCAGCAACTCCTGGGACGAAGACTTAATCAGAATAACCGAGATTCCAGACTCTCCGTGACTCCGGGCCTCCGAAGCACCCAATTCCGGGTTAACCTCGTTCGTCCTTGTAACTAAGTGCCGCGATTCCAAATCCGTCGTGGATTCTCGTTTCGGTGCTTAATCGCCTCGGCGGCTCCTCGTCCTATACGTCGCTGATCGAAAACCAAAATTCTCAATCGATCGATCGGCACCGATCAGTCGGATAGATTGAGACTTGAATTTGAGAATTCAATAATTAGATTCTCGACGAGAGAACAAAATGATCTAAATTTGCGAAACTGCAGATCTCTATAAATGCAGGAAACAAAAAAAAAAAGAAAAAAGATCAAAGAGAAAATATATCTCTCTCGCATTTTTCAAATTATAACATTTTTTTCACGACATAAATAAAATATATTTAATTTAAACATGTTATATTATCATGTATTCCCTCAGAATGTCAATCAATAATTAGTCGCGATTAAACTCTGATGATTAATTATCCGACAATTATGCGGAAGCGCCACAAATTTAAAATTGAAACTGCGCCGTGCGATAAAATAGAATTGCGCGCGATTGGCGAATTTTATCGGGACATATGTTCACCAATACCGTATCGAATGACCATTTGGAAAGATTTAATTAATGCTCATTGGCGACTCACGCAAATTAGCGCATATACAAGCGCAAAAATCAAACTGACGTTACTTCTTGATAATTACGTTATCTGGTATCATGAAATTTGTATGAAGCCAATGCAATTTAAAATTAAATTTTTTTTAAATAATTATTTGTTTTAGATTTCCGTAAAAGTTTGATAAGAAAAAAATCTCGTTACAAAATCTAAGAAATTAAAAGACTGCACTGCAAAATACTCTAAATTGGCCAAAAAATCTAATAGAGAGAAAATACGTGTCGCCTGATATATTCCGCATATTTGCAATATAATATCTCTAATAGCTTCTCCATGAAAAATGTCTTTTCGAAATTCCTTAAAATTCTACTAGCACGTGAGAATTTCGCTGACATATTAAAAAATGTCAAGCACCGCACAGAAAAATTTTATCTTTATAACGACGTAACAAATCTAAGGCAGCTCGCTCGAATAATCACATCGTATAATTATTTTTCCACGAATTGCGTGTATGCCGACAGTATACATAAGAATCTTTTTCTTTTTTTTCTTCTCTGCATATCTGAAAATTTTATTTTGCAAGAATAAGCACATCGAATATAGCAAGATGTGGAAGGAACGTTAATCTTCAATATGCACAGCGAAATGAGATAACATTAGTAACATTCCGGACAAACAAGCACGGACGATTTACCGCGCAAATGATTAGTACCGGTGTAAATCCCTGTTTTTCACCCTCTCTGCCTCTTGCCCGCTATCCTGACGGAAAATTGAAGCCCGACACTAATTGAAAGTCGATTGAATGCACCGGTCGATTTGGTCGAGTCGCCCCCTCCCTCTCTTCGTCTGGAAATCGCGGCGTTCTCATTTCTTCCCCTTTTTCTTTCTTTCTTTCATTCTTTCTCTCTCTCTCTCTCTCTCTCTCTCTCTCTCTCTCTAGCTCGTAGTCTTTGTCTTTGTTGCTGCGGGAAAATACACGGAAAAGCTTTCGATTCACCCGGAGATCTCTTTGTGCCGAGCGCGATGCGGTGTGGATATTTAACCCTTAACCGCAGGGCGGTTGCACTTTGGTTGGAATACAATCCGCGAATTACAGATGCCAGGTGAGTTTATTTTAAATGTGCGTTTTTTGCAAAGCGAATTAATTTGCGTTTCTTTATTTAGTCTTTATCCTAAACTCCTAGACTACAAAAAAATATTCCTTTGAAATAAGATAGTTTAAAGAGATTTCAACATGTGGGATCTCTGATACTTATAATTTAGTAACATTGTAAACCTATATCATGAGTATCAAGTACAATTTATTTCTACCTTTACTTATATTTTATTGCTTTCCATTTTTTATACATATATAATAAATGTGAAGCTGTAAAAGTAGCGATCTCTCTCAGTAAATAAAAACATGAAAATACATTTTACGTCATCAAATCGAGATATCCTTAAACTATCTTAAATGTGTAAAAATATTTTTGCACAAAATAAATTATAAATTTATATATTTTTAAAATATAAATTTGGTTTTTTTTCACAATTTATTTGCAATTATTAATGTTATCATAGTTAAATCAATAATATATTCATCAACGAGATTACGTTCCTCGCGAGAAGATGGCTGATCAGTCGTCGTCTCGACTACTGAAATTCGACGGAAACTTATTAAGAATAACGATGGCAATATTGAGGTAGACGAGCTTCCACCACGTATTTTGACGGGCGATTTCTGCTGACGACGCTGATACAGTCCCAAGCAAGTTCCCGGAGCTCTCCCACGCCCTCCGATGTCTAATTAGTTATTCCTAATCGCCGTGAGTAGTTCGGCGGTAGTTCGATTTGCGGGCGCGTCACGTCGATGCACTCAGGCGAGGAAAGGAAGAGAGGAGGGGGTGGTGGATTTCAGAAACTCGCGTCAGAAGGGTGAAGGTTGCTCTCCCACTCTCCCACATACTTATATGTATAAGCACGGAAATTCGTATCTCCCGTTTAGCGATGACGTGCGAGCATTTTGCTTCTCGAGCGATATAAAGAGAAGCGCAAATCTAATTTATGCATAGATGCATCGATCGATCTTTCATCGTGATCTTTCATTTAATGGCTTAAACCCTATATATCTTCGTCGTTTATAAAACAAATCTGACAAGACGCTCTGACGAGACAAAAAAATTGCAGGAAATTTGAATGACAAAAGCAGAAGCCACAGAAAGAAAAACGAGATTGTCTCCGCTGTTTTATTTTGCAAGACGGCGAACTTTTATCGAGACAAGTTGCTTTCAACACGTGAGAACAAAGAGTAATGGCGGTTTTACCCTGGGAAATACGCTAATGATTCGATACGTTTTCGCAACAATAAAAAATCTTGTCCTTATACACAGCAGACTGTTATTTATTCCTGTCAGCTGTATTTGTATATTTCAGATAAAATCTTCCGTCTCTCTTGTTTATATGATGTGACGTATTTCAAACTTTGCGCGTCTAAAATATTTCAAAAAAATAAATATTGCACGTCCCGTGTGTGCACAACAGTTAAAACAACGTTTCTAAACTAATTAGTTTTAACGGAGATGTATGCATCTCTTAACGATGTAATCATAGATATTGTGCCACGTAGCGCCGCTATACACATTTAATTTGAACAATTTATTGTTCGCGAGGTATGGCAATAAATTTTAAAAAGTGATGCTGCGCGTGTTTTGCACGACTCCAATTTAGTGGATAAAATCCACTTCCGTGTTATTTCGAAAGCAGATGAAAATCAAACACGAGGCTTAATTTAATTTAAAAAAGTACACGCAAATAGATCGCGCAGGTAAATATTGAGGCGCGTTTTTCGAACAACAACGCGCATTTGCCGCGATAACGGCCGTCCGATTTTCACCGTCCATCACGGAAGCGTATTCAAATCCGCATTCAAATTATACAATAAACGCATCGACGCTGTTATCGTTACCGCCGATCTTCGCCGATTGCGCGACAAATCAAATATTCTCTCTGGTCGACGTACCGATAAACTCGACACATGTTTGTGATCGAATTCATTTCAGAGATTAATTTCGGTGCGGACAAAAACGAGGGGCGCGAATCATATCACGCGCGATGACATCCCAATTAAGACTGCGCGGTCAATAAAAGGTTAATCGAAACCGGATACGTGCATTAATGACATTCGATACGAAACAGTGCCATTCGTAGTGTTATAGATACTATGCGAAATTTATCATCAATACCGCGATACACGAGAAGAGCTTTTATTTCTATCAATTTACATGTATTAAATGTCCCAAGAAAAAATCCCATTGCTCGATATACAAAGTCAGCAAAATGTCGCTCCAACAAATGACTAATGCGTCACAAATTGGCGCAATTGCGATCTGATGTAAGCCACCGAGTTATGCGACTATCGGCGATTCCCGTTTGATAACCGCCCGACTGTCCGTTGAACTCTTGTCTCCGCGATTCGCTCGCCTCGGTGTGCATCATTTATCGCCGTTGAATGACGGATGAGCATGTTGTCCGTCAAAGATCAAGGGACATTGAAGATTGTACGATGAAGAGAATCATCGCGGGAAGGGAGAAGGAAAGGAGGGATACGCGACAGAATTGATGAAGGCCG
This sequence comes from Cataglyphis hispanica, assembly GCF_021464435.1. Lineage (NCBI taxonomy): Eukaryota > Metazoa > Arthropoda > Insecta > Hymenoptera > Formicidae > Cataglyphis > Cataglyphis hispanica. The sequence continues at coordinate 6,124,588 of NC_065963.1, forward strand.
AGCGAAGCGCGGGAAAGGAGGAACAGCAACGTTGTCGAGACTCGGGATTGTCCTCAATATTTAATTAATTCCGTCGCTGCTAAGGGGTTTATTCCGGAGGAAATTGAGTCGGGTTAGGCTGGGCCGGGTTTCGCATTCCTGAGACGAGACCTGCGGCTCCCGCACGCGCGACGGGAAGGCCGGAGGGGCTTGTCGAACTGACTTCTGACCCGGGTTCGGGTGTTTGATCGCGTTGTGTAATTAGTGGACTACGTGACGACGAACTGTTACGTTAATATGACCGAATCGTGAACGAGTACGAGCATAACATCATCGTGAGAGCGTATTCAACTATAAAGCGTAAAAAAAATCAATTTATATATATATATATATATATATATTCAGCTTTTTGGACGTTTTATAATTGACGATAAAATTCAAAAGATAGAATTCTATTCATAATCTTATGTAACATAAAAGATACTAAAAGAAAGAATATATGCGTATAAGGTTATAAATAGAATCGAATCACTTTTTATAAAAAAAATGCACAAGATCTCTTCTCTGCTGACATATTCGAATTAATATTGAATATTATAATTTAATATTAAATATCGGATATTTTATACAGTAACAATTGTAACATTTTAAGCTACACATTCTAGATAACTTGAACGTGAATCGCGTTAATCTTTTTTTATCATACTTTTGTAACAGTCTAGCGAAAATTCACGAAAATTAGATGCCGCGTCCCAGAGCGGAGATACATCGCGGCCATTCAGTTCTTTTTAATTTCGCCCTCGTCTATTATTCTATCACCGCTTGGGGATCGTGCTGAGAGCCAAATGGAGGCGTGCTACGCTATGGACTCCGGATGGGAGTCCCGCGTGAATCTGCCGATAATTCCATGAATCCGAAAACAGCGAGTGTAGCTCTATCTGGAAGCTTCTGGAGAGCCATTACCCGGATTACTTTCCCGGTGGTTTTCTATCGGCGGTACACTTTCGACACTCTTACGCGTTCCGCGCCGTTTGAATGCCTGATTGATATAGAGTATCAACCGTACATATCGATAACTCAACGCGGTTTTCGCGATGTGGCTGATTTCTCTTTTAAAGAAATAACGCGACGCATTTATTATCGAAGTAAGGTTCAAAAACTCAGAAAAATATACACAAGGGACAATTCAGAAATCTGTGTCTATTTAACTCTCGCACCGCAAATCCAACAACACGTATAGAGGATTCACTATTGCCTTATTTTATATAAAAAATTTTTCAAATGGCAATTAGAGTAATTAAAAAAGTGTGTCAAGATGATTCTAGACACCTCGAATAAATTTATATCTTTTGCATTATTTTGTTTTACAACTCCAAATCAAAATATTACGATAATTAAATAATTAGAATCAAAAAATTAATTTAAAAAAAAATAAAAAAAAATAAAAATCAGAAGAAAATGAAAAATATTAATAATTATAATAAGACTGAAACAACGTGAGAAAATCGATACGATCTAGCAGAATCCTAGAAAATAAAATGGCATGACTAATGGAAGAATTTACGGGGATCCTTAAAAACCAGAGGCCCAAATAGTCGGGGTCGAAATCTTATTCGCGGGGAATAAAATCTAACTCGAGGCATTGACATCTTTCTTTCGTCTCTACGCATGAGACATCTCGCGGGATTAAAAAGGAAGGGACGAACGAAACATCGACAGGCACATGAAAAAGTCAAGTTCGCGCAAAGACGTTTCGATATTGATATCCGAAGCGAGAGCAACCATGCTATTAAAGTATCACCCGTTTCTCAAAGTTGCGAAATACTTCGGGAGGTCGCTGTGTCGTAATATAATTTATCAGGGAGTTAACCTGTTAAAACTTAGAAAAGTTATATCTGTCGGAACAGACTTTAATGTCCCTTCGCGGGGAGAGAAATGAAGTAAACTTATAGATTTGTACGCGTACAATCGAGTTACAAGAGAATTCGCCGATACATAACTCTCATATTTCTTTGCATTTATATCTCCAATATCATCAATATTGGAGGATATTACAAAAGAGGTTTGCCGTTCACTTCGACATCGTAAATACGATGCCGTTTCCTCTAACAAAAATTCAATCCACTATCGTTCGCGATTTTGAAATTTTTAGAGTTACGTCTATTCTTAAGACTTCGCGTATAAAATTGTCTCTTTAATATTATCATTCCCTCTAATATTATTTGTTTAAATAATAATTCAAGTAAATATTTATCAAGCTAAATTTCGCCATATAATCTCAGATATCAGCGGAAAACTGTGTCAAGAAAGGTTATTATTGCCCAAAAGAACCCAAAATAATGCATCAAAATGATTAAAAGCGATTATGATAACGTGAAATTCTCGAAGACGATTTTGTGTCGCAGGTGCTATGAAACACGATGCCTCGCCGTTCCCGTACACAATCATATACGAGGGTCGAGAACTGGTGAGACTGGTTCTCGGGACGATCGATGCGCGGAAGAATATGTTTGGTACATTAGTCACGAAGGTATTTCGGGAGGTCGTGAGCACGACGGCGGATATGTACCGGAGTCTTTTCATACACGTGGCGTCCATCGGAAAAGCCATCAGTGAGCAATAAAGAGCGCCTGCGTCGCCGTTCGCATAGTTTCGACGTTATGTTTCTTTTGGTTATTCCGAAAAAGCTGTCACAGAGTACACGTTACATCTTTATCCCGAGATGTCTCTCCAGTCTTCTCCCCCAGAGGAATCCACTGCGCAAACTCACTTTATACAAACTTACTTTTTATATATCATATAATTATAGGAATATTTAGGAAAAAAAATCCCCTATCGAAATATTTTTCGCGAAACGAATCTTATCGCAACTTCCTTACAAGATCAGATTTACTGCAGCGACAGAAGACACTGGTCGATAACGAAACGAAACGACCTGTAACGGCTCCTGCGAGATCCATCTGAGGACTAACGACGCGTGAAAAATCGTTAAAAATCTCCGACAACGAGTGAACCCGAAACTTTGTCAAACTTTCCCAACATCTGCGACGTAATAGTTTCTGTTGAGAGAAGAAAAGAGAATTAACCGGTTATTGGTTATAAAATTGCGCATAAGCTTTCAACTGTTTCAACAAACTAGAATTCGACATTCGTTCCAATCAGCGCCTCAAGAACAAAGTTCATCCGAATTGGCACACGAAGAATTCGGGGCAAATTATTCCCTTTTATTAAAAAGATTCTTTCCGCGACTTTTTTCTTACGGCGCTAAACACTCGCGAACTTTTTCTCACCGATTCTGGCAAACTTTGATTCATCTAATTCTAAAAAACTTCTGAAAAAACGTCTCGTCTCGATCGCACACGCGATCAATGCTCTTTATTCATCACTGATAATCCAAATATTACAAGGATAATGTTTAAAAAATAATGTAGCTTTTAGCAAAAAATATTATGGAAAACAAATTAAATTATTGTAATATAATTTTTTTTTCTCATGTATGCAAATTTCAAGCAGTCCGTGACTTTTCATCGCGCCAAATTTAATATGGAAACGATAGAAATTTGGAAAGGCGACTAATCTCTTATTATAAAAATAATATTGGACATTATATTAGTAAGTACGTGACCGAATTAAATTCCAATTAAAATAAAGACGTTTAAAAAAAAAATTACAATTGCGCGCAAGCAATTGACTGGCAATGACGTACGTTGCGCGCCGACTCTCCCAGAGTGAGAAATCCGCAGGTAACTCCCTTGCTAAGTCCAGGTACAGCCTCCAAGAAACTAACGAACCCGCGTTTAAGTGCTACCGACGCTTGATCTGAAGATAGAACGACGCCTCCCGTTTTTCTTCCAGGGCCCTTGACGACCACTCGTCAATGTTCGATAAATTTTTCAAATCGACGTCCACCCTCTAGAAACGTTGTTGTGAACTCGCTCGGAAGAAAACTCGTGCTGTCACAAGATCATTAGAACATCGAGTACTTTTTTTCTCGCACCTTATGGCATATAAAACAAACTCGCTACATTTTTATCATAAATGATACAAACGCGCGTGAAAAAAAAGAAGGAGCTCTACAAATTACATATTAAATTGCTTGAAGAAAGCGCGCAAAAAAAAATATGTAACGCCAAGTGATCAAAGATACTTTATGCGTTTGTGCCGCAGTAAAATATTGCACGCTAAATCTTATGAAATATGTAAAGTATATATATTGTGTTCAGGTAAATGTATTGAAACGTGGGATGACAATCACGCAGAAATTATGAAGTTAAATGCCCGACATAAAATAACGCGCGCAAGTAAAGGAAAAAAAAAAGAAGAAAAAAAGAAGAAAAAAAGCATCTCAATCAACATAGATATTACCGTCGCTTCAAGCTCGACAAACATTGATTAATAAAACCGAAACGCTAGCGAAAATTATAATTGTCCCTCCACGGTAACTATTTTTCGCGCGTATATCGTCCCGCGGGAACGTGGCTTTTTCCACTCTCGTCGTTGCCCTCGCGCGAAAATTTCCGCATACATTTCCCGCTCGCTAATTGAACCGCAATTTCAGCGGCAGTTTAGCATTCGACTGAAACAAACCGATTCCCAATTCACTCTCTCTCTCTCTCTCTCTCTCTCCATGGTGTTCTCTTTAATTACGTTTATTTGGACATTTTGCTTCTAAAATAAAATAGACAAATATTCGTTTTTTATGTGAGTTGAGAGAAAAGAAGAGAAGAGAGATTAGTAGCATTGATAAGCGTAAAGAACGACTAGATAAAACGGACTCAATAAGCTTTTCGTCCATACCATTTTTCATATCACTTGTGCCGTTCTTTTTCGGTTATCGGCCGACACGAATGAGAGAGGAATGACAGGGGGGGGGGGAAAAAAGCTTGCTCGCGGCATGACGAATGTTCGCTGGAAACCGCGGCTGATTTACGGACGGTCATTCCACAGAGACGTTTTAACGATCGGCCAGAAGCCGCGAGGTGTCACATCGGCACAGATAGACTTCTCGTCTCGCCGCGGCTCGATTTTAGTATCCGATTTTAATGTTTCATTTAATGCACGCGCGCGGCCCGCGGAAAACAATAACTCGCATTATCGGCACCGCCGTAATAAAAATGCGCCACGCGAGCCCAGCCGCGATTAACAATCATTATGCATCGATTGGCCGATTCGCCGAAGTTTTTAATGTGCGCCCACGACTAATAGCTCACTTTGAAATCCTCTTTTGTTTCATTGTTTCGAATGTAATTTATAAACGTTTGATAAATAATTTCGTGCCAAAAACAAAAATTAATGAAATGGTGATCAATCAAAATGACTGACGTACTTGTCTTTCTATACGTCAAGTAAAGAGAATAGAATAAATTAAAACTTTATAAAGTAGATATATTAAAGATAATTTAAAGATGAAAAATGTAGCGTTCCTGCAAAAAAGACGAAGATAAGATACAAAATTTATAAATTTACGATAGTAAAGGAAAATATGCAGCATGACTACACTAGAACACTAGAATAGATACAAAAAGAATAGAGAGGGAGAAGACAGTTGTGTGCTGGTTTGCAATCACTTAATCGCAGAAGCGGGAAACATCGGAAAGAGCGACGACGAAGAAGAAAAGGCGAGCGAAGTAAGTGAGCGAGAGTCGAACCGGAGTAATTACGGGCAGTGAACTCGCGCGAGAAGTAGCATCTCGCGAAATAAACGCGAGTCACTCGGCTGGCGATGCAGCGATAAGAAAGAGAGAGAGAGATAGAAAGAGAAAGAGAAGAGAGACGCCCCAAGCATCTCTCCTCCACCCCGCCGTATACACCGTGAGATTCTCTGCAAAGTGGAAGTCAATCAGGGAAAACGCGCGCGTGCAATCGCTTTAAAGAGCCTGCTCGCGCAGGTAGAGAAATTAAAGAAGTACCTTACCAGTTTTCTCCCTTTCTCTCTCTCTCTCTTTCTTTTCTTTCGTCTAAACGAGAGACGCGCGACGTTTAATCTTTAATCTTTTCCGGTACGCGCGAGTAGCAGGCAAAGGGCCGTTACGAGCTGAGAAACAAAAAAAAAGAGAGAGAAAAAAAAAGAAAGCCCTTGGAGGGAATTTGTTAGACAGCGGAATGTTTCGCCGCTACTACGGAGAGAAACGCGTTTCCCCCACAATTCTAATATTTAACTCTCGCACGGCGGTCATTATTTCAAGGCAATACATCCGTTGCGCCGTTGACGTGCAAGAGAAATAACGCCATTTCTATATAAAATAATGCAAAATCTTCAAAATATACGAAGAACAGGCACGAATTCATCGTATTTACGTTCGTAAATATATTGTAGAATTTTCAGCCGATTTGTACATCGACAAAATGTTCGCGTTCTAACGGGTGTACGTCTATTTCTCTCATTCACGCGCTCGCACGAATATGATGCGACAGGGTGCGTAAATTAATTATCTTTGCGTAAGTACCGGAGATAATTTAACGGATATTAACTAACCCTGTTCGAGAGAGCGGTGCCGTTAAAGCTACTTCGCTCCCGCAAATGTTTTATGAAGGTTATTAATTAATTTGTATTTGTCGCGGGCCACGATCGTTACAAGCGATATCGTCATTAATAGTCGGCCAATCAGGATCGGCAACAACCCTCGGACAAGTCGCCAGTTAATTTAATTGAGAATGTTAATTCCCGAATAAATAATGAGCCCGATGGACGTGTCGAAATGCAATAAAGCTTCAAAACTCATTATTTTAGAATATCTTTTGTGTAACATCAAATCCTATTAATCCTCGATAATGATTCGTTTATCAGCACAAGAGTTGCTTTGTTTCGTCATAAAATTATTATAGACGCATACAGATAGAAATCCCTTCAATTTTAATATATATATATATATATATAGAAACACGATGAGAAAAGTATATAATTATCGACGATTAATCATCCTGTATCGCGAAAAGAAGAAAAACAATAATAACTGCATACGCAACACGCACCGTTTGTATTAATAATTAACATTCGCATCGTGCATAATGAGGCATTAATAAGCTATTAAAACGGAGCACAATCAACCGTGTTACATAATTAACATTTGCGCCACTGCCCCGTCATAAAATATTAATACAATAATTAATCCGTCCGTAATTGCACGGGATTTCTGTTTCCGTGTCATCGCGGTGGAAAAACGCGAAAAATCGCGAATGTTTTTCCGCGAGAGTCAAAAATACGTGAATCGAAGAGCAATTATAGGCGGAGAAACTTTTCCAAGAATTTCGTCGATCGAGCGGAAGGAAATGACGTGATAAAAATTATGCCACGCGGTTAAAATAGTCTGCACAGTGCGTACGATTAAGCGAAAATAATGTTGGCGTGCACGCAGGTGAGCGAGTTTTAAAATTTATGATCATCGCAGACAAGTTTTCACAGTAGGTGGATAGGTAGGTAGGTAGGTAAGTAGATAGATACAGCGCCCGGATTAATACGAGGCCGCCAATAACGGCAGCGCACAATTCTAGTCCCCCGACTTTAATATTAAGAGGCACTCAAGACGACCCTTCAAGCGAAGATATGTCATCTCTGGTAACTGAAACGACGCGCACGTAAAGACAATTTCGCGAACGCGTTACCCTTTATTTATTGTTAATTTGTTAGGGAGACGGATTAGTGGTTTAAATAAATCAGTATCGAACTAAAAGAAAAATGAATTCAAATTATATTTTCAATTCGTATTTAATCCATTTCCGCGCACAAACGCGCGATGCCACAAAGAAGCAGACAATCCGACGACGCTGTTCCTATTTAAAGCGCGCATTTAACGCGTCTGAAGACGAGGCGTTAAGGCGCCTAGCGTCCCTGAATTAGAGCCACCTCGTCTTGGAGCGAGCGCACGAGACGGCCGCTACACCACGGGGTCGTTTCGTGAAAAAGGAAGAAAAACTCTAAAATTATCGTGTTTACGAGCCACGACTCTCTCCGCTGACCTATCGTCGGCGAGACTCATCCGCTTTATAACCGCAATGTTATTCTCTCTCTCTTTCAGTAAAAATAATATAACCGAACTTTTAACGCGGTCATCTTTGAACAAACTACCGGCATATAAGAGACATAAGCTGGACAGATATATATCCCCCGGAACACAAATCTAATCTTCTCTTTACATTATTACCTGAAGCATATTAGGTTCTCTCAAAAGCGTACATGTATCATAATTTATTCATTGTGCTGTTAACTGTAAAGCAATTCAAACTGTTATTTGTTTATTCAAATGTACAATAGCAGCATTATTGCAAAAGGAAAAGAAAGAAATGCGATATGCAAAAGCACAATAATATGATGTTTAAAATTCGAGAAGCCGTTTAAAGAGCATCAAGTGACAATTCGCCGCGAGTCAACATCACGGTGATCCGGCGGCGGTGAAAAACCGAACGCGACGATATAAAATACAAAATGGGGCGAAGGGAAAAGAAGACGATGGTGTATATACGCGACCGTAGCGAGGGTTCTTTATGAGCCAATAACGGGGACGTGCGTCCTTGTCGCTGTAAATTATTAGGTTAGGGGCCCCTCCCGCCGCGTCTTCAACAAGCGATAAAATGCGGCCAGGTGATATCTATAGGCAACCAGATAGGTACGGTACACCTGCAAAGACGTGCTACGTCCATTCGATTCTCCTTGGGTTGGTCCTCCCATGGGAAGGCAACGATTAACTCTGATGATGTCGTCTTCGGCGACACCGTGTATATACATCGTAAATCCCAACGCGCGCGCACACAGTTTTGTCGAGAGAAAAATTCTATTAGATGCGTCTCGTAGCACGTTCAGCGCTTCTACGTCACGAGGCAAGATGTATACACGGTGCAATTTATCTCTCGAAAGGGAGTTGTGTCTCACACCGTCCCCGAGTAGCACGATGTTTATTAGCGACTGAGATTATTTATCGTTAACCCGAGTGGCGTTTACACATCCATATTTATTGTCTTACTCTCGGAAATTTTTACTCAAAAGTAAAAAAGCAAAATTGTCAATAAAGTTGGTGAACGTCGAAATCCGTGACGTCGTTTGCATATCATCGTAATTGAAAAGAAATGTCACATATAAATATAAGGAGTGCTGCAATTAAATTTCGGGTATCGCGCAATTTGTACTGATACGCTGCCAAAGAACGCGAGAA